>NC_048552.1:4173825-4491722 GCF_902806685.2 Maniola hyperantus | reverse complement strand
GTGCATATAATTACTGACCTGTAATGACTGACAACATGTAATGTAACAATGTGGAATTCGATTCTGAGCATAAACATTAGATTTAGGTATATATATATATATATATATATATATATATATATATATATATATATATATATATATATATATTATATATATATATATAGCTGCACCATTGTACCTAACAATGGTGCAGCTATATCACCTTTTTAGGGTTACGCGCCTTAAAAGGAAATAAATAATGTACCCTTATAGGATCACTTCGTTGTCTGGCTGTGTGTCCGTCTGTCCGTCTGTATGTCTGTCGTGTCTGTCAAGAAAACCTATAGGGTACTTCCTGTTGACCTAGAATCGTGAAAGGGGAATGCCGAGATAGACGTCCAGCAGTGGACGTCTATCGGTTGATAGTGATGATGATGATGATGATGATGATGATTTATCCAGATTCATAAGACATATTATGTAGTATCGTAATAAATATAGTACCTACTACATAACTAACTACTTTGGTGCACTATGTAGTTTTTCCGGCTCGGAATCCTGATTTTCGGCCTTAATAAATGGCGACACACACCCGACTCTCGTGTGGCATGACGGAGCCTCAGAGGCACTATGATGTATCACAATTTAATGGTATGTACGTACTATGTTGTTCACATAATATGATTGCTCGTAAAATGCAGATTTAATAGTAAGGCCACCCAAACACCTGACCGCCAAATGACCGACGAACGAGCGCGTTTGATAACCTATATAAAAGGAAAAGGTGACTGACTGACAGATCTATCAACGCACAGCTCAAACTACTGGTCGGATCGGATTGAAATTTGGCATGCAGATAGCTATTATGACGTAGGCAACCGCTAAAAAAGGATTTTTGAAAATTCAACCCCTAAGGGGGTGAAATAAGGGTTTGAAATTTGTGTACTCCACGCGGACAAAGTCGCGAGCACAAGCTAGTTTAATATTATAACTTTTTAAATCATTAGTGTAGATTAGATCTGCAAACTTAATGAAAAAATCATTAAAAAGGAAAATCTGAATCTCTGTCTGTCAATCAGCAATGGGCCAGCGTGGCAGGCTATGGCCCAAACCTTTCTCATTCTGGGAAGAGACCCGTTCTCAATTGTAAGCCGGCGATGGGCTGATCGTGATGAAGTGTTGAGAAAGAATTAATTTTATGAATCCGAATAATAATGAAATTAGACGATAGGTGTACGCACCTATATTCATGATAGTCTTCAGCCAGTTCTTCGCTCGCAAGTGATTCGTGGTGCGAAATAACAGTGTGGTGGCACATGAGTCAATCTCTTTAAGTCTTTTCTCATGTGGTGGTGGTGTGGATGGTCCGCGCCGTTCATGCGGTGTTCACGGGCTTTCTTGCTAACTGTGGTGAATAGTGGGCAATAGAGTAAAAGATAATATATTGATAATAATAAGGTTGTAACTTAACTTGTGTGAAACATATTTATTTGTCTGTCTGTGTACATAGGTGGGTCTACATAGGTAGGGTATTGTTGATCTACATAGGTACACTGCACAGCCTGGGGCGCGAACGCTGCGAAGCCCAGCTTGTGCGAAAAATAACGGCGCGTTTTCAGCGTCGAGAAGTTTTTCTTTTAAGGCTAGGTGATATTCGCAGAAATTGGGTAAAATTAGTTAAATTACTTCCCAAGGCGAAAGAACATTCTTAAAACTGCGCGCCCTACGCTCTCCTAAAGTTTTCCGTAGAAAATCTCTACCGCCCTGCTATTATTACGTACCTACCAACCAGTCCTATTATGCCAAAAACTCAATAAATAGATACTACGTTTCCGAATCAATATACCTACACAGTAGTAACTGTCTTATTATGTGGTGCTTAGTAGTATTTTTACTGTTAAGCGAAAAATAGGTACTGTAGTCTGTACGTATAGTACCTATACCCTATTTTTGGACCGCAGTCTGCACTCTAGATCTATATCTAGATATAGAAACTCATCCATTCTTCATTTGCATAAAGAGTTCATGCTGACAAATTCACAATAGACCTAGGAATAACAATGTTATTCGTAGCAATAGACCAACGTGAAAATAAATTGCCTAGCAACTTAATCCTATACCTACTATCTTTGTCTATATTTTCAGGAAAATGTGTGCGTTCATTTTCTTTACACTGGGTAAATATAGAGCCTAAACATAATTTCGATTAATAATTATTAAATAGGTACCTAAGTATTTCAATGGTTTGTGTAACTATACTTAGTCTTACATTATGTTTTAAAAATACAAAGAAGCGCTTTTCCTGGCACAAAACATTAGTTTCAAGTTTTAAAAACAAAGCATTGATAAAATTTATCATACACTATAAAAAACACGTGCAAGGTTCTATTTACACGTGATAATTTGATACGAAACAAAAGATAGATTGTAAAAAACATACTTACGAATATGTCACCATTCCTCAGTGTCACAACGAAGGCATAGCTCGTGTATAGGTCTCGAATTCTTGCAACCACTACGATTTTTCTCATTCCTCAAACGTTGTCGACTTTTAAGCACTTTACACGAATGTTTACTATAACTTTCTAAATACGTACAAATTCGTTATACGTTATATACATAGGTTTAAATATAATGTTATATAAGTAGGTATTATTCAAGTAAATAAATGGCTTAGAGTGAAACGTTTTAGAGGGAACGTGCGTCGCGCGTCGTCGTGCACTATAACAGAGGGCAGTGCCAGTACAAACTACAAAAGTGGTTGACAAAATAATAGCGACCTACACATCCTGTAGCAAGTCGGCAGACTGACCTATAATGATGATGAATTATCTCCACAAACACATACCGCCACCGTAAAGGTTACTTATTTTTATTTTTTGTAAAAACATTTACAGTAAAGAGAAAAAGAGAGTAAAAGGAGACAGGGAAGCACTTATCTCTATGAGAGATCTCTACCAATGACCCTTGGCAGTGCGAGAGGTTGTAAAGGGAGTAGAACAGGTACAAAAAGAAGATAGTAATATTCACGAAAAGAACATAATAGATACTTACGTTTCTGGTGGGAGGCTTCGGCCGTGGCTAGTTACCACCCTACCGGCAAAGCCGTGCCGCCAAGCGATTTAGCGTTCCGGTACGATGCCGTGTAGAAACCAAAGGGGTATGGGTTTAATAAAAACTGCCATACCCCTTCCAGGTTAGCCCGCTATCATCTTAGACTGCATCGTCACTTACCACCAGGTGAGATTGCAGTCAAGGGCTAACTTGTATCTGAATAAAATAAAATAAAAATGTAATATTATATAATATATACCTACCAGACATAAGAAAATGTAGTGTTCAACTAAGTACACCTGACTATAATACCTGTCCTATAGGTACCCATTACTAAGCTTATTTTTTTGTTTATTTTACTATCTCTATCTGAGGTAGAGACTAGAGTCCAGTCAATAATGCAGATTTGTTGGTGTGAGAGACGTAAATATAGAGTGTCAGTACGATAGTATTATTATATATTCTGTGGTTTATTATATATTCTTGAGCACAGAGCAAAATACTAGTTTTAAATATATATTTACCTAACTTTTATCAAAAATTAGGAAATACCTACTACACTATCATTAAGTATTAATATGGATTTTAGTAAATACCTGCGTCAAGGATATTTTCCATCAGTTTGCGGAAAGACAAGTTTTGATAGAAAACTTAGTAAGTAAGTATCTAAAACGGTATCAATTTTGTAAATACTTAGTGTACCTAACCAATGTGTAGATTTGCTGCCTAGATTTTTTTTTAAATTACAATCCTTACCCAAGTAGGTATTCCTACTAAGAGATAATCCATACTAATATGTATTAGGTAGGTAGGTAGGTATACATAGGAACCGCTGAATTCAGGACCGTGGCGTGTGGATGTCCCAACAAGAGAGTGTAGAGACCTATGTCCAGCTGTGGACGATGACAGATGACGATGATGATGATATTGATGAATATTATAAATGCGAAAGTATGTCTGTCTATCTGTCTCCTACTATTTATCACGGCTCGTCACGAATACTTTTCTACTTTTTATGAAAAAAACACTATATCAACGTGAACAGTCATCAAAAATATCGTCTATTTGGCGCAGAGATAGCTTGCACCCGGGAGACGAAAAGGCTACTTTTATCCCGGAAAGTCAAAGAGTTTCCACGGGATTTTTTAAACCTTAAATCAACTGACGAAGACTTATCATCTAGTAGGTACCTACCTACTTAATATTTTAAAGGTTTAATATTAATAACTTTTAAAATTATAATTGTATATTATCTGTCAACGGCTGTAATAATACGTGAGTACAGCCGGTGACAGATAATATTATATATAATGGAAATCACTCACGATAGTTGAAATGCTAAAATTTTTAAAATATAACAGAAAAAATATCTGGTACATAATATATTCTACACACAAATAACAATGACTAATACACCTAGCTATTGTTACATTTCAGATGCTCACAAGTGGTATGCAAGAAAACTTGACGCGTCGCATTACTTGCTCGCAATCAACCGCTTCCGCTCGCACAGTGGCCACTCAATTACTCTCATTGAACAACCAAACTATTTTACTTTTTGTCTTACAGATACCTACTTAGTTAAACAAGAGTACGTATAGGTTCCCCATACCTATACCTACTAAATTGTCGGCGACGTGGCTAGTCTGTGTGACGTGCTTCATAAAAGTGCCTTCATCCTATGATTTTACAAAACGTAGATAATCGCTAGGTATACGCGACGGGAGGAGATGGTAATCGGGGAAGGAACGCCCGACACACTCGCACAGCCCCGCGTTAACCCGATGCGGGCGAGTTCGGTTGACGTGCGGGTATGCGCGGCGTCCTCCCGCCTCATACCCCGATTGCCATTGCCATCTCGACCTGTCCCGTACTATGCAACCTACCTATAACCTAAGCAAGGTAACCTGCGTAAAACCAAATATTTGATAGGTACAGTATTTGAGGTAGGTTATTTTATTTTTATTTTATTTTATTTTGTTTATTTGAAAGTAATCAACAGCGTAAATACATAATTAGTATTTAAATTTAAATCTAGGTATGACAGAAGGCCAAAAGAGATTACTTAAAATTATAATTAAAACTATTTTAACAGAATAGATTTAGAATACATGTAGGTATATACAATAATTAAATTACAACAGTGTGTGTATGCTATATAGGTATGTACTTAGATACTAAGAAGGTAAATAATTTTTTTACCCATCTACACCCTTGGAATTTCAGCGTAATTATGATATAGGCTCAACAATGTTTACCAACAGTAGTATGTAGCAATCTACTTTTATTACACCTTAAGAGCCTAGCTACAGCAGTTATTTTATTCAACAAAATTGTCGCGTAATTTATAATTTTATTTCCTGTGTTAACTTCCGCGGAATCACGCGGAATATAAATATTTGCTTGAAAATTAGACACAAGGGTATGATACTTAAGGTAAATATTATATTATTATGAACCATTAAGAGGTCAAACCTTGTCAAACTCACTTTCAGTTCCGGACTTGTCTGGGGACCCGTAATTCAGCAGACGAACAACGGATCTGAACTTAATCTCGGGAATACATACTCATTACTCATACATACAAAAAGGCAGTTTGAGCCGATTGGTGTATCCTATTATAGCATTTATAGGATATGATTCCTATAGTATAGACCGTACACTCGTTTAAAAAACCGGCCAAGTGCGTGGTGGGCCACGCGCAGTGTAGGGTTCCGTAGTCAAAAGTTTGCTGGGTCAGCTAATATAACAATAAATCAATCTAAACTAAATGAAACGAATAGGATTACGATCAATCACAAATGCATTAGCTACAATAAAACTAAGTATAATATAAGTACATTAATATGCAACTCATATTCCGTAATTCGTACCATCACATAAGTAATAACTCATTAATTTTTTTGTGTACCCAGCGGGGCGATTGTCTAAAACCTGCATCAATTATTATTACAATCTCAATTGTTCTGATTGGCTGAATTTGTGCGATTCTTGTTGCAACAATGCATTGTGGCCAATAGTGAGCGAGCATTAACCAATCAGAGATGATTGCGATCGTGACATTGTAGCTGTCAAACAACCGCGGTAGAGCCACAGTTTTAATTCCCGTAGAGACGCGACAGGCAGACAGACAACGAAGTTTTTTCTCTCTGGAGATATAGAACCCTAAAACTACTGTACGAGCCCTCGTGCCTCACGTAATTAGTGATTTCTTCGTAACGCAGTACAGTACGTGGCAGAAAATATTGTACATCGACCTTTAGAGAGAGATAGCAGTTTCGTAGAGCGTTGTCTCTGTCGATCGACAAAACGTTACATATGCGTGACAGAGACAACGCTCTACAAAACCAAAATCTCTCGCTAAAGGTCGATGTACAATTGTCTGCCTAAACTGTACCTACTTAATCACGTATTTGCATAGCGTTCTCTTGGCCTTCGAGTTACATCCGCGGATGCGGATTAGTAGAAGTTCACATCCGCGGATGTAAATGTCTGAATTAATGCGAATGTTCCGCATTTGCGGATGCTCATGCGGATGCGAACATCCGTAACACCCTTGTTGTGTACCTACTATTGTACAATTTTTGATAAGGTTAAAAACCTTATTAAATACTTGCCATTTATATTCATCCTAATGAATATAACTCATAGTTTATACGCTAAGCTAAAATACAAGGTAGGTAAATTCTTAGTTATGTTGTATTGTCGAATACCTAGGCTACAATTAAGTATCTACCTTGTAGTTTTTTGTAACTCAGGTAAGTAGCATGTATGTAGGTAGGTACCATAATTATCACATGATAACGACGAACAACGAATGTGCAAGTTTGATATGGAATTAAGTATTACAGTTACATTCTAGCCCTCTAACAAATAAACCTGGAATAGCGGTGGAATAGTTATACTCTGTTTTGTCTTTCTCTGTCATCAGTAATTTGACATTTGAAGGAAAAAGACAAAACAGAGTATAACTATTCCACCGCTATTCCAGGTTTATTTGTTAGAGGGTAGAATTCTAGATTTTATAAAGGGAAAGTTACTTTTGTACTTACTCATAATAAAGTAGATAGATAGTTAAGTAGGTACCTATTCGGAACTACATAAGTATTAAGAAAGTATCTTATTGCATTACCTTATTATCACAAGAGATAGCCTAGTGGTTAGGACGTCCGCCTTCTAAGCGGAGGTTGGGGGTTCGATCCCAGGCACGCACCTATAACTTTTCGGAGTTATGTGCGTTTTAAGTAATTAAATATACCTAACTTGTGGTGAAGAAAAACATCGCGAGGAAACCTACATGCCTGAGAGTTCTCCATAATGTTCTCAAAGGTGTGTGAAGTCTACCAATCCGTACATGGCCAAACCCTTCTCAGTCTGAGAGGAGACCCATGCTCTGTAGTGAGCCGGCGATGGGTTGATCATGATGATGATGATGAAGTACCTTATAAGCTAAATTCCGAAATTGTCCCTGCCAGGAATCGAACCCGGGACCTGCCACTTATAAGACCACAGCACTCACCACTGCACCAGCGAGGTCGCTACAAGTATGGATTATAATATGTAGATATTATTATAATATAATATATTATAATAATTTGGCTGAATAACGCTGACGACTGCAGAGTTAACAATATCCAAGAAAATTGATGGCCGAATTACCCCGAAACCCCGAATGTGGGAGCTAAATATACATTAAGTGTGTAAATATACATATACGTGATATAACCTAGATCTGTAATATATTACAGATCTAGGTTATATCACGTATATGGATATTTACAAGAATATGTACCATTTCCAGTAAAAAGCTCCCACATTCGGGGTTTCGGGGTAACGGCCATCAATTTTCTTGGATATTGTTAACTCTGCAGTCGTCAGCGTTATTCAGCCAAAATATTGTGGCCGCGAGAACAACAGCTTCCGTTTAATTTATCAGAACAGGTATTCATATGAGTAACGATGAACTCGTGCTATTTCTTAGAACAAATTACAAACAAGATAAGTAGATAAGTACCTAATAATATTCTTTGTCATCTCATTAGTGTAGCTTGTGACGGCCGTGGGAGAGTTTTGGGTGTTTACAAGTATAAGGTACTTACTATTATTATATTGTGGTATAAGGTGTATACCTTACTTAGTACGCAACAAGTCGAGATGGCAAACGGGGAGGGAACGCCCCGCACAACCCCCGCGCTAACTCGACGTGAGGGCACGACCGCGGGTGACGTGCAGGTGTGCGGGGCGTCCCCCCGCCTCATACCCCGATTGCCATCTAAACGTGTCGCGGACTATACCCCGATAGGTCAGGTCACCTTGAACGGTGAAGGAAAACATCGTGAGGAAACCTGCATGCCTGAGAGTTCTACATAATGTTCTCAAAGGTGTGTGAAGTCTACAATTCCGCACATGGTCAGCGTGGTAGACTATGGCCAATACCCTTCTCACTCTGAGAGGAGACCCATGCTCTGTAGTGAGCCGGCGATGGGTTGATCATGATAAGGTTGATAAGCACAGAGTAAGGATACAGAGGTTCGACGAAGCCGTCTAGACTCTAGACAGCACAAACGTGCGGTAAGTGCGGGATAAATGAGTGAACCGAAATGGCCTACGTGAGTAGGGCCCCATTGTTGAAGGGTCGTCGTGTATAATATTTACCACGAGACAAAGGAGTCTTTTTTCTTTCGGACTGCGTTATAGCGTCACCAGTGGGTTGGGCGAGCCTGGAGCTCAGCCAGAAGTCAGGCCCGCTACCATCTTAGACTGCATCATCGCTTACCACCAGGTGAGACTGCAGTCAAGAGCTAGCTTGTATCTGAATTTAAAAAAAGGTTTGAGCTCTAGGGCTCGACGAGATCGGAGGTAACGTCTTTCTAAGGGCGCCTCATGCGCTTAGGATGACGATAGGACGTATGGTCTGTGGGATTGAATTGATTACCGCTCCGAGTCCGCTCACCCCCGAAACGTGGTAAAGGTCCACGGCCGTGTGACCAGTGGCGTGCAGGTCATAAAGGGATAAATGCAATGCACTGGGGTAACCCAGTTGTAATGGCTCAATGCATATTTTTCATTATGACCAGCCTGTAAACAGGTTTTCACTTAACTATAATGCCTACCCTGGCTTCAAACCCTGTGCACGCCACTGCGTGTGACGTAAAGCAAGGTACTCATCTAGCCTTGTAGCATGTAACGTATCTGATACTATTAGAGTCCGTTTTAGGATCGATAAAATTCAATTAAATAAATAATATACTTTGAGAAAACATATTTTTATTATAGGACATGTTAGAGTGACATTTCAAATTTTAAAAAGAATTAGAATAAAATAGACAGCCAGTGTGACACATAAATTAATACAAAACCTTCTTTAACATCCTCCCGTTTTGAGAAATTTATGTCACCAAGCCGATTAACTTACAAATAAACATAAGTCTAGGCTTATGGATAGGCTTAGTTAGAATATCTGCACATTGATATTCTGTGGGAACATATTTGACTTCAAGATCATTTTCTGAAACTAATTCTCTGACATAAAAATGTCTTAAAGCAATATGTTTCGTACGTCGATGAAGCTCTGGATTTTGAGAAATTTTTATAGCTGCATCATTATCAATTTGCAGCTTGGGAATTTCTTTTAATTTGGTAACTTCATTAAACAGTCTCTTAAGCCATACAATTTCACGAGCTGCTTCACTAGCTGCTACGAGCTTCGCTTCAGTACTCGAAATTGCTACTGATGTTTGCTTCCGACTTGCCCAAGCAATTACTCCTCCAGCATACATACACAGAATTCCAGATGTAGAGCGTCCTGTGTTTGGATCTCCACCGTGATCTGCGTCACTATAACATTCTAAGATTCCAGACTTGTAATCTTTCTTATATACAATTCCAAAATCTATTGTTCCTTTGATGTAACGAAAAATGCGCTTGACCTTTTGTACGTCTTCTGTAGTGGGATTAGCAAGTGACCTGGATACAAAACTTACAGCGTACGATATATCTGGTCTGCTTGCTGTCATCAAGTATGCTAATGCACCAACAGCTTCTCTATAAGGAAACTTAACATCATTCTCCTTTTCAGAATCTGTATGAGCTTCTTTAATAATTGGAGTATTGACTGCTTTACAGTCACTCATCCCAAAGCGTTCTAGTAGCTTTTGAGCATAATGCTTTTGTGAAACTACAATTCCACCATGTTTATCACTAGAAAGTTCTAAACCAAGAAAGTAATTAGCTGGTTTAGTGGTTATCTTGAACCTACTTCTCAATTCAGCTATAAACTTCTCAGAATCTTTCTGATTTGTTGATGCAACAAGTCCATCATCAACATAGAGCGCTAGAATAATTTTATTGCCTCGTCGATTTCTAATAAACAAACATGGATTAGGTACATAATAATTAATAAGTTACCTACATAGGTACCTAAAATATATATCCCATTCCATCCAGCATTGTTGCGTGTAGAGGTGGTCGACATGGCAATTGGTGTATGAGGCGAGTCGTGCGGGGTTTCCCTACCCCGATTGCTATGTCGACCTGTCGCGAATCGTACCTAATTGGAGACGATTTTTTCTAATAAAACGATCCAACTCACAATCAAGTCAGGATGGGTGATTACGGTGAAATGTCATATTGCATCGCAAGAGATGAATAAAGTAAAGAAAATGGAATTGATTAGGTATTCTGGATATTCTTTTACAATGCGACATCTTGCCGTGATCGCCCAGTTTCTGTAATCAGTTTTAGGCTACTTGACACTTTTTTAAAGTTGGTCTTAAATGGTTAATATTTGTCCTATTATATCAAAAAAATTAACACTATATTTTTTTGCGCCCTAAAAACCATAAAACTTTAATTTAAAAATATATTTTTCTTAGACAGGTGAAAACACTGTCGGCCATGTTTGGCCGATAGATTATCTGTGCTCTGACGTCATGCATTTGTAAACAACAGCATAACCTCCCAAAGTTAATAAACATGACTTCTATTATACTAGTTTACATGAAAAATATAGTAATTATCGTTATTGTATCATCCGAGAATGTAAAAAACGCATCGATAAAGACCACAGGAAAGTTGTGGATTAGAGTGCCCAGTGAAATAAATATACGTAACACGCGAAGACTTGCTTAAAGGGATCCTATATGACTAACGACTTCAACCCAAATTTATTTTTGCAAAGATCACTTTGTTGTAAGTCTTACTTAATAACTTATTCAATTTATAAAGAGAAAACGATAATTTTTTACGTTTACTATGAGTTTTTAGAAATATATAAAAACTAGCTTATGCTCGTGACTTCGCCCGCGTGGACTTCATAAATTTCAAACCTCCATTTAACCCACTCAGAGGTGGAATTTCAAAAAATCCTTTCCTAGTGGATACCTTCTCTTTACCTACAAAGAACACACCCACCAAATTTCATGTATCTAGGATCAGCTGTTTAGATGTTTAGGCTGTGCGTTGATATATAAGTTAGTCACTACTCTAAATTTTATATATATGGATACTACGTTAGTCCCCGCGTCACATCGGGATGACATTTCTTTGTTTACATATTTAATGACGTCACATCATGGCTGACAGCGTTTTCTGCGTTTCAAATAAAAATAAAAACTGTATTTTTTTAAATTGGATTTATATATCCATCCTGCGTTTTTAATAATTGTTATTGATATATTTCGTTGTCTTAAGCAAAATACTATAATAAATAATCATTGGACTGTGGGTTGGAACGTTTTTCAGAAAAAAACTACTTCCCTTAACATCCCTTTCCTCCTGGAAAGGTCCATTGTTAAATATTTCAAGTTTTCTTCACTAATTGGGTTTAAAAATAAAATATAATTTTGATCAAATTTTAATTTATTAATAAAACATAAGTTACAACAAATGGCATCTTAAAACAAAAATCTACATATAAATAGTAAAGCTGCTCAATATAATAAGTTATCATAACAGATAATATAGTGTACGTAGTCTTCATCCACTTGACCATTATTTCATAGTAGGTAGGTGGTACCTACTTGAATAACTTTGACTTCGATTTTAATAAATAAAAATAATATAAAAGGGCCAAAATACAAGTCCATGGTACTTGGTAGAAGACAGAAGTAACTTATTTTTATATATAGATTAAATCATGGGCAAGGAACGCATCACCTACGTCTATAATGCGATTTGTATTTATTTCTGACGATGATCCATATCTAATTTAAAAATTACAATATAAACAGGCGGAGTTAAAGATAGCAGATGATCATTCATAATATTAGATATCTTATAGCAAGCTCGGAAAAGCGGATTTAGTGGAAAACGCGCGTGGATTACGTAGAAAACGCGCGTGGATTACGTGGAAAACGCGCGTGGATTACGTGGAAAACGCGCGTGAATAGTGCGGATTAGGTACGTGGGATTTCAGTAACTTTTACTTAACGCCACCTCAGTCCGCACCCGACGCAAACATCTTGAAAAATGCGCAGAAGTCGATTTTTAGGTTCTTTGATGGATCGAAGGGGGCACGGGTGGATTTCTACCGCAGGCATGCACGCGATTGGTTGATCAATCAGCCTTTTTCCCGCTCTTTGCCAACTTACCCTCACGACATCACTTTTTACTTGAGATGTTTGCCGGTCACTGTACTATGTATAGCGAAGCGACTGAAAAATCAGAACATTCCACATTTTATCTCTAGTCTAACCGTTACGATGCGTTCCAATTACAATCATGAATTTTTGAGACCAGCTCAGAATAACTGCCTTGTAATAAAAAAAAAAACATATTAATTCAATCAAGTGGATACGACCGATGTCCTTTTGATTGCCAATCGATTAACAGATGATATAATTTTGATCCCAAAATTGATTTTAAAATGTATTGTGCCGACTTGATAAGTAAACACACGAAAGAAAAAGCGATAAAATTATCTAAATCTACACCTATTACATTATTGACTATTGAAAACTATTTCTTTACTATTTAATTAAGTACATAAATGGAATTAACTGTGGTGTAACAATTATATGAAGAAATATCTCCAAATTGTAATGATATGGCAACATGTGGACGAGACAATATGATTTAAAAATTGAGTACAAAAAGTAAAATTATACAAATATACAACGCATAAATGTACGACGCCAGTCTAAGTATATCGTATTTTTATATAATTTAACTTAGTATCTATTCATTCCATTATAATATCTTTTTAATATTTCTTCGGAAAGAAAAATTTTATGTTCTTTAACAAAAAAAAAGAAATATATATATTTCAGTAAACACCAGCTTTATTAACTCATTAAAATTTATGTAAAAAAAATATTTAAGTATTTAAAATGTATTGTGTCTTGTCTACGTCCCCACATTGCCAAAAACGTAGCGTGTTATTATGAGTTTTGTGTTTAATTAATACTATCTACAAATTGTATAGGTGCATTTTTGTGCATTGGAAATTATCGAGTGAACGTAGAAATACTTAAAACTTTTACATCATAATACTTTAATAATAGTAATAATCAACAATATTTACTATGGATTGTCTAAAACTGTTCTATTTTATGTACTTTAAGCTGGATCCCCACTAAATAGACAAAACTTTTTAGACTATTCAAATTGTGTTTCTAAAAATTTCAAGTATTTTTGCAAGTTTGTTTAGTGGAAATCCGCCCTTAGAAAGGAATATTTTATTACAAGCATTCTTATTAATGATGTCATAATTAATGTAACTTTATATAACAGTTCTTTCACACTGGATTTTGGGATCAGTTTAGCTAGTAAGACCACTTTATGTATGCTCATAATATAAAGAAATAAGTTGTAAAGCGAAGACCTTATTCAACAAATGTACTGAGAGAGTAAATGTGCTCATATATTGTTTTCAATAAATAATACAATTTAAAAAAAATCGATAATTCAAAGTGCATTTGATTTTTACGATTCGTCCATCAAATGGCTTAACAATTGATCTAATTTAATAATAATACATCTTTGTATTTAGTAGTGTGGAGTGTGGACTGAACTCAAAAGTAAAAGGTATCAGATGTAATAAACTCAGCAATTCGTTTGAATGTTTTATTTTATTTATATTTATTTTATCATTATGTACACTGTCCTCACAGGTAGCCCTAATGCGACTGTGTACTTTAAACCATCTTATACCTACTATAGTAGCTTTTTAGTAGCTCGTAGCTTCAGTTTTAAGTTTGCGTAATAATTATCACCACTATATCTTACAAATGTGTAATTTATTACATATTTTTAAATAAATTATTTGATTTGATTTATACATGGGCAGAGTGAGAGAGAACTCTTGGTTTGATCCTGGATATACGATATGTCAAACATTACGGTATAGTGACGTGAAATCCAAGAAAAATAGGCGTTTCATAGCACAGATATATGTCAGATTTGCAACTAGCGTGGCCCCCTCAGTCCCTCTCGCTCAAGCAGATTTTCTTACTTGTGAAATGTCATTCCTTCTACACTTCACGTTGTTTGTCAAATACTCATGTACAAATACATTTTGACAAACAAAAAAAAGTGGCCACGGTGATAAGGACAAAACATAAATCATTTTGTCACGTTCTAACAAGAGCTTAAATGCATTTAGCTATCTCGCTCTAACATTAAGTGTCACAATAGGGCTACTTCTAGGGTCCTTAGTCTGAGTTTCATAGGCTACCTTGACAGTGACGTGTAAGCCTCGACGTTTTGTTACAAGTTCCTTCCTGTCGTGATCTAGGTGTCTAGAATCTGAACGCACATTTGACATAACCGTACGCACCGCAAACCTGCATACATCAAGCAACCGCCTGTAACGTCTATGCCGTTACAAGCCGCATCTGACTAGCGCGCGCATCATTCAAATAGAAAGATGGCGACCGTGGGAGGTTAGTCGAGGGTTTACCTACGTTAGTCGAATTCGGCCGTTAAAATTCAGTATCATGCGTACATTTGCAGATCTCACTCGCCATTAACTTGTGTCAACTGTCATGTCAAAAGTACGATTTTAGTCCTTATTTTAAAGTGGAATCGTACTTTTGACGTGGCAGTTGACACAGAGTTAAAATGGTGAGTTCTCATTTTGTACGGACTATACCACCGATTGTGATTCCGTAAGGATTCTACTTAGAGCGCTGCCTGTGATTTATGAATGAGCTTGAACTTTAAAACAGTTATGTCCATTTTACTTTGACGTGTTTCGAAGCTCGAGTTCTATCAACTTTGGTTCCTGTTCACATCATTAAATTAGATCGATTGCATAAAATAGTGAAGAAACAATAACCCTAACTTGTATTATACAAATAAATTAGAAACAAAAACAATTTGTTCTGCGTAAATCACAATAGCAAAAGAATCAGTATAGCATGCGTGGGGCCATACAGCACAGCAACTTAATTAAGTGCCACATACAGTAGAAATCCGAATTATATTCATTTTATTAAAATATATGATTAAAAAAAATTGTAGACTGTCATTTTTAACTTTGTTTCATGATCTTCAATTTTTGTACAACTAAAGTTCGCAATTTGCAAACAAAACCAAGCATTCAATTGCACGCCAAAAAAAACGCACCTAAAAAGTCCAGCCCGTCCACTAATGACGTAATATACGATTTTTCAGTCCAGTTGTTGGAATCAACAGTAATTCGAATTTTGAAAAATGTGTTTCGTTCAGTTCGGTTGTTCCGGTACAAAGGTGCATGATAGATGTGCGATCTATTCTACTACCTACTTTAAAAGGGCATTTGTTACATTCCATTTTTTGGATTCTATGTGAATGACAATTAGAATTTAGAGCAATTAGTCAAAATAATCAGGTTTCTACTGTAGCTGTGGCTAAACAATATATTATAATCTTGATTTAAATTAAAACAACCAACCAACCACCTTACACACTACAAATATGTACAACTTAAACAACTAAACGTAATATAAAAATAGAGAGATTTTCAGCACAAATAATAAGACCTGATAATATAGTCTATTTGTTTAGGAGATAAAATAAAAGTAAACAATTAATAGTCAAAGTACGTAATTAAAAATGATGAAGCAGTTTTATTGAAAGCATCTAACTATTGATTATTATGCTAAGATTCAATCCTTTTATGTTTTATTTAATTTTATTCAACCACTTACACAAAATAGACTATAAAATAGTGCATCACCTTATTCAACCATAGATTAATAAATGACCAGACAAAATATGTAAAAGAATAACTATCGAACTATGTTTGTAAATCCGAAATAATATTAATGATTACCACTAAATATTACATCAACAACCTCCAAACAACTTGACTGTATCTAACCTCTATAAAACTTTCAATGCTTAACATCAGTTCGCACCAGTGGTCGTTAAATAGTAATTTCATTAGCCTAACATTTTTATGTCGATCGCACATTAGAGTGCCGCACGTACCGCCCTCGCAACACGCAATTTCAGTGTCAAAAATGCGAATGACTTCAACACATCAGAAAACCTACTTTGCGTCAAAGCCTCAGCCTGAGAACCTCGAGGCAAACTGAGGATGTTTAAATGAATATCTCTGCTCATCTATTTTGACTTAACGCAGTGACCGAGGCTTCTTTGAGCGCGACGAAAAGTGGCGTTTGCCTCATAAAACGGTATGGGTATGCAGCAGGTTGAAGCAGCGACTACTTGAGGGTTAAGGCGTTGCATTGAACCATGGCTGTCTCTGGCGGAAACAAAGTTTAAAAATACGGACGCTTTATTATGCTGAAGTTATTAGCAATTTCAGTCCCGTTAATGCGTAGCTATCGGCACGTGCGGTTCGTGCGCACGCCCCTAATGTGCGATAAGCATTATAATCACTATATTAATGTAACAATATTAGCCTATAAAAATATATTCATAGCTAAAAATAATTTTACCATTACAAAGACCTTATCTATGTATATAGATGATTAAAAGGAGAGAATACTTGTAACACATAATACAAATAAACTGAGATTACAAATTGTAATTTCATTACAAATAAAAGTGATGTTTTTGATAAACACCGAAACGTTGGGAACAATAAATTAATAAGTTTAATTTTATTTTAAAATATCCTAAGCTTACACCTAATTATAATATTATGTTTATAAAAAACAAGAATCTTAGCCTACTATATTACAAAAATATTATTTATATTATGATGGAAATATGTACAAAAGCTACAAGAGATTCGTATTCCTGCGCGTTGTTACAATCCAACTTGTTTAATCCGCAAGCCGATCCTTATTATTGTCTCAAACCATTTAACAGCCGAGGAATGTGATATTTATAATACATAGTGGCTACATAGTTGTATGAGGCCCTGGTCACACAACGCGCGAAGCAATGCAGCACAAAAGCAACGCAAGACCTGGATAACGACATAGGCTACTTTTTATCCCGGAAAATCAAAGAGTTCTCAAAATCTAAATCAACGCGAACGAAGTCGCGGGCATCAGCTAGTGATATATACGCGTTCGCGACATGCACGTATGCACAGAGACAGCGTCTATAGGCGTTCGATGCGCGTAATGTGTATGGTTCGTGCGCTTGCGCAGGTGTGTATCCACATTAATACAACTTCCAGTGACTGTCGCGTTGTTGCATTCAGTGTGACATCCTGACATGCTGATGTCGCCATGCGTTGCTGCCGCCGCGCATTGCGTCAAACCAAGTCTCAATCATTATAATATTATTATGAAACTCATTGTAATTTGATCAAATCCTAACCTTACTTTTCCATGAAATTCCTATCTATTTTCAGTACCCTGGCACACAATGATGCTTTCTTATTCAATCAAATTACAACAAAAAGTTACAGACACAATATAATTACAATATAGGCAATGAATGCATCATTTCTAATGTAATAATAATCTTAAATCCATTATACATACTAAATACTAATACATTTATAGACGTCGCTAGCTGCATTTAATGCAATAAAATTATGTATTTACATTGTCTTAGCAGACAGACACACACTTTTTGTGCATATAATATCTATATAGACCTAGAACCAGTCTTCACTAATTCCAATTTTTCATTTCATTTTAGCCAGTACCTAAACCGTTAAATATTACATAGACAATCACTTAAGCTTATATTATATAGCCATAATAGTGTAAATAACCAAAAAGCAACAGCAAAACAAGCAGAAGGTACTTTGCAATACCCCATTGCAAAGATGTTGGCCCAGTTTTGAAGGTAAGTCCTGGATCTTCACTTACCACCAAGTGAGATTGTGGTCAAGGGCTAACTATCTGAATTTAAAAAAAGAAAAAAAAAATTATTGATTTCCTATGGGCTTGAATTTAGTGTCTGAGTGGATTAATGTTGCTTGATGGTATAAACACTGTTTTTTTTTACAGTTTATCTTATGACAGGTTTCTTTTACTCTTTTACCACCTGTGTTTAGGCATTATAGCACTATATAGATATTGTGCATAAACACTCTTTACAAGTGTTACACTTTTTTCACTTTTGAGTATCACTTTTCAGTTATAACCTTTAAAATTAACAGCCTCGTACGGGGTCATCGAGGACCCAGGATGTATCACTGTTCACCATTTTCCGATTGATCAGTACTGTTAAGAGCAAGTAGTGCACGCTCGCGTGGTGGGTGCACGCTCGCGCGGATGGTGCACGCTCGCGCGGGTCAGAACGGCCTCGTACGGGGTCATAGCAGACCCAGGATGTATCACTGTACAGTTTTCTGCTTGTTCAGCACAGATAAGAGCAAATAAATGGTGCACACTCACGCGGGTCAAGAAGGCCTCGTACGGGGTCATCTAGGACCCAGGATGTGTTTTCAATTCACTGTTTTCAACTTGTTCAGCAATGTTAAGATGGGCAAGAGGTGCATGCTGGCGCGGATCAAAACGGTCATCTAGGACCCAGAATGTGTCACTGTTGTCTGCTTGTTCAGCAATGTTAAGAGGGGCAAGTGGTGCACGCTCGCGCGGGTCAAGAAGGCCTCGTACGAGGTCGGCGCGCCACTCTGGATGTCCTCGGTGCAAGAAGGTAGGAAGCGTCGACTGCTCCCCTTTGCCCGCCTCTGGCTAGAAGTCGTCTCGCGATGTTATTTACGCGATCTTTCTGTTGTTCGCGTCGCGCGGCCGGTGTAAGTGCCTGGGTAAAGAAATAAACGTGCTAGATAAATACTACTCATGATAGAATTAATATATCCTTTTTTTCCTAGAACTAATCTAGCTTGAATCTGTAGTAGGTCTAAAAAACATGAAATTGAGTAGTCCATCATATTAAATTGATTATGACGTCATAATAATATCCATTTTAAACTTCACACAAAATTTTGAGCTATTTTACCTTTGAACTAGCTTATGCTCGCAACATCATCCGCGTGGAATACACAAATTTCAAACCACTGTTTCACCCCCTTAGGGGTTGAATTTTCAAAAATCCTTAGCGGATGCCTACGTCATAATAGCTATCTGCATGCCAAATTTCAGCCCGATCCTTCTAGTAGTTTGAGCTTTGCGTTGATAGATCAGTCAGTCAGTAAACTTTTCCTGTTATATATTTAGATATTATCTGTCCATTATCCACGTAAACCCATTACACCACTTAGTCCACCGTTGTGTAGAACTGTCCTTGGCGCCAATTCTCCTGTCTCTAGATAATGTAAAACTCTTAACCACCACAGCTCTGTCATTGACATTAATTCTGACTCTTTATATAAGTTTCGGGAAAAGATCTTTGCATATTGGAAGTCTTGAGTAGGAAGTATTATCTGTAATCTTATTGATGTTTATTTTTTATTTTGTCTCATATGTTTGTAAATTTTGTATTAACTTATAATTGGCGACTGCACTTATTAAGTAATATTTTCAGAATTTTTTTTTTTTAAATGTATTAGTGTAAGTAGCCGTTAGTTAATTTAATAAATAAAATAAAATAAAATAACAACCGATAAACAAACTCACTTCTGCACTTGTAATAAAAATATATAAACTTTAATTATTTTCACTACCTTGGGTGCAGCAGCAGCTGCTGTGCTCGCGGTGGTGGATTTTTTCTTAGTTTCTGGAGGGTTCTTAGATTTTTCAGCTGGCGCTGCACTCTTTGCTGCTCTTCCTTTGAGGTACTCGGGTGAGACCTCGTGGGGCTGGAAAAGGATATGAATTTAAATTTCGACAGAAAATGAAAAAAAAAGTATAACAGTAATTATAAAACGTGATTGAAAATTCCGGTTTTTGTTATCTGCGCAAGCTTTGCTTTTGGAAATTTAAGCCTCGCTGATCGACCCACGCGGATCTCGCAGAGGTATCCATATTCTAATACGTATTATTAGATATCGGTAGACGTTGGGGTCTCAAGATGCCGGAATCCCGACCTCGCACCGGAAAGCGCGATGTTGGCAAGAACCTCCCATACATGTGGTAGAAAATATCAAAAGCAAGAATGTATAGTGTTGATACTAACAGCATAAGAGCGTGTGAGCTTCAGCCGCGACGGGAAGTGGTCGAAGGCGTAAGGCTTGGTACACAACGGGTACTTGGGTCGCGACACGCGTGTGAACAGTCTCGCTGAACGGTCTACGCGTAGTTCGCAAATGTAAACGTGCTCCTCCGATGCGCCCACCGGACGACCCTGCAAAAATAATAAAACTTTTTATTAAATCATCATCACCATTATCCAACCCATCGCATAATATGCACGCACGACGTAAATGCCCATAAATAGAGTTACATGAGTATCTAGCAGAGGCGGATTACCCCTAAGGCAAACTAGGCACATTCCTAGGGGCGCCAGGGTACGAATGGGCGCGTGGTTTCAAATCCCCCCCCCCCCCCCCCCCCCCGAAATTCCGGATAAATGAAATCATTTTTGAAAACTAGCTGTTTGCTTGAATTAACCATTTTTTTTTGTTTTAAATATATCAGAAATTTCGCCCTGAGTGAACAAATGGGTGTGAATTACATGAATGTGTCGGTAATCAGTATTCAAACTGAAACAAACCTTGCAATAAGTATTGAGGTCCATGACCCAGCACTGGGACATGACAAGTTCTATAGGGACTGCCTCATATAGCGGAACCCTCATCACCTCATTGTGGAAGAATCTGCAACAAATAAAAAACCAATTAAGCCAAGCCGCCAAGCGATTTAGCATTCTGGTACGATGCCGTGTAGAAACCAAAGGTGTATGGGTTTGATAAAAAATGCCATACTTCTTCCAGGTAGTAAGTGATGATGCAGTCTATGATGGAAGCGAGCTACGCTTCCATCTTAGACTGCATCATCACTTACTACCAGGTGAGATTGCAGTTAAGGGTTAACTTGTATCGGGATAAAAAAAATCCCCTGAGAAGTAAGCGAGAAACAACCGAACTGATGACCGAGACGGCTCGTGTAGTATGGTGGATGGACTATGGACTCACTTCCTAGTGGGCTCGTGGAAGGTCTCGTGCGGGCGCAGGTAGTGGTGCCCGTACACGTATCGCTCGTGCGTGTCCTTGTGCTTCCACAGCCGCTCCACGCGGAATATGTCCAGCTCCGACACCGGCACCTCGCCGATCGTCTGGTACGTATGCTTGCGCACTTCGCCTTCCTGTAATTATGTCAATAAAGTTTAAAAAAAGGCACGAGATAGCATGGGAAGTTCGATAGAAGCGAAGCTTCTTAATCATCGGATATAAAATATTGCACTCTGAATCAACACTCATATTGAGAAAATATGAGAGGACGACAAAATAATGCAACAGGAAGTCGCCTCTGCGGAGATTCGCTCTTATTACCGTTCTGCCGGCTGACATCTGAGCGTTTGTCGTCTATGGGTATATCCCTAATGGGTACAGTGTGACAAGGCTCTTTTGACGCGTAGCGAAAATCGGAACTAACGTTGCCGTCAAGTGTCCCCTTTGTTCTTGTTTGAAGTCTAAGCCTTTGTTCTCCTACAGTGCCCCCCTGTCAATGTCATTCAAGTGCCAAAAGAGCCTTGTCGCACTGTACGTTGACTGTGTCGTCTTGTCGTCCTTGGAGGTCTTCGGATTGATAGCAACTGGAATTGAGCCTTAGGGACATTGACATAAGAACTTGTTTATACCTTACCTTATTCTGCACATTTTCTTCACTCTTATTCCCCTTGGCGATCTTCAGTTTCTTTCTATCGACGCGCTTAGTTTTGGGCGATTCGCTCTTGTCGCCGTTCTTCTGGCTGACGTCTGGCCGTTTGTCGTCTATGGGTATATCCCTCAGGACGTAGACCGTGTCGCCTTGTCGCACTTGCAGGTCTCCGCGCATCAGGGTGAGGTAGAATTGGTGACCCTCGTCTGTGTATTCGTCGAGAGGAATTTCGCGGTCAACCTGAAACAATACATTCATACTAATTACTTATATAGTTCTACAAAAGAAGATTGCCGATTTCTAAATAATTGTGTTGGTTAGAGACTACGTATGAGAGCTTGCAGGTTCGATTCCTGGCAGGGGCAATATGGGAATTCATAATTTCTAAATTGTCTCTGGTCTGTTCTGGTGGACCGCCTCGGCCGTGGCTAGTTACCATCCCACCGGCGAAATCAAGCCGCCAAGCGATTTAGCATTCCGATACGATGCCGCAAAGAAATCGATATGGGGTACGGGTTTAATGAAACTTCTATTCCAATTCCAAGTTAGCCCGCTTTTATCTTAAACTGCATCATCACTTGCCACCAGGTGAGATCGCAGTCAAGGGCTAACTTGTAACAGAATTTTAAAAAAGTATCATACCTGCTCCGCGGTGCAGTAGTGGCAGTGGTGTGCCGCGTCGTCGTGCGCGGAGTCCGCGTTGAGCCGCACGCAGCGCGCGTGCTGCCACACGCCGCAGCTGCCGCACTGCACCATGAGTCCTTCCTCCACGTGCAGCCCGCAGATGCACAGGATCACCTCTTCTGTGGGGCAAATTTACATGTTACAGTAGCTATAAGTCCCACAAATTGCTTATGTGCGTGGCCGCCATTTTAGTTACGTCAGCACTTGACTGAAGTTTCGAGCTGATGGTATATTTTTATTTCGGCTGACGTTAATATGACGATATTTCGACTGTAATGAGACATGGTTTCAGCGCAATAGCAATTTGCGTGACTTATAACATGACGTAGCTCAAGACAGCTAGAACCCAGAGCCGTAAAGCCAATAGCTTTGCAACAGCCCCACCCCATGACATGAGCTGCGAGTCTCGATCATGAATCTATACTAATATCATAAATTCGAAATTGTATTTGTTTGTTTGTTTGTCCTTTCTTCACGCCCTAATTAAGCAACCAATCGACTTGATTTTTGGCATAGAAATAGTTAAAAGGAAGGGAGCGGAACATAAGATACTTTTTATACCGGTAAATCGAAAAGTTCTCACGGGATTTTTAAAAACCTAAATCCACGCGGACGAAGTCGCGGGCATATGCTAGTCTATATATAGCTGGATTGATTACTCATAAATCGTAATACCTACTTGAATCAAAAACTGCTCATCCCTATCCCACTTTCATTGCCGCGCGAGAGATTAAATCCCACTGGGGTCCGATCTCTCGCTCTAATTGGTGAGTCGAAGTGGGATAGCGATAAGTACGCATTTGCTTGAAGTAAGTATTGGAAATGAACTCTCCATTTACTGACACAACCCTCGACGTAACATGGCGTCATGTCGTAATGTTTATAAATAAATAAATAATCTTTGTTTCGTCAGACATCAAAGGCCCACAATATTATGTTAGTAACCATCTTAACCTATGTTAGTACCTATATTATAATAAAATGTATGTTAGTAAGAAACTTATTCTATGTTAGTTAATATAACTATTAACTAACATAGAATAAGTTATTAACTAATGCAGTAATATACTTATTAACTAATGCAGACATCCAGTGCGCTTTGAGAGCACTGTCCTGACTGAATCGTCGAGTTATCTGTCTGTTTCGCTCGCACTTACAGGTCGTTAGGTAAGTGCGAGCGAAACAGACTCGACGATTCAGTTTAAAATGCGTCGACTATAGTAGTGGTTGTTAGGAGTTTTAGTTGTTTCCATAGCCAATTTTACAAAAAATACTAACACCAGAGCTCCGACTGAAATAACTATCTATCTGAGATTAAAATTGAAATAAATATATGAGCTACTTACCAGACTTAGATTTTTGTACGAAACCAGTTGGTAAAGATTCATTTGGACCTAGTATTTTGGTCAAATATTCAGCAAAGTCCGATTTTGTTGCGTTGTAAACCTAGAAAAAATGAATACGGTTTGAGATTACTTTTGATTAATTTACACTACAGATATTTTACCTACGTAAAATACTAATCAAAGACTTGGAGAGTGACATACAGCCAGTGGCGTGCAGGTCATGAGTGCTCTGTAGTGAGCCGGTGATGGGTTGATCATGATGATGATGATGACTGTACCTTTCTGAGTAGCGATTTGTAGGGAGTCAAGAAGGCGCCCCGGGAAAATGCCAAGAGCAAGTAGCGAACGGGCGCCCTCCTGCGATTCGGCCCATATAACCGAGAGCTTGGTGGGGCCCATAGAGCAGAAACAAAGAGGAGATGTTGTATTAAGATTTCCCTATGAAATATCGAGTGACATTTTGCGGGGTGAGGGGTTGTGGAACGCCGCCCACTTCTCAATTTTCCATCTGCGGGTTAGTAGCAAAACTACTCGCTTAGCGACCTAACATCGATATATTGATGTCACTACATAGTTCAGCTATCTCACACTAGATGTCAATAATCTAGAACTATTTTAATAATTACGTATAAAATTACTTACAAATGAAATGTGATACCATTCATAGCATCAGAACGTCTGTCTGAATAACTTTGACACGATAAAACACAACACTTCATCCTTTTGTTCTTAAAAACGCGAAAACACACCGATAATACGAGTCTCAATATATGTGAACCTGACGAACGCAGACAGCATACTAACTAAGGCCCCGCCCACAGTGATGACGTCAGGACCTAGTTGAAAATCACAGTGCACAGTTGCTTAGGCCAACTCCTCTTTGTTTCTGCTCTATGGTGGGGCCATGGGAGGTGGAAAGTTGTACCTTTCTGAGTTGCGTTGCAGCCGCCCCCAAGGCCGTTATTTTGCCTTGTTCGCGTATGATGGTGGAGAACAGGCTGTTGATATCGCCGTCGAACTGCGCTACGTTGTCATACTTCCCGGCGTCAATATTGCTCTGTATTGTGTTGAGATCTGGTACAGTGGTTGGATCAGCTTTTAGTTGGCTCGGCTTTAGTTTTAGCAGCAGCGAGCAAACGGGCTTGTCCTCGTCATCTGAAAAGGGATTCATTTTTATTCCTGTACTATTTTATAATGTTTTATCATTCATAGGATGTCATAGATATCACACCACTGCTCGTTTTTCATTATAGATTTTTATACAGTGAATATAGTTTCGTTATAAGTCCCGCAAATTGCTATTGCGGTGGAACCATGTCTCATTAACATCGAAATGACGTCATTTTAACGTCATTTGACTATATTTAGGTAAAAATATACCATCAGCTCGAAACTTCAGTCTAGTGCTGACGTCACTAAAATGGCGGCCACGCTCATTAGCAATTTGCGGGACTTATAATTTACGTAATATCATCAAAATCATTATGAAATGGATACTATTAATGGAGTGAAATGTAAATAGTAGTTCAATTAGAAGTTGCAACATAGTTAAATACACAGGCCTGTCTGAAATCTGTTTTAGTATGATGCAATCATACCCTTCGAATACAGATTGGACTATAGTACGCGCCAGGTGGAGACGGCAATCAGGTTATGCGAATAACCATGTGATGTCTGCAATTTCTTGAGGAGTACTGGAGTTAATTGTACCTAGAAAAGGAACCTGCGGGGATCATTGTATGTAGCAGGATAGGGGGTCAAATAAACGCTTACCTTTTACTGCAACGACGGCGTTATACAGCGCTTTGAACACTCTTCCTAACCGTGTTTTGACGTCAAGGGACTGATCGTCTTCAAGTCGCGTCAACTCCTTGATACTTTCTTCCTTGGAAGCTCTTAACGTCTGCAATCTCTTGAGGAACACCTGGGGGTTCATTGTATCGGGGAGCGTCAAGGGGTTGACATTGGTCACTACAGGGGTGCTGGGTATAGGGGGTTGGGGAGTTACAGGGATTGGTGGGGGAGGGGCAGTTGCGGGAGTTGGTGGGGAAGAAGGTATTGGGAGGGATAGACGTTCCCGAATACGACGTACCTGCAAGGTTAAATTTATCTCAGTTTGTAGAATCACTAGCCATATCATAATTACGAAAGTGTTTCTTTGTTGGTTTGTCCTTTAATCATGTCGCAACGGAACGCCAGATCGACGTGATTGTTTTCATAAGTATAATTAAAGATCTGAAGAGTTACATAAGCTACTTTTAATCCCGGAAAACCCAACAATTCCCCTGGGATTTTCAAAAACTAGATCCACACGGGCGAAGTCGCGGGTATCACAGCTTAAACATACCACAGAATACTTAATAGTACCTTCTAGGTTCAGAAGGCTTACTACACAAAGCCGTAAAGGCGCTAAAATAAATAACGACTCTTGTTACTAGTTGTTACGACGCAATAAAGTGCAATTCAGCTCAGCATAAAACTTAACAAATGTCTCTCATTCTATCGTGTAATCAACAACTAAAACAGTATATAAATATTTTAGCGTTTAAACTACCGTGAGTGGTTTCCATTATAAATAATATCTATCCCGGCTGTACTCACGTGTCTAGTCGACGTTAGCCCGACTATTTTCGAACCCACCCGGGGTCCTTTTTCAAGAGAGTCAGTTCGCGCACGCGCCGCGGCTGTGACTGCGGGCCACGCGCGCCGCCGCGCCGCCCGTAGAGCCCGCTGCGAGGGTGGCTGGTGGAGGGCTAACGTCGACTAGACACGTGAGTACAGCCGGGATAGTTATTAAGTATATAAATACTTACATTTTCCAAGTTCCTAAAGAGGAAGCACTGCCGTTCTTTGACCAAGGCCCTCTCCTTGGCAGTGAGAGGTTTCACTTGAGGCTCCTGCCACAGCTTGTTGAGATGCTGCTGATACTTAAGTATGGTCATGTTCTTGATGTCACAAGCGCTGACACTCTGCTGTTCGGACTTCTTGTTGCACTTGACGGCTTTCCTCGGCCGGCCGACTCGCGGCTGGTTGCCGGTGGAGCTGCTGGATTGGTTGGAGGCGTTGGACGGGGTCCTTGATTGTGTCTTTACTGGCTGTTTGGTGATTCTTTGCGATTTCCCGCCGATGACGCCGCGGCAGTCTTCCGAGTCGCACTTGCAGGGCTAGAAGAATAAAAAACAGATAAAATTTAATTATTCACATTTTCAAACTAAGACTACATCAAGCTGAAGTCGCACCGGGAACCGGAAGTAAATGTTAACAAAGAAAAACCACATAACATGAGCTTTACCGCACCGATCGTATTTTATGACGTGCAAATAGTGGCGGCGCAAGGTCCGGTACGACTCATATGCGATTTCAGAAGTGAGTGGAAGAAGAAGACATGTTGTGCCCACCCCACGTAGCGTGGGATAAGGTAATGAAGAAGATGAAGAAGAAGAAGAAGTTTTAACTTAAGTACGGTCCAGCGTCGCGCCGGTGCGGCTCCGGCTTCATGTACATGAAGCATTATAGTAAGTATTATACTTGAAACGTGACGAAACTATAGTTGTACCGCTTGTCTGAGAAAGCTCATGGGATAGGATGCG
The DNA here is from genome assembly GCF_902806685.2 of Maniola hyperantus. Taxonomy (NCBI): domain Eukaryota; kingdom Metazoa; phylum Arthropoda; class Insecta; order Lepidoptera; family Nymphalidae; genus Maniola; species Maniola hyperantus. The sequence continues at coordinate 4,463,987 of NC_048552.1, read as the reverse complement.
GGTGGAGAGGGTGACAGCGACATTCCTTGATAGTTACGTCAACAGCTGCCACCCTCCCGTAACTCACACATACCACGGGTCGTCTCAGTAAAACGGAATACACAAAATTAAAATATTCAGGCAACTTTTTGAAACGGCTGAACGGGACTTTCATAGGTAAGGTATAGTACTTTCTTAGGAACGAAAATATAGGCTCTTTATCAAACCAAGCACAGTACGATTCAAACGTGAATGCGCCCCTGAAGTTTGCGCACGACGTTGCGCAGAACACACATTTTGGGTGTCCGAGGTCGCCCGAGGTAGCGGGGAGGGTAACAGCGCACGTCTCGCTCCTACATTCCCGCCAGTTCCTTGATGCGTCTCTCTCTCGCTATACGTGTCTTGTTTGTTTGTACAGTCGAGTTGAGAAGTTACTTTGTTTAAGCCTGCTTAAGCTGAGGTGGAACCTACCGCCGCCCGTTAAGTGATTTAGTTCTCGAGTGAACCATGCGCAAGATCACAAAGCTAACTTCACGCAGACGCATTTAAGTTTGAATCGTACTGTAAATTGTTTATATGAGAAATACTTGTATTCACCTGTCCAACAGCTGGGTTGAATAGTGAGAAGTTATAATCGTATGTAAGTTCCTCATCAGGATCAATGTCCCGTAGTGCGAAGAGTGCCATTCGGAATGTACCTGGAAATATAATGGCAGATGTAGAACTGCGGCATATCTATATAGAAAATGTCTAAATTTATTGCTGTCCCTTTCACAATGCTACCTGTGGAAAAGGACAGCAGTAGATTTAGACCTGTCAATTTAGTTTAGAGATCGTGTACAATTAAATTCGCCACACTATGTCGTCATAAAACTTTGATTTTTGATATACAAACCACAAAAACCCATGTCCACCCAGCATAACCCAAAATCCAATATGCCAAGTTTCATGGATACAACTTGAAAAATCAGAGATTTTCATACTTTTTTAACACCCTTGGGGATGGAGTTTTCAAAAAAAAAATCTTAGTGAGTAACCCCAGCAATTTAACCTGTGCATAGATCAATCAATCAGTCAGGATAGGAGTAATTAAATATCACTTGCTTTAACGGTGAAGGAAAACATCGCGAGGAAACCTGTACACCTGAGGTTCTCGCGTTCTCCATAACGTTCTCAAGGGTGCGTGAAGTTTGTCAATTCGCACTTGTTCAGCGTGGTAGACTAAGGCCAAACCTCATTCTGAGAGGTGACCCCCCTTCTACTATTAGCTTTAGCTTACCATTAGCAGTCCACTTCTGCATCTCGCAGTTGGGTCGACAGGAGTGGTTGACGAAACGGCCGTCGCCGCCCATCCGGTGTCCGTCTATGACGAGCCCGCCGTCCAGGTGCAGGCAGTAGTGGTGCGTGTCGCGAGCGTAGCGAGTCGCCATCCGCTCCTGGAATATAAACAAATTATTAAACTAAAGCATGAATTCTCTAAACCAAATTTAGAGTACCTGCATCTTTTTCTTTTTAATATTGCTAAAAAAGAACGGAAAATTAATTTTAAATTGAAAGGCTCTAAGAGCACGCCACAAATTTAAACAATGGGCTCACGACTGGCACCGAAAGTCACGACGTTTGACAGTTCTAAATTAAATTAGGATTGTTTGTCCTTTTCTTATTACATTGGTAAGAAAAAGCTTACCTTAAACTCCTTATCCGAGACGACCTCGCCGACGTACTCGAGTATGAAGTCTCCGGAGCTGATCTGGTGCTTGGTACGTACACCCCAGCCCTTGTTGGCGGTCATGAACTTCTCCAGCCCCGACGCCCACTCGTGGCGTTGGATGCGTTGATTCTTACACTTATCTCTGTTGACGATATAAATATAGTTATTAGCGTCAATTCTGATGTCTTCCTCTAACCTAAATTTAGAGTATCTGTATCCTTTTTTTTAATATTGCTAAAAAAGGACGAAAAAATTAATTTCAAATTAACAGTTTAAAATTGTAGTGCTACGCTACAAAAAACACTAATGCTCAAGACTGGCGACTAAAGTCGCGAGGTTTGACAGTTTGAAATTAAATAAGTTTGTCATCCTCTTCTTATTACACCAGTACAGTACAGTATTCATTTTTAAATATTTGAAATCTGTGATTCAGCATCAAAGTATGAAGACCTTACCCGCAAGGGCACAACTGTGGCGAGCACTCCGAGTACACAAGTCTGTTGATGCAGTCCTCGTTGCAGCTGGAAGACGGCATACAGTTGCACGCGACACTCTCGCACTCTTCCGCCGATGGCTTCACGTCGTAGTACACATCTGTAACAATAAAGCTGTATTTACACATTCGCAAAAGATGGCGGAGTGATGAACGGGACATAGGCATGATGAAGCGGGAGGCGAGCACGATAAATGCGGAGAAATATGTCCATACAATCTGAGAAAGCACCCGCCATATTATGTGCTCAACTGTCAACTGTCATATCAAAAGTACGGCATTTAATCTAAGGGTTTATCGTAAACTAGATACATAGAGTAAATATGGTGACTCCTTTCTCAGATTGTACATGTTTATATGTAAACTTTCCCCGGTCAAACAAATTAAAATATTTAAAGTTTACAATGTGACAAAGCTACAAGTTAATTAAAAATCCACATATTTTCATAGTTGTATAGTACGCGGCAGAAAATAATGTACATTGACTTTTAGAAGGAGATAGCGGATTTGTAGAGCATTAGTTCTGTCGTTGGGACCGACAAAACCTCATATAGGTATGAGTAACAGAGACAACGCTCTACAAAGCCGAAATATCATTCTAAAGGTCAATGTACATTACTTTCTGCCGCGTACCGTACTTACTTGTGCGTATTTTCTTATAATTCCAGGACGGTACAGGTTGGTTGTAGTGTTGTTCCCACCAAATGTCGTAAGGCAAGGAGAAGTGATGCTGCCTGCGCCGCACCCACCGCTCGCAGTACGGCGGCGGACCTAGCAGGCCGGGGGGGAACTCCGTTTGGGTGACCAGATTCTTTCCCTTCCCGTCTGGTTTTGGGCTGAAAAGAGTTTTCAGGTTATACAATAACATTTTAAATGCAAAAGTGTTTGTCTGTCTGCTAGCTTTTCACGGCCAATCTGTTTAACCGATTTTGATGACATTTGTTACAAAAAATAGACATAATTATGTACATCCCGCGGACGGGGATAGGGCGAATATTTCAAAAACCTAATTACAAATCGATGAAGTCGTGGGCAAGTACAGATTAATAATTTGATTCCTGGAGACAGACAAATTACTTTATTCCCGGAAAATTAAAGATTTTCCACAGGATTTCACAAGAAAATCTAAATCCACACGCATGAAGTCGAGGGCATCATCTAGTTGTAAATGAACTTTAAACAACAAGATTATAATTTTAATAGGTACTTACTCTTGTTTGTAATAGTCTGAGAATAATCCAGCAACTAAAAACTTCTTTTTCAGACGAGGATTCTTCTTAGACACGACAGGCTTGTCCCTTCCATCGACACCGTTGACAGGGCTTTCGTCGCGCGATGATGCTACTCGCTTCTTACAAATGATGTTCTTCGAAAGCACGTCGATACTTTTCTCGAAATCTATTTCCTTCTCATTGAGTGGCAAAGGATCGTTTTCATCATGATCTTGAAGGTCGATGGATGGTTCGCGCGATTTGGAGGTAATCCGTCGACTGATGACAGTGTCTAGTGAGCTCTCCCGTGAACTGGAATGTATCTCGTTGACTTTCTTGTTAGCTTGGCACGATCTTGATTTTCTTCTGGTGACAATGCTCATAGGTGTGGTTGTTTTCTCTGAAGGTTCTGGCACTGGTTTTTTGTTTTCAACTTTTTTGGCTTTTATTTTTCCATCTTCAGTTGTATTATCAGAGCTCCTCGTGAATCTTCTATCACTTGGACATAGAACTGCCAAACTTGACTTGGGTCTCAAGCCCACTTTAGTAGTCTTTTCAACTATTTTCCGTTTAGAAAATATTTCCTCAATTTCATGGGAAGGTGACATGGCCCGGGTCTTTCTTTTAAGTTTTTCTAAATTATCCAAACGACTGTTATGCTTGTCAGCCTTTAAGTTTAGTAAACTCAAAGGAATGCTGTCTTCAGGATCGTTGCTCAGCGAACTCGTCAATGAGGGGATACTGTCTGTCTCACTCAGAACTTCCCATTTGTTGATGTGAATTTTAAGTTCTTTGTCATTCTTGTTCTGTTTCAGTTGTAAAGAAGGGGCTCTTAAAATAGAGGACCCTCCAACCTTCGTCTCATTCGCAGTCTTCTCTATGGTAATGGTTTTAGAATTTGTTAATATTTCTTTTCCTTGCAACTTTTCTAAAGCTACAACAGTTAACCGTCCTTGTTTTGGTAAATCATCTTTATTCAATACTACCTTGAGTTCAGGTTTCCTACTCGTGGTCCGTTGTAAGAAACTACTCATAGCTTCACCGTCTTTTGGCACTCTTTCAAACGCAGAATGATCAGTATCTTCAGAGGTTAAATGACTGTCAGAGGTGAGATGAAGATTTGGTTCTAGTTTCTTCTTCTTTTTCTTAATGTTAGGGAAACCGGTTCTGTTAATTGCTTTACGTCTTCTCGTACGCTTCTTAGACGTTTCTGAAGATTTCGTATCAGTGGCGTCATTAATCTCTTTAGTCTGAATAGGTAAGACTGCCTTTATACTTGGATCAGCAGCGAGCAATTTCTCCGTTGAAAGTTTAGGAAGCATAACTTTCGTAGGTAGAACTAATTTACTTTCACGTATTAAATTGTTTGTGATTTTCTTCTTTTTCTTATCATTAGAATCTTCAGATTCCCCAGCAAGAGTTCTTTTAGTTTGACGCAAGTTATGGCCACTTGTCTCTTGTATTTTGTCAGATAAAACTGAAGCTATAGACTCTCCTCTTTTTGGCCTTATAATAGGGTCAGGTGTCTCTGAAATCAATGCTAATGGTATATCGGATTCAGTGTCTAACAAAGAATTTGAGCTCTTGCTATCGCTACCTTTTGCTTTATGTTTGTTTTTAAGGGTATCTCCTAAAACATTGCTTATACAAATCGATGACTTAGGTATTTGATCTTCTAAATCAACAGAAGGCTCAAAAATGCCTGTCGGTTTATCAACATTGACAATTATAGATGTTTCGACTACAGGTTCCGTCACTTTATTCTTTTTACTTTCTATTACTTTACCTTTAGACACAGGAGACTTAATAACACTTGCTCTTGTATTCATTTGTGGAGATTCTTTAATTTTAGTCTTTTCGTCGGATACCTTATTCACACTTTCAGAACTATTTTTCTCTTTTTCAAGTATTCGAGATTCAATTGATTTTCGTATGTTGTTATTTAAAAGTGTATCAAGAACTTTAGTTGCTGCACTTGGGTTTATTTTTGATACTAAATTGCTAGTAAGACCCTCAAGTCTGTTCTTTTTTCTAGTCATGATTTCGGATTTCTGAGCAGGTGGAATAGAGCTTTTATATAAAGAACGAGCAGACATGCTCTTGAGTGGATCAATAGTTGCATGATTAACGTTTGTCTGAGCTGTAGATAATGCAACATTAGTTTTTTCACTTTCTTTAGCTTCTTCATTTGTTGTATTTTGATTTATATCCTTAGGAAGGTTAACGTTGACACACTTGTCCTCTGACAACTTTTTTGACAAAGATTGTACAACCAGATCCAAGCTAGAATGTGGTGTAACTTTTTCAGCTTCTAATCTGTGACGTTTTTTTGGTGTCGCTATTGGAGCTGGGTTACGAACTGGTGATAGTTTTGCTTCAGATCTTGGTGAAGATATCCGATGTGTCTCAAATTTTGATGATTCTGTTTTCGTTTCGGATTCCTTTGATTTTGGTAAACATTTTTCTAAATCATGAACCATTTTATGAACAGCTTTAAGTTTTTCGGAAGTTTCGTAGATTTTCTTTGACAATTCTGATTGTTCAGGCGAAGGCTTTTTAATACTAAGATCATCGTCAATCATACTGACTAAACTTGGTGAAACTGATATATCATCATCATCTTTGACTGTTAACATATCAGCTGTATTTGAATTTGCCTTTGTTGATCTTGGTGACGATTCACTATTGAGATTTTTAGCCTCTTGTATAGTAGCGCAAACATTTTTGGAATCCTTTTTAGCTTTTTCTGACGAATTCTTTTGTTTTGATGAATCTTCTGTGGTATTATTAGAAATTTCACCCATGCAATCCGTTTCCGTACATAAAAATTTTTCAGGACTAACGGTTTTCAAATTGTCATCAAATTCTGCGTTGACTAGGCTAAGACTTAATGCGTTACTCGTAGACGAGTTAATATGGTAATGCCTCTTTTTCAGAGGTAGTTTGTGTTCATTAGTATCTTTACCACCTTTGTTTTGAGATTCTGTTAACTGTTTCTTGTGTCTTCGTTTCGAAGTCGGCGTAGCACTCTCTTGAATATCTGACGTTTTTCTTTTCTTGGATGCTCTTTTGATTACCTTTGTAGGTGGTGCTGGTTCAGCTGGTGGTTTTTCCTTTTCTACAGGCTTTTGTAATATAGTTTGTGTGGTTACAATAAACTTGGGCGCTATTTGGCACAGTTTTATAAAGTTCGATATTAGACCGTCCATGTCATGAGTAAATTTTTGATCAACGGAATCGACAGAATTCCGACTAGAATATGATTCTCGGCATTTTGAAACTGATCTGGAGCGGTGCCGTCTTTTACTTCTATGCCTATGGTGCTTGTTTTCTGTTTTAATAGTTATGCGTGAGGGTCGCTCAGCAGGTTTTAAATTAATCTTAGGTGGTGCGAGCACAACTGTTCTTCTATGTTTTTTGATATGATATGTAGGCCTTATGTTTGGTTTTTTAAAACTTAAAAAGACGTTTCTTGATAAAGATTTGTTCGGAATATAGGTGTTCTTAGCCTTCTCAAAAATACTGGGCAATGGTTTTGAAGGATTCTCTTTCTTGGTAGTCGGCGAGTCTTTCTTTACTTGTTTACGATTCTTAGGAGAAAGCGTTCTCGGATAGTTTCTTCCACTGTCAGAATTGTCTTTTTTTGAGCTGGACTGTTTTGTTGCAGTTGCAGTACAAATTGGCGATACTCCAAACTTGTGTGTAAAGATAGGTTTAAGTGACGGTAAAGAATTACCTACGTAAGTGTTCTTCGAGGGAGGTTTCAGCAATGTGTTATTGTTATTGTGACTTACTTTAAAAATATTATATGTTGTAACCGGCCTTTGCAAACCGCTAAATACTGGTCCAGGAGCAAATGGATCTGATGCATTTAGTCTTAATACGTGTTTTTGATTAGCCTTAGTAAAACCGTAGTTATATTTTGAAGGTAATGGATATTTTGTGCAAACACTCACATACTTTGGACTAGCGTTAGATTTTCGTAAATATGTCTCACATTCTGAATCGCTCGAACTGTGTCCTAAAGTAAGACTGCTGAATGTTTTATTTGATAAAAGCACAATTTCTTGATCGGAAACGAAGTGTTTTTGATTTTTATAATAAGATCTATTTCTTACTGATCTTGTTTTCTTAAGTTTTCTCATACGTCTCCGCATACTTCTTACACTGTAGTCTGTTTTATATCCAGATTTATCACTTTTGTATCCAGATTTATGATCACTTTTGTAACCAGAACGATAACAATCACTTTTATAACCTGATCGGCAACCGTAATCGCTTTTATAGCCAGACTCTATGAGTCTACTACAACTTTTGTAAGGTTTAAACTCGTAATCACTCTTATAGCCTGAAAGAATGTCTTTGTATTTTGGATTTAGATCTATTTGTTTCCACGTTGGATCCAGAGGATCATCAGCAGCTGCTTCATTTTCACTTTGATGATCTCTCCAGGAATTACTAACTGGTTTATTATTCTTGTTGTTCTTAGGCAAAGTTGCTAGTTTACTATTAACTTCTTTTCTCTTCGCATAAACACCAGATAGTACGGATCTGTTGGATGGTAATGAGTCATCGTCACTATCCGCTGAATCGTATTGATTTTTATCTCTTAAAGTTTTAGTTGTTTTCGTATTTTTTGCTTTGTTTTGTGGCTTCCGGCCTACTTTTTTTTCGTGGCGGATACAGCACTCTATCAGTAGCATATAACATTCTATCTAGTGCAGCTATATCTAATTTATGATCATTTTTCTTGGTCTTGTCAAATTTATTTTGCTCTTGTTTAAGTGGAACTGGAGAAGGTGCTTCTGTTTTAATTTGCTTTAATTCATTTTCTATTCGCTTTTTAGAGAAGTCACAATCACTTGAATCTGATCTGTTGTGCGCTCTACTACGAGTTTTCGATTTAGATCTCGCACTTTTTCTTTCAGTTGTGTTTTCTTTTTGAATGGATTTTCTGCTATGTCTACTGTGAGTTTCGTCTATATCATGCCGTCGTAATGGTGAATGTGTAGGCGAATTATGATTTGACAAGATGCCCGAGTCCGGTGAAACATTAGGTGGATCGTTATTATTATGAAAATCATTTATTACGTTTACTCTGGACTTGGCTTCTTTTTGAGATTCAGTACTTTTATTTTCATATTCTTCCACTTTTCTGACCTTACGAGGTCTTCCTCGTTTTCTTCTAGATTCAATGACGACATTTTTAACATCTTCTTGAGATTCAACGGAGTTCGTACTGATCGTATCTAGTTTTTGAGAATCTATTTGATTGATGTGGCCTGTATCCGTACTGGCCACTGTTATTGGTGAACTTTTTAAGAAGTCACTTGCACTGCCGAGCTCTGAACCACCCGAGGTTATATCTAAGTTCATAAAGTCATTATTGTCGACACAATCTTCTAGGCTCAGTGGGTTTGGAATTGATAAACCAACAGATTCCGATACAGACGTTATTTCTTCAAGATCTTTATTTATCTGAGTGAGCTCCTCTGTCTGCTGCGGACTTAAATGCTGGGTGTTATTCAAAAAAGTTGGTGCAATCGGTGGGATATCTGGCAGATTATTTATTTGATCCAGAACACAGTCGTTAATAGTACTGACTGCATTTAATGGATTTGTACTGAGTGCACAGCTTAAAGACGATGCTGCTGCAGAACTTATGGACGTGAGAGGAGCAGTACTACTCAGAAGCTGAGTTTTAGCTACAAACTGTTGCAACAAACTTGACGCGTAATGTGAAGCGTTTTGATGCACAGTATCGGAGTTAGAACACTCATTCTCAGACCCAGAAGATTCAGCTGTAGCTCTTTGTATCGCAGCCGAGACTAGCTGCGGTGGAAGCTCCATTTCACTACTCGACCCGTCACCTGGAAAGAGGCAACCATTTTTATGACAGTTGAATATTCTGGAATTTGATATCTCAAAGGTTTTAATTTAACTTACCATTGTCTGCTATAGACTTGTTGTCGCTCTCCGGCGACGCGTTATGAACGGGGAAGGTCGAGAAATTGGGCTGTTGCGCCGGCGCGCTCGATGTTTGTTCTGGAAATAGTTCCGCAAGGTCCGCATCGTCGATGACCTGTAGAATTTATTTCGGGTTAGTTTATTCGGGTTATGACACACATTTTAAATATTGCAGGTTATTGGAATTATCTTTATTAATCCATCCACTAATTACAAACTATTACTTGTACTACAACCAGTATTGGAATAAGACATCAATTGGCTCGGATATAACTTACCTGTAGTTGACAAGCGGCAGCAAGAGCGGCACTAGAATCATCGGCAGAGGCATGAGCGGAGCCGCCAGCGGCGTCCGCAGTATCCGAATCCGATGACGACGAAGAAGACGACGAGGACGACGACGACGACGATGAAGTCGATGACGAAGTGCTGCCACACGCGCCACTTTCTGCCGCCGAGGAGGCAAACTGTTAACAAGAAAAAAACACATTGTTTCATTTTCGGTACTACGAAAATACAATCAGAACTTATATTTAGCCTTGAGATCATATAATGAGATCTTTATTTAAGTAAAATAGTACATATCAAACGACTGTGTCAGAATATTATTTATTATATATACAGAATATATTGTGCATTTTCATGAATTACTAACGTTGTCATTGAATAAGTTGTTGATGTTTTGTATCCCAAATAAAATAATTATTGTGAATTTCAGTTGTGAAAGTGAGTATCTGACGAATTATTATTAGGGATAGCGATTGTATATTAATGGGCTTTTGGAGTTTAAATTGGAATTTATATTCTAGTACTTGATCATAAAATAAATAGTTACGTCAGAAGAAAGGGATATAACAAGTCAATTAATAACAGACATTGTCAATATCTGTTATTGTAAACTATTAATTGAATGTTCAAAACATATTTGATTCAATGATTGAGCAAAAAGGAAAGGACCTCATTCGCTGAGAAATCAACTTAATCTAAAACAGTTACAGAATCTAACGACAATAATCACATTGAGCGAGAGGTGCCATTAGGCCGAGATTGATTTAGCGTAACTAGTACGGACAGTAGTTTCGCAAGGCGAGCGGGCACTGGCTTGCAATACAACTCCTTTAAGCCGAGCGCATATTAGCAAACTGGGCAAGGAACAAATTTTTCCTCGGCACAAATCGTGTTGTATCGTGCTGACCCGAGGCAAATTGAAGCAGAATTACCTATGTGTACGAACCAATATCTTGTAATCCTATGAGTTTTTTTTCCTATTATCCTACTAATATTATAGATAGGAAAAAGTGTGAATGTTTGTTACTCAATCACGCAAAAACGGCTGAACGGATTTGGATGAAATTTGGAATGGAGATAGATTATAACCTGGATTAACACATAGGCTACTTTTTATCCCGAAACATCAAAGAGTTACCGCGGGATTTTGAAAAATGTAAATCCACGCGGACGAAGTCGCGGGCATCAGCTTTCAAAGCATAGATTCCAAAGACAGTACTTAGGCCGAGATCTATAGAGAGCGCTGCGACTTTGCTCAGACTGTTAAAATAAGACAGATATGTGATATCGTTGTCTCATTCTAACAATGCCTTAAGTCTGAGCAAAGACAGAAATTATTCTATTGATCTGAGCCGTAGTCTGCTATTCTTGATAGCTCTGGTTATGGCAGATGTAGATTAGATTTATAGGTGTAATATAGTATGTTAATTCATAAATTGGTTAAGTATTTATTATAATAATTGATTATTTAGCCAACTTTAAATAAAAATTCCGTTAATCTAGTTAGATAACGCCTCTGACTCACAGCTTGACTAAATTTCTATAATATTGATGATTGAATGATTGATATGATGCTTTGACAAACAAACAGTCTTAAAATGTAAAACCTCTGTTTAAACTCTCCCTTACATTAGTAATCGTAACCAGCCACATATACCACCAGTCACCACATAATATTTAACTGCCGTCGATACATTTCCTGTGTTATATACTGGGAGATTTATTTGCATACTAGCTCATGACCAAATATATTTCTAATTTGCATCATATTCGCACCATTTATCTAAATATATAAAAGGAAAAGGTGACTGACTGACTGACTGATCTATCAACGCACAGCTCAAACTACTGGACGGATCGGGCTGAAATTTGGCATGCAGATAGTTATTATGACGTAGGCATCCGCTAAGAAAGGATTTTTGAAAATTCAACCCCTAAAGGGGTGAAATAGGGATTTGAAATTTGTGTAGTCCACGCGGACGAAGTCGCAAGCATAAGCTAGCTCACGATAAACTAAAAACAGTAAGTAGGGGTACAGACAAATGTTAGTCACTGCTACACCTACCTACCTAGTAGATATACCTACCTAGTACCTACCCGTATGTACACACAGTGAGTGAAACCTTGTGCGACACCAATATTTTAGTTTTAAACTGAATTAGTAGTATTACCATCCCTTCTGTCAACGCTTCTTATTAAGTTGACAGTGCGTTCGCGGCCTATCGGAACTATTATGTAGATTATGCCTAAAATTAGTCTATGGTTAAAAATTGTACCTATATAAGAACTGTCAAAAATAAACCGTTACATACACACAAACTCTCCGCTGAAGTACGTTGTTTCATTGTTTCCTTCTCCGAACCTAAAAATTAGAAGATCTGCCTATCGGGTCTTCGCTTATAGGGGCCGACCTATTCTGGGATGTAATAGGTAACACCGTTAAATCCTTAGGTGATGGAAAACCATATCTGTGTAACTCACGGTTCGGGTGGGGTATTTCCGGTCATATTTCATTAAATTGTGACCCTAAACAAATTAATTGCAATTTTGCATCCAGCGTATCGTTCGACGATCGCTTGGATAATCAAATAGCCAAATTTTGGGAGCTAGAAGAGTTGCCCCAAAAAATATTATTAAGTAATAGCGAGAAGATTTTAAAACTCACACTACTCGCCTAAAAACAGGTCGATTTCATGTTAAAAATACTTCTCAGAGATTCAGCCGCGACCTTGAGAAATGCATTCACTTAAAAATAATAATCGACGCGGTAGTTAGGTCGAGCGTTCATTTATCGTGCTCAAAGTCGCGGGTAGCTCCGGCCGGGAAGCCTATGACGATTTTACATCTAGCGATATGCGCGGCACAGCTCGCCGCTAGGCGTCACCTACCCACAGAGCTGAAACCGGCAGAATGTTTCTCTGTTAACGTAGCTACTGCTAGAGGAATAACTCAATTTTTAAATTCCAGTCCCGTTATTTCTGACTTTGCAGTAGACGAACAAATAAAGTTCTCTTTTATGCCTGTATATTCAGGAGAAATTGGAGAGGTTAGGATCAATTCCGCCAAAAACATTCTCATTAAAAGATATTTGAGACATAACAATCTGACTTTTGAGGAATTAAATACTCTTTTTTCGCAAGTGGAGGCTATACTGAATAGTCGCCCCTTATATCCCATGACTTCCTCTCCTGACTATCTTTTCCCTCGTTCCCCAGGACACTACCTGATTGGACGGCCTCTGACTGCGCTGCCGTCCCCGAATGTCGAAGACTTCAGTTCCAGCAGCCTTGACCGCTACTCGGGGCTCGAGAAGATACGCCAGCAGTTCTGGCGTGGCTGGCAAAGAATCAGCGAACTTCAACAGCGCACTACGTGGCGCACGAAACGAGAAAGGCTGAGCGTGGGAGATCTCATGCTGCTGCAAGAAGATAACTTCGCACCCCTCAAGTGGCGCCTCAGCTGGATTACCCCTCTGTACCAAGGAGCTGACGGAATCTCCAGAGTCGCCGATATCCGAACCGCGAGAGGAGTGGTGCGCAGGGCTATGACTAGCATTTGCCCCTTGCTTCTCCAGACGAATTTGTTTTCTCTTAAACGACGTTTAAGAAGGGGGGTATTTATGTCAACGCTTCTTATTAAGTTGACAGTGCGTTCGCGGCCTATCGGAACTATTATGTAGATTATGCCTAAAATTAGTCTATGGTTAAAAATTGTACCTATATAAGAACTGTCAAAAATAAACCGTTACATACACACAAACTCTCCGCTGAAGTACGTTGTTTCATTGTTTCCTTCTCCGAACCTAAAAATTTGAAGATCTGCCTATCGGGTCTTCGGTGTTAGTTCAAATAACTAACACCTTCAACAAATCGTCACTAATATTCCCCTTTCCCCTCCAATTAAGCGTAAAGCTTGTACTAAGGGTAGGTACGACAATAGTGCAACGGGTGAGGTTTGAACCGGCGACCTTTCGGTTTTCAGTTCGCTCCTTTAACCGTTGAGCAATCGAGGCTCAAGCTTGACTTGTAGAGTAGTACGGAGGATCTTCCCACTGATCTATCTAAAAAGAAGCTGTTGATATTTTAGTCCTATCAATGAAAGAAATAAAAAGTTTAGGGGAAAAAATTAAACTCTTTTACTACTATTCTCTAAAGCATTTACAGACTTAATCATAATTCCTATACCTTGCAAAACAGCGGGTAAATCAGTGAAGATTTTTTTGTGCAACGTTTACTCGTATTTTTTATTAGTTTGCATAAAGCCGGTAAGTATTTATCCCGTATGCAACGTGTTAATGTTGTATTGAAGTGTAAGTGTATAAACACGTTAGCACCTCCTTTCTCAGTTAGTCTTGAAGAGCGAATGTACAACTCACGACTTTGATACCTACTACAATGCATGCAATAGATATTTACATTACGCTTCTACTATTTGAATAGACTAACACGGCTTATCTCAAATCGTTCTCAATCTCGCAGTTAATTCCGATCTCATGAAACAATAAGTTTAGAAAATCTAAATATATAAAAAGAAAACTCTTGACTCACTAATGACTGATCAACCAACGGTTGCCCAGACAAGAAATAAGGCCTCATTTATCGAAATTCGCACTGGGTAAGAAATATATGAAGAGGAATTATATTTTCGTGGAGCGAAGCCGCGTCCGGTCATTAGTCTTATAATAATATGATGATTTCGTAAAGAAGCTTATAATCCAAATCAATTGCTGAAGATATTTAAAAGCACTTAGGTATAGAGATAGCTTGTATCCTAGAGACGGACATGGCATTCATTTCACTGCGGATAAAAACAAGTCGCGGGCTATTATGTATTTAAAATCTTAAAACTAAAATATGTAACGAGAAGTTTCTGAAGAATTTGTACGGACTCCTAAGAAGCCTTGGCAAGTTTGTATAGGCCAGACCATAAAATTTGTTAAACTTTGTAAAAAAAAAGTTCAACATTGCTAAGATTGTTTATAGCTTTGAACTAGAAAATGGGTAAATTCCTCATCATGACAACTTTATTAGCAGTATAGTCAGTGTGTTAGTAGTGGTCAGTTTTAGCCATCATGGGTGACTATAATAAGTTGTAGGTGTAGTGTTTGAACATTTGAGTTGATATAGGCAGGGCTAATCAATAAGGCGGAAGGGCAAGCAGCCCTCGCAATGCAAGGGGTTGAAGTGTCGTGTGGCCAGCGACCTTATCACAGCTCGCATATCAAACGCCAGGAACTACCCCGTATTACTAAAAGGGGCTGTTTTACATAAAAAAATAGGTAAATTTTAATAATTTCATTTCCAACAACAAACACTACCACGTAGACTAATAACGAATGGGAAAACCTTGAATCACTGTAGAACTTATTTATGAAGATAAGAGTACGTAATTTTAACTTTGTAATATAGTATGTTTTTGTAGTCAGATCCTAAGAAACTGAAAAAAATTAAAACGATATGGAGACTTTGTTTTTTTATAAAGCACATAGGTACTATGTATGTACTTTCAGATTTAGACCTATCCGAATAGGAGAAACAAAAATAAAAATCGCCTGTGATTGGTTTTAAGAGGAGTTTATTTGTAGTGCCCTCCAAACAATCGTAGTTCATTTCTCATTTGAATAGTTAATAATAATCAAACTATGTAATTTTATAAACTCGTTCTAGAATCCTGTTCGGAAAGATCCCGTTTTCCAGATTTCTGTAAAAACGTGCAGCTTTAAAGTTAAACAGGTTCAAACATTTACAAACAAATATAATGCGTGTAACTTTGAAACTACACAATATTTTAAAGGAAATCTAGTGCAAAACAAAGACAGATATTTGTTTCTAGGACTGCGTTTGTATGGAGAGCGCTTTGGAGCGCGCTAGGGAAACTTCTTTTAAGGAATCTAAACAACAACTGATATGGATAGTATCAGATTACACTAATACGCGGTAGCACATTTAGAACGGATGAGTCATAAAAGCGATCTCTCATGGGAGTCTAATGAAATGCGATGCTTTGCGGCGAGGCCTGTCTAAAATGTGCACAAGCTTTATCAGTAAATTGCAATGGCTCTTGTTGAAACAAGATTATATTCTAGTCTTTAGACATAGATTAAAGACGTAGACTAGAGTCTAGTCTACGTCTCTAGTCACTAGACGACTAAAGGGTCAGTGACACACTACGGAATCTACGGATAGATACAATCACTAATTTATCCTCCTTCAATACTAAATGCGATGCAGTGTTACCTTTTCACAAGAAAAAAATGACAGTCAGTGGGGGCTGCCGACAGAAGCGAAAACTAAAAACTATAGTTTTTTTTTGGATTTTGAAATTAAATGTAAAATTAAAAATTAAAATTTCATAATTTGTAAATTAAAATCTAATACATATTTAACATTGGTTTAGTTTTTACATCAGGTATCGGCACTCCTAGTACTATTAACGTAATAATAGTAATACTAATTACGTTATATTGGTAACGCGACCTTGTTAAAACTTTTTTACTATCCCAAAATCATCCAACGAACCTAAAGAAGTTTTCACTTCAAAAATACTTTATTTCATATTAATTATATCCTACCTATACAAGAATGCGTGGGCAGGGATTTCGAGAGCAACAAATGGGAAGGCTTGTGTGTCAGTACTCAGTAGACACACAAGGCTAAACAGTATGTAACCACATGTTAGAACTTTCTCGTTTCTAATAAGCATTGACAGAGTCTCGTTCCGGAACTAGTAGAGAGTAAATAAGTATGTTTGTGGCCAGTGCACTCCACTTTAAACTGCATAATCATTTTCCCTCACTATGATTAGCCAGCACTATTCTACTAACATTATAATACCTATAACAACTCTTAGGATTAATGCAAACAGAGGAACGAGTCGAGTCTTTTGGATAACTAATTCAGCTTCATGTAATTTGACATACCGTTGAAATTGGTAGGTATACTGAAAACAAAACACCGCCGCCGTTATGTCTAAATAAAAGAGCTTCATACTTATCATCATAAAACCACCACCAGCTCACTACCGAGCACGGGTCTACTCTCAGAATGAGAGATTTTGGCCACAGTCACGCTGGCCAAGTGCAGATTGGCAGACCTGGCCAAGTGGAGATTGGCAGACCAGGCCAAATGCTGATTGGCAGACTCACATAGCTTTGAGAACATTATAGAGAACTCTCAGGTATCCAGGTTTCCTCCTGATGTTTTCCTTCACGGTTAAGGCAAGTGATATTTAATTGCTTAGAACTCAGAGGTGCCCCCAGCCCCCAGCTAAGAGGCCGCTGTCGTAACCACTAGGTTATCAAAAATCAGTCACATTAGTTAGTTTTTATCAAGGCGTTCGCGCCTCGAATTTATTGGTAAGCCTTACGCCTTAGAGAGAATTTGAGGTCAGTAAAAGAGCTTACAACTTAGCAATAGAAACCGTAAGGCCGTCACAATTGTATTGAATTTTGGTATGTAAAACGAACACGCAATCACAACATAGACAAATATGAAATGCATGAAACTCATTTGAATCGACAATAGAGTAACGGTGCCGTACCTAGCAGACGGCGCCGACACGAATATCACATTAACGACCTCGTGATCTGCGGAGATTTATATCTGACAGCAAGTCAAACACAGCGTCCATCGAATGGCTTTCAAATTCTAGTTGTTTGTGAAAATGGTCGCTTTCTTCTGCAAATCATGTTGCTGATCCGAATCGAAGGACCAAATTAATTTCTTTAAATAAAGAAACTGGGGAACTAAACAGTGTAATTGCACATCAGACCAAAACTTTTTTGCTAAATTCCGGATGTTTTTGGGCTACCGAATACAAATCTGCACTCAATTTCAAGCAAAACAACTTAAAACTGTTCTGAAATTGAGTTGAATTGAGTGAAACTTGAACTATTTCCAAGCAAAACGGCCTAAAGTTGTGCTAAAATTAAGTCCGAAGTTCGTGATTTCGATCAAGACGGTATAATTATTGCAGTAAGGTTTCAAGCAGCTTTAATTCTGTGTTTTGCTACTCCTGTAAAATTTTATTTCGTGCAATTACACCGTTTTATTCGCCAACCCCTCTATATCTTAAAAAATAATTGCACCGATTTATAGTTTTGAAGTTAAAAAGTAGAAATATCTGGTAGACGGTTTATCTATGACACCATCTACAGGACTTCTGATAAATAACTTTGATATTGTGGCATTAATTTAAAATTCACAGTTTATAGCAAGAAAAGTTATTCAGATAAAGATAATATCTATTAATAAATTATGTATATTGTTAACAAAAAATAATATAATACCCATTACATATTAATCTGAGTCGCTGATCAAGCTTCACAAACAGGCGCCTCTAGGTGTAAACAACTTTTTACATTACGAATTTATAGGTAGGTATGAATGGCCATTCAACTCATCATTTGAACGTTTTGGCCAGTCTATTGACTTTTAGAAAATGCCTCACACATAATGGTTAAAGTTTCAATATAACACGTGTAACCTATAGTTACTCATGAAATAAAATCATATTAAGTATAATATACTAAGATACTAAAATCAAGATGTATATAAAGAAACAGTACCCGTAACCCAACTGTTTCAGGGACAAGTTGTTGGGAGTTGGGACATTCTGAAATTTTCAGCATTCCAGTTCTACTGAAATCATGAAAATTTCAGACGCATCCATGTAACGTGACATTGGTGAAACAACATTATTGTGTCCAGTTGGCATTGAAAACCATAAAGTAGTATCGACTAAGCTTACAACAAAATAAAGGATACGTAAACCACAGCAATGCAGGTTGCTAAAGTAAACATTTATTTCTTGCTACCCACATAAACAATTACCTACCGCAATAAGATTATCTTATTTTTAGGGTTCCGTACCTAAAAAGGAAAAAAGGAAACCTTATAGGATAACTTCCTTATATGTCTGTCTGTTTGTCCCTCTGTCGTGTCTATCAAGAAAACCTATAGGGTACTTCCCGTTGACCTAGAATCGTGAAATATGGCAGGTAAGTAGGTCTATAGCACAAAGGAAAAATCCGAAAACCGTGAATTCGTGGTTACTTAACAAAAAAATGTGTTCATGAATAAATAATTAGTATTTTCAATTTTCAAAGTAAGATAACTGTACCAAGTGGGGTATCATATGAAAGGGCTTTACTGCATATTCTAAACGGATTTTTTATTTATTTTTATGCATATTAATTTTTGATTTATCGTGCAGTGTCGAAAAAAATAGTAAGGAACCCTCGGTGCGCGAGTCACTCGCACTTGGCCGGTTTTTTTACGATCGTATTACTTATAGAAGAATCTAAAACTACTCGTGACAAAGCAAAAGTTTGAAACTAAGAAGCTGATTGCTCGGGTCAACGAACTGTACCAAATATCGAGAACAATACTTACTGGTAATGGAGTACTTCAAATGATCGTGTATCGAGGCTGATCTCAAATTATATTGTGGTGAATAGAAACTATAGAGCTTGGCGATTAGTTGCACATTACTGGGAGAACAGAAGTTCTTAAATTTTTCCGAGCGGGTTCTCGATATACTCGAGGTCTTCTTATTCTTCTTAGGTTGAGATCTATCCAGCGCACTTTGATTTTACTCAGACTTAAGTTTGAGTCAAAATGTGACAGATTTATATGAGAGATATACATCTCTGTCTCCCTTGAACCTATCTTAAGTCTAAGTAAGAGTGCGCTCTATAGATTTCGCCCTTTGAGCCTATACGCACGGTCGAAGTCGCCCGGCAATTCGGCCGACGGCCGAATCCTAGATTTGTATGGAATATACGCACGGAGTTGCGGCGACTCCGTGTGAATAGACTCGGTGACATTTATAATATAAATTACAGCTTTAGTTGAGTTGCCCGTCGACTGAGTTGCCGGACAACTATCGATCGTGCGTAATGGCTCTTAACAAGTATTCAGTAACCAGGGATTATTTGATTTTTTTGTTTATACGCCCATTTTTTGACACCCACCTCTACAGTTTGGAATATGATTAGATGTTACTATTAATAATCGGCGGCTCTACCGCGGTAGTGTGAGAGCTAAGTGTGATCACAATCATCTCTGATTGGCTGACACTGTCTCGCTATTGGCGAAAATGCATTGCTGCAGCAAAGATTCCACAAATTCAGCTAATCACAACAATTGAGATTGTAATGATTATGCAGCATTCCGGAATCGACCACCGGGATTGATGGTTTAACATCCTCTTTAAGACACGAAAACGGTAACGCTTTTGGACCTTCAATTCTCAAGACTATCCAGTTATCGATGTTGCACCGACTAGACTAGCCCACAACACCCTCATAGTGAAGTTATTTGTGTTTTATACAAAGACCCCAATACTAGGCTTTGGAATACGAGCCAACTTCACCTGTCCATGAACCACCTGCTGCTATTAAACGTTGGCTCTTGCAATCGCTGGTTCCCCCTTCCGAGACTACAAAGTTCAGATGGCAATCTGTTCACATAAACCGTTAATCCGCTAAATAAAAACAGGTTGCATCAGTTGCAAGCTCTACAGTCTACAGTCTACAAGTCTACATGTCCAGTGGGCTGAAAGTTCCTGCTCTCTAAAAATCATTTGGTAACTTAGATCGGGAAAAAATATAGGCAACTTAAATTCAGATTCAATGAAAATTCGAGATAGCTTAGCTATCGTAGAGACACAATTACAGAAGTATAGTCCGCGACAGGTCAAGATGACAATCGGGGAGGAAGCGCGAGAGACGTGCGGATGTGCGAGGCGTCCCCCGCCTCATACCCCGATTGCCATCTCGACCTGTCGCGTACTATACCTAGACATACCCAATTATAAAAAAATAAGTTAAGAATAGAGCTTTTAATCTATAGCACTAATGGTAGGTACTTTAAAACATCATGATGAAAGATAACGGCTTCAAAACAGCTGTTCTGTTTGGCGGCCATTTTAATACGGATGAAAGTAATGATCGCTTGACTTCCTTCCGAAAAAAAGATCCTAGATACGTACTCTCAATAGGAAGTTTTTAATTTCAATAAGACATCTGAAACAAGACTCGAATAATAGCTATTAATGCTATTTAAATAACAGGGAGTAAATTGAATACCAATTGATGTCAACTATAATAGTTTACAGATTAAAAACAAAGTTCAAATAAACCAGTCTAAATAAATCAGTATTTCCAAACAAGTTAAACAAGAAAATAGAATTATGTACGATGGTTAACGATCGAGGAAGGCCGTGAACTTGACTGCGACAGACAATCGAGCGCGCAGAGATCAAATAGCGCGGAAGGGCGAGAGAAAGGCCGATCAGCGATATTTGTGCGCTACACCGCGCCGCCACAGTCTAAACTCGCAAGATAGCCGCGTAAATCAAACAAACCACATTTATGCTCTACTTTAGGATTAAGTGGCGTCGATGCTGATATCTTTCTATAAATTAAAAGAGTACGTACATCTACATCTTTTTTAATTATTGCTAAAAAGGACAGAAATCGAATTTTGAATTAAAGATTAAATTTTAGTCCTACTCAACAAAAAACACTATGCCCAATACTAGCACCTAAAAGTAACGAGGTTTGACAGTTTTAAATTACATAAGTACTGGGAATACATACTCTAAAGGATAAAGAAATGTGTGTAACATTTAAAGTAAAACAGTATACCTTTTAACTGTTTGTTCCCTCATAACATAGCATTTTCAGAAAACAGAAAAAAGTTCGAAAACAGATTTGTAATGGCAATGGCATACAGAAACTACATTGTCCATACTACCATACTTAATATTATAAATGCGAAAGAGTGTCTGTCTGTCTGTCTGCTAGCTTTTCACGTTTACCCGATTCAATAAAAATTGGTACAGAGATAACTTGCCATCGCTAGGCTACTTTTGATCCCGGAAAATCAAACAGTTCTCACCAGATTTTAAACAACAATCACCTACAATAGAATAAAGCTATACTGGGTCTTTATAGGCTGTGGTGCGAACATGCAAAGCGTGCAGTTCGTAGCACAATCGAAACTGCGCGGCCGAGTGCTAATCATATTCACATACTATAACAATGACAATGACTTATGGCTACGTGTGACGTTTGTATGTTTTCTTAATAGCTTTTATTTCTCCTTAATCTTTTTTGCCGGATATTTGTGTCAATATGAATAATACATTACACACGTGCAGTATCGACAGCGATTTTATCAAAAAGGGTTACGCTGCCGCCGTCCATGTAAGCAGTACCATACAAACCAATGTTGAATGATATAACCATTCGATCCAACGTTTAAATTATGACTTAAAAAAAACGTATGTGCCATTATGCCTCTCATATTATTTCCCATGCCTCCAAAAAAAGAGGATCTTCGACATTCATTTCGACTAAGGTACTCTTTGGATATGAAATGATTGTGCTCAATTTTGGGCAAACTCAAAACATAAAGGGTGTAAGAACTTCCATTACAAAATCTGGCTGACTGGTCGTTTAGCGCGGAAATGCATTCAGTATTAGCGAGCATGATTAAATATAGTAATTAGATTAGATTAGGTATAAGTACATTTTCAAAGTATTTATTTGCTTGCATTTTTGTACATATTTTATTTTCGTTACATTTCCAAAAAAAAACATTCAAGTCGTTACTGAATGAATCATTATCCCTATCGTCATTATTTACTTATTTGTACCTATATCAGATTCCAGATTCTTGTAAATCTGTTGAGTGAATCACGATTTTTTAGTTCATGCCTATTAACGCACACTCGTTTATATACCCATAACCGCAAAAAGATCTCGATTGAGCGCAGTAGTTTGCAATATTCCAACAAATGCTAAAATGCCCATATTGCGAGGCCGTACAGTCACGTAATTGGTAACGATTATTAAGTGAATTTATATACGTTAAGTTGACAGGTCGTGCCTCGAATTAAATTCAATTCAAGCTAAATCTCAAGCGTGGCATATTTACGAAGCCAATTTGATAATAATATAATGGTATGGGCAGATAATTGCCGGCTGCCGGATATCTTCCCTGTATAATTTAGTTATTCGCTTCACCGTTCACACCCATTCACTGGATTGCTTTCGAACAAAGGACTATGAAGAGTCATTAAAGTTCATCCACACAATACGAGAAGATGGAGTTTGTTTGTTGCCCAGACTTTCTTGGTATACAGCGCTTGGAAAGTTTTAGCTAATACCCGATTATTCAATAAAACTTGTAAATAATTCCTTGCATTGTTTTCACTTCAAGTTGGATAGTTGTTCGTACATAGCACATTAGTTAGGAAGTAATTTTGTCATATAATGTGATGAGTTGATGAAATAGCATCTACCATAGTATCTATGTCAAGAAGAATAATTATTCAGGGTAGCGGGATTACGTGACAAAAGTTAAAGCCTCACATATGCAAAATCACAACTGCCATCTTTTCTTCTCTTCGTTGTTAGATTTTATTAATCAATGTTGTGGCGGACGGATTCGAAACTAATTGACTAATCACGTGAGTCCATTCGTTAGTCATTTAGATTTATAATTTTTTACTATCTTACGTAACGTGTATAAAAGAAATTCGGGCATGCTTCACTTGAGATTCAGTGGCAACGAGTACAAGATTACTTTATCTTATCGCAATGCACATAATCACCGGTTTACATATACGGATAGCCCGCATCCGAGCTAGTATCGGTAGCCGCGCTGTTAATAGACGATTATTTTCAGTTTTAGTTTTTTGTCCTCACTCGCTGGCACCTACGCATCAATAGATCAGGGTTGCATCCCTGCAAACATTTAGCAACATCAAAAAAAAATACAAATCTTGCTAGCATTCAAAATGTTAACACATTTCTGTCCTTAATTCACATAGGTCATACATAAATCCTCTTAAAATAAATATAGATACTAGTATAATGCGTCCACGTCGTCTCAATAATGATCAACGTTCGTAGTATGCGTGCAAACAGGACGAAAGGTTAAAGTAATAATTGGCAGCCCTGAATGAAGGCGGCTATCCGGTGGCAGTTGATTGTACTCATCAAGGATTTCTGCACTCAAGGACGTTGGTTGCTAGACGATTGCTGTCGAACGCCTCTTATTATTTCTCCTCAGACACATCTCGTTTTTGTCTCGACTCATTTATATTCATGATACATATCGGCAGTTAATCCCTATAAATTGTTTTTATGCGCGGCAAAGTTATCGGAACATCTACAACGTATCATTCTTTATCGGGACATAATTCAAACAAGAATTGGGCTCTAGCGGTCGATCGTTATTTAACTAGAATAATATCGAGTGCCCACCATACTGACGTTAACGATAACTATAAATTAATCTTCCGTATAGTTCTTAATAAAACTAAAATACAAATCATTCAAAGCGCAGGGGAATCATCTGACCAGGGTGTTCTACATTAAGCTAGTTATATCTCAGACATAACATTATCTAAATATATAAAAGGCAAAGGTGACTGACTGACTGACTGACTGACTGACTGACTGATCTATCAACGCACAGCCCAAACTACTGGACGGATCGGGCTGAAATTTGGCATGCAGATAGCTATTATGACGTAGGCATCCGCTAAGAAAGGATTTTTGAAAATTCAACTCCTAACTGGGTGAAATAGGGGTTTGAAATTTGTGTAGTCCACGCGGACGAAGTCGCGAGCATAAGCTAGTATCTAATAACTTATTATTTTATGCTGATTTTAGTTAAGTATTTAAATAAAACAAGATTTTGCCGCGTGAAGTAGCACGGAGCCGCTGGATTCAGGCAGAGCAAGACCGTGGCGCGTGGAAGTTGCTGATAGACCTATATGTATGGATATAATAGCAGTAGTGGATGTATATCCATACAAATAATATTATAAATACTAAAGTGTGTCTGTCTGTTTGCTAGCTTTTCACGGCCCAACTGTTTAACCGATTTTGATGAAATTTGGTACAGAGGCAGCTTACAACCCGGGGAAGGACATAGGACTTTTTAATCCGGAACATCAAAGAGTTCCCACGGGATTTTGAAAAACCTAAATCCACGTGGGCGAAGTCGCGGGCATCATCAAGTTGTTTGATAATGATGAAGACGATTTAGATAAGATCTAAAATCATTAGATAAGTATAGTACATATTGCACCCTCAATTACATCAACGGTTGAAATTGAGAGATTGAGCGAATGAATGCAGAAAACATTTTCTTGAATGCGTGGAAATAGTGTGTTCGCGCGAAATAATTTAACTGCGAACAATGAATGTTTGCTAGACCAAAATATTGTGCTATAGTGAAGAAACGAATAATTTTAGATTCAAGGTCCGTGCCACGTTCGACACATGTACAAAATGAGATATTGATACGGAATCATTGCGAGCTTAGTAAACGTGGTTTCGTTGGCTCACTCGGTATAATATTTAAATCAGTTTTTGTGGAGACGCGAGCACCAACAAAAACTATGGACTATGTTCATGTACTCGGGTTCAGTCACCTCCACGGACCGAATGTGCGAACCTCATTGTCTGCTATGATTTTTTGTGGCTTATGGCTAGTTCACGGCATTTGAGCAGATGGTATAAACTATTAACTCTAAGCAATTATTATAGGCTACGTTTTTGTTTCGATCTAAGATTTAATCTGCGAGACGACGAGCATTTACTGTATGTATTACTTAGTAGGTAGGTTGCGACCGTATCATTACAAGAACAATGCAGTCACATTTGACAAGTCATCCGACGGATTCAAGGGTGTATGCAAATATACATCACGTCAACAAAGCGCACTGCGAGCTGGACCAAAAAGTAAAAAGAAACGAGGACAAGGACAAAAGGACTACCAGTCAGACCCATCGTACACATTGAGAGGACGGCGTGTCCACAGCGTCTTTAATTATAGAGAGAGCCAGCGAGTGCCACACCTTCGTTATTGTACAAAAGCTGAAAGTTTCTCTGCGTATTGTACTCAACACTTCCCCTAAAGTTTAACTTTAAGTGCGTCTGGCAGGGGAGTTTCTAATACTATACCGAAGAAAAAAAATAGACTATATACTTTGACGTAAGATTTCTTTACAATCGCCCGAGGCCACCATGATCCAAACTTCGTAGTCGCTGATCGTTCCTCCCAGTGTTGGGGACAATACGCAGAAAAACTTTCTGCTCTTTCAGCTTTTATAAAATAACTACGGTCTGGTACTCGCTGGCTCTTAGTCCATTACTTTAATTTACATTTAAAGATATCGCGTTTTTATGACTCTTATGTTCACAGTTGTTTAAGCAAGAATGTACCGCGTGTATTATTATTACCTAGCTAATTAATATTTTCTACACCTTTGTTATCTGTTATCGCCAAAAAGCACCATGATCCTAACTTTATAGTCGCTAATCGTTCCTCCCTGTGTTGGGGATAATACGCAGAGAAACTTTCAGCTTTTATAAAACAACGAAGGTCTGGCACTCGCTGGCTCTTAGTCCATTACTTTAATTTACGTTTAAAGATATCGCGTTTTTATGACTCTTATGTCTGGTTTGAGTACATTTGTAAGTAATAATTACACAGTTGTTTAAGCAAGAATGTACCGCGTGTATTATTATTGCCTTGCTAATGACACACATAGCTGCGGCTTCTGATCTTCCATCCAATTTAACCGTTATGTATATTCAATTTGTGAACAAGATGAATAATATTGATTGCCTTATAATGAAATGTGTATTTTATAATTACACACAGTTGCTTTATGTATTCATTTTAGTATTAATATTTAGTAATGACCTAATAATATCTACTAATTAATAAAGGGCAAACTGCAGCTTATTATATTCTATTAATTTGTTATACCTACCTAACCTAACCATTTTTATTACGTATTTTTGTAAATAAGAAGATTAGAAAACATATTATCAAAATGCAAATCGCATAACTTTTGAATTTAACATAAAAACGGATAAAATTCAAATATGTTCAATGTTCTTATGCGATTATAATTTTATTAACACGACTAAGGTCCAGTTGTGAGAAAGATGGTTAAAGTTGCATTTCAATTACTTTGACAGTCAAATAAAGCAAAAAGTCTGCCAATCCGCACTTGGCCAGCGTGGTAGATTATGATTAAACCCTTCTCATTCTAAGAGACCGATTTTCAGTGGTGGGCCACCGATGGGTTGATCATGATGAAAAGCAAAATTATTACATATATCACGGTTAACTTTGGACGACATTATGACTGGCTTGTGCAACTCACTTTGATTTTTACTGGTGTTTAAAGTTTAATGGTAACCGACTTTAACCAGCGCCTATCATGCAACTGGATCTAAAGTCAGCATGTTCGTAATGCTAATTTTATCTAGATACCTTTCATATAAATAATTATCAATCACTTTATCTCGAACATGGTCCGTATTGTTTTTTACAGTCGTCTGTGTCTTCCGAATTAAAATTAAATAAATTCAAATGTATAATCAGTCATTACTTCTTATTAACTTACGAGTATTATAAGATGGTGTCATGTTTGCGTCTTATAATATACGAAAGTAAAGTGATGTTGTCTAACCTGGTACTCTGGTAAAGTTTACTAGGCATGTTGGAGGCAAAGTTCAAAGATTTTGAAGTAAATATTTAATTCAGCGTAGTTAGCTACTTGGGTAAAAAAATCACTTCGGCTTGTCCCGTATCAATCCGGGCTATATCTACCGTTCAAATTAATACATTTTGATCAAAGTTGGAGCAGTATTTCTATCTGAATGAATACAACGTTTGAATGGCATAAGTTTCATCTTAATTGGTTCAGCGATATTTGCGTCATGACACGTAGTCTGCGTGGATTTAGGTTTATAAAAATCGCGTGGAAACTCGTGATTTTCAGAGATAACTTAGCCTATACCTATGTCTGTTTCTGGGACACAAGCTATCTTGTACCCGTTAAAATGGGTTCAACGGATATGGACCTTTAAAAATCCCGAGGGCCGTGGAAACTTTTCGGGATATTATCGCTGTACCGAATTGCATCGAAATCAGTTAAACAGATGGGTCGTGAAAAGGTTACAGACAGACAGGTCGACACACTTTTAATTTTATAATATTACTGGCTGATGCCCGCGCCTTCATCCGGGTGGGTTTATATGTTTTTGAAAATCCCGTGGGAATACATAATTTTCCGGGCTAAAAGTTAGCCTTTGTCACTCCCCAGTTTTTTAACTATATACCTTTATGCAAAAAATCACATAGATCCATTGCTCCGTTGCGACGTGATTAAAGGACAAACCAACAAACAAACACACTTTCGCATTTCTAATATGGGTAGTAGTATGTATATTATTGTTACGTAAGGTTATATCATTTAGGTTAGTAACTAGGTTTTTATTTTTAATAGGGGATAGCGAGCAAACGAGCAGGCGGGTCACCCGATGTTAAGTGATTACCGCCGCCCATGAACATTTGCAGCACCAGAGAAAATTTACAGGATCTTCTAGGAATTTTTATTTGAATTTACCTTTTAGGTATTAGCAAAATGAGTAAGTATAACAAACAAGCTCACGAACACATTCTGCGGTTTAAGACTTCCAACTGCATACGTGTTAATGACGTGCGAAGCGTATCTGCGCGTCTATAAACCGCAATTTGCACGTAGTTATTTTGCAAATATTATTTACTAGATGATGCCCGCGACTTCGTCCGCTTGGATTTAGGTCTTTTTAAAATCCCGTGGGTTCTCTTTGATTTTCCGGGCTAAAAAGTAGCGTGTGTTAAGTCAGGGTATAAATTTAGAATGGAGATACCATTCTAAATTTCAACTAAATCCATCTATTAGTTTTGGCGACCTGTACTCTGTAGTGAGCCGGCGCGGCGATGGGATGGTCATGATCATAATGAACTCATGTAAAAAAAATGCGTAGTTCTAATCATATTCAAATAAAGATTTATATGATTTACTTTATATTTCAAAGAAAGGAAAGCAATCGTAAAAAAGATGAACGTTTTGCAAAATTAAAATGATCATTTAACATGCCTTATATAATAAATAATATGGGTAGTGAATAGTGATATGAGTTTGTTTGTTAACACAAAAGACGTGTGGCTTTAAACGTCGAACTATATACGTGTTTACGAAATGAAAGGTGTTCGCCGCGCCTACAAACCGCAACATAAATATGGCTTATATGAAACGCGTGCAGATAATTTCAAATATCTAATTAAAACCGCTATGTAATATTGTAACTTATCTATAACTTATTAATATAATTTAATGCTAAAGTGTGTTTGTTGGTTTGACCTTAGTTCACAGAACAGATCGACGAGATTTTTTGCATGGACATCATCTAAATATTTAAAAGGAAAAGGTGACTAATTGATTGACTGACTGACTGACTGACTGATCAATCAACGCACAGCTCAATTGACTGGACGGATCGGGCTGAAATTTGGCATGTAGATAGCTATTATGACGTAGGCGTCTGCTAAGAAAGGATTTTGAAAATTCAACCCCTAAGGGAGTAAAACAGGGGTTTGAAAGTCGCGGGCACAAAGTGAAAATATAAATAGATTACGAAAAAATAGCTGATTCGCTTTAATAAAGAATCACATAGATAAGTATAATAAAATTAATAGTTCTTTCTTCGATCAAGCCCCTAACATTTTCATTATGGACTTGCTTTAAAATATGTAATCTACTCTACATTTACTTTTATTAAGCCTAAATTCTGATGAGAATTCAGAATTCACATTATTATACTAGTACCTAATATATGCTAACCATTTCAAGAAATACAAAAAGATATTTTCTTGTTCGAAATTTTGGTGTAAAGTTTTTGCGAAGTTCTATTCTGGTATCATCTACCTACAGACGATGTCGTAAATAAGGTTTTATAACCAACTTTTAACCAATTAAGAGTGTCGAGTAATGGTCGGATATAATATAATATGTAAATGAATTGAGATATTAATAATACAATCAAAGCTGCCGAATAATAAATATTATATTAGATAGGTAGCTGTAGGTAGATATCTTCAATTTTACCCGTTGATATAAAATAATAAGCGATACTAAATGCCTAAACTAGCGGCACGCTATGATGGCCGGTTTGACGTTTGTCCGCTCATGAAGTTCCGTATTAATTGATAACGACTTTGAAGGAAATAATTGTATTACTTTATTGACGATAGTGATGTGCAGAGATTCATAAATTTTATCGAATGTAGTTTTAGGTTTAGGACTCAAAATTTATTTATTAAATTGATTTCTTAAATGTATACAAGTGTAGAAAAATCAGTTTGCACCATTTAAGGGGTGAATGTACTTGTGAATATGAACAATTTTCACTATGTGGACAAACCTCTGAAATCGCAAAAAAATATCAATAAATTTTTAAAAATGGAATCTAATACGATCGTCACATAGGATCGCTGGCTAGCACAACTACTACCTCCGGCAAACTCGCGTCAATGCTCAATGCAAAACAAAGCAGTTTCGAATTGACGTTGCTTCGAAAAGTATAAACTGTCAGTGCAATGCGATTGTGATATAGTTTTGACCTGGCTTTGGATTTCAAATATTGATACTGCATTACTGTTGACCCTTGCTCGTTAATTTGGACTCTGTTCAAGCCCTTTGTTGTGGATTTCGTCGATATGACCGAACGTACGCAGAGAACTGTTCTAAATAGTCAGACACGTGAGTTCCTAATACGCCTTCGTAACTATTTCGATCGTGAAGCTCAAAATGGAGGGCCAATTTTACCTATAACGTCAGTGGTTGAACGCGTAGCTGATGCGCTTAATATTGGACAACGAACTGTTAGACGGATAACTAAAAAAAATATGGCGAGACTGGCACAGAAGAAAATAAACTTCACACACCAAAAAAGAGGAAAACGAGCAAAACCAGTCGTAGGCATCGATAGCTTTGATGCCGATGCTATCCGAAGACATGTTTACGGCTACTATTTACAGAAGGAGTATCCAACAAGAAAAAAGTTGGTGCATTCACTGAAGGAAGCTGGATTATTCTTCGGTGGGGAAAGTTCTTTAACGAAGATTTTGAAGACCATTGGATTTCGATACAAAAAATGTAACAAACGCAAAATATTGATGGAAAGATTTGATATAGCGATGGCAAGGTATACTTTTTTACGGCAAGTGAAAGAAATCAAAAATTGGCAAAATGTTGTGTTCTTGGATGAAACATGGCTTAATGCTAACCATACTGTAGGCCGTTCTTGGAACGATGACACAGCAGCATCTACTTCCAAAGTTCCTGTAGGAAAAGGATCGCGACTTATAATTTGTCACGCCGGAACCATCAACGGGTTTGTCGAAGGTTCTCTCATGGCTTTTGCGTCAAAAACCACTGGAGACTATCATGAAGACATGAATGGAGAAAAGTTTACTGAATGGTTTACCTCAATGTTGTGTAGCCTCCCTGAACCATCTATTATAATTATGGACAACGCCCCATACCACTCGATGCAAATTGACAAGCCACCTGCCCAATCCCAAAAGAAAGCTGATATCGTCGCATGGCTTCGTAAAAATGGCGTAGATGCAAACATGAATATGTTAAAAGCGGAATTAGTACGTCTTTTAAAAGAAAACAAACCAACCAAGATCCGATACGTCATTGACGAAATAGCATTAGAACATGGGCACAGAGTTATACGGTTACCGCCTTACCATTGTGAGTATAATGCGATTGAGTTGGTGTGGGCTCAAATTAAGGGATATGCTGCAAGACACAATACAGAACCCCCATTTACCACAAAAAAAATGCTAAAATTATTAGAAGAAGCTTGTGAACATGTGACTAAAGGAGACTGGGAAAAGGTTGTGAATAGAACTGTTAAATTAATAAGGGAAGATTATGAAAGAGATGTGAAAATAGATAATATTATAGAAAACGAACATATAATTATTAATGTATGTGATGATAGCAGTGACGACAGTGAAAATAGTAGTATGGACGAATCTGATTAATTATGGCCTTTTGTGGCACCTTTTTCGGTATCTTTTGTATTCATATGTTTCTTGTGTGCATATAAAGTATGTATATTCATTTTCGTTCAAATATTCAGTTCGTTCAAATAAATTAAATAAACATATACATTTTTGTTTTATTAAACCTATTTAATCAGGTACAAAAACAAAACTTAATTGTTTTTTGTTCGAGAATAAATTGACATTCCACATCACTATTGTAATGTGTCAAACCGGCCATCATAGCGTGCCGCTAGTGTAATACCAATCGGACAAGAAACGATACCGAATAGATTGCCGATCGTCAATCGATATCGGTTAATTTTATAGAATCAATAATAATAGAGAGAGCCAGCGCGTGCCAGAACTTCGTTATTTTATAAAAACTGAAAGTTTCTCTGCGTATGCGTCTTCCCAACACAGGGAGAAACGATCAGCGACTATGAAGTTTGGATCATGGTGGCTTTGGGAGCTATCAGGTAACAAAGGAGTAAAAAATCTTAACTATGAATTCCAGTGTTAGTGTCTGGCAATGCATGATCTGATACTATTCCGAAGAAAATATTAAAAAATTGAGTTTTTACTTTGACGTAAGATTTTTACACCTTTATTACCAGTTAGCTCCCAAAGCCACCATGATCCAAACTTCATAGTCGCTGATCGTTCCTCCGTGTTGGGAACAATACGTAGAGAAACTTCCAGCTTTTATAAACTAAGGTCTGGCACGCGCTGACTCTTAGTCCATAATTTTTATTCAAATATTCTTTGGAAATGTCAAGGTTGTTTTTAGTGCGTCTACTACCCGGCATAGAAAGATGGTCTTTACCAGGCTCTACTGTGAATTTATATATAGCGAATTAAGCATGTGGTGCCTTGTATATAATAGACTTCCGGAAAGTAACGCCTACTTCTATCCAACACTTATCAAATCAATCTGATTATTCATAGATGACGTGATAATGATTTTTTCAATCTGATTGAACTGAAGTTAAAATTTTTGCAGAAAAAAAAATAGAATTTAATTTTGACATCATAAAATATAAGACGTTATCTTTTTATAGCACTCAAAAGACATTTAGTATAATTTAATAAGTTTAGTCCGCGACAGTTCGAGATGGCAATTGGGGTATGAGGCGGGGGCACGCCCCGAACACTCGCACGTCACCCGCGCTTGCACATACCAGGTTAGCGCGGGGGCTGAGCGGGTGTGCGGGACGTTACTTCCCCGATTGCCATTTCTATATGTCGCGTACTAAGTATAGATACTTCCTATTTTAGTGTCATACAGCCATCAAGAACTTTCTACCAAAATTTTTTTTCATACACAAATAAAACGATTGAAGCGATGTCGATTAGCGAATTAGAATTGCAGCGTTGAATTGGAAAAAAGACTAATGGGGCTGCCAAAGTGATGCGATCATCAATGCTCAAATAAAACATGTGCTGTGTGATCCGGAGACGTTGTGCTACAGACAGCCTACAATCCGGTTTAATGTATCATTTTCAAGGAGCGGAAATCAAATAAGTATTAATTGCTGGCAAAATAATCATTTCATTAAGTATACAAGTGTTTTAGAATTTTTAAGTGAAATTCGTACTCCTAGATGTGTTTATTTCACCTAGTACTGAAAACATATAAATATACTTTAAATAACTTTAACTTCAATCAATAAATATGGATATGTATCGCTAGAAATTCTTAAATAACACTAATGATATCAATAATCAATAAAAAATACTCGATTAATTGATTTACTAAAAAGGCTTAGTAAACTATAACTACAAGTCATCCTGTTATCGTTATTAAAACTTTAAAGACACATGATACGACGTAAAGAATGTGCAAATTTGACAAAGCGCCAAAAATATTTAAAACTTCCGTGATTTATAAAATATGAAACATGTTTGTATCATTCCAAACGGATATTCTCGCTCGTTAAAGTATTAAATGGCTTAGTGAGCAACAATCAGTCACTCTCATTGATTTAATTACAACAAATAATAAATAAGAACTTCGTCTTAAACGACATTTAAAAATATGCAATTTTGATCAAGCGCCAAGAACAATACTTTAGTCTCGCGATGAATAAATTGTGAAACATGTTTGTATCATTCCAAGCTAATAGTCGGCTCGTTAAAGTATTAAGTGGCTTATTGAGCCAACTATCAAACACACTGTTGATTCAATTACACGAACAAATAAATTATAAGTTATTAAAACGCATCGTGCTTGCAACTCATCCTTCTTGTTTATCTGACTATATCTAGTCGGTAGTTAGCGTATTTACTCATACAATCTACCGTTGAACACTAATTAATATAATATGTACAGCAGCCGTTAGTCATTTACTAAAAACTAGGTGTTAGCTCTTATTGCTAAACAGGTATGCTCTTTCATCTAGACTTAAGATTCATACAAATTGTTAATTTGTATGATTGTAATATATGAAACTTCAGTGAAGAAAACATTTACACCGCGCTGTGGACTGTTCCTCGCGCACCGAGGGTTCCGTACTACAGTCGTATTTTTTAGACATTTTCCACGATAAATCAAAAACGATTTTGCATAAAAATAAATAAAAATCTGTTTTAGAATGTACAGCACTTTCATATGATACCGCACTTGGTGTTAAGATATTTTGAAAATTTAAAATACTAATTATTTGTTCATGCACACATTTTAATTTTTTTTTTCGTGACCTCAAATTCACGGTTTTCCTACCTACCTGCCTTCTAAATTTCATGATTCTAGGTTAAGTGGAAGTACCCTATAGGTTTTCTTCATAATTCATAATTCATAATTTTTTATTGCAAAAAATACACGTGGTGTTACAATGTCTTGACCGATACGACGGACAGACGGACAGGCATAGGTACAGACAGTGATCAAAGTGATCTAAAATCACCAAAGTGATCCTATAAGGGTTCCTTTTTTCCTTTTGAGGTATGGAGACCGACTGACCGACCGACCGACCGACTAAAAACCAACAACTAACAAACTAACATACTCTCGTATAATATTAATAGTAGGATAGATTGTGTCCAGAGATCGTTCAAATCGGAACTGTCACAATGTTTCAGTACTTCTGAATGTTCTGAACCAAAGACGTTCTCATCGGCGAGCATTCGTGAGACGTGATGTCACACTGTCACGTAGTGAATACAAGTGTTACGCCGATTCCGAAATAAAAACACGACATTGTTTACTCTCTTCATCGGAATCATTTTAAAGGATACGTACGTCAATACAAAACGAACACAATGAAGGTATTAAAACTAAATTCATGTTCCGACTGTATCCCTTTTATTTGATTATGCAAATTCAAAATTTGAGATATCTGTAGGTATAGAAAACACGCGATGTTTTTATTTTGATTTATTGCCCTTGCGGTTTATTTTGTGAGTTTACAAGACGGTTTTGCTACTTAGACACGACCTGTCAGCTCCATAATAAAACAATCAAACTCAAACTCTGTGTCAAACTCAAATTATTTATTAATATCAACAATTAGTGTACAATGGTAACCACCATTGTACAATTTTTGATTGACAGTTGTGGAATTTGTAAGATAATGATGTAATGATGATAACTAATTACGTACGCTTAAAACTAAAGCTATACGGGTTCCATGGTCTGAAGAAAAATCCTGCGGAAATCACACAATCACCGAAATGTTATTATCCCGAGCATACGAGTTACGAATATATAGATGACTTCGCAATTTTCTATTTTTACTTTTCAGCCTAGTATAAAATCTACAGATATAAAAAAACTTGTCCTGACTGACTGGCTGTAATCTATCAATGCACAATATTAACTTAGAGCCTCCATAGCTCAACGGTTAAAGGCGCGGACTGAAATCCGGAAGGTCGCCGGTTCAAATCCCACCCGTTGCACTATCGTCGTAACCAACCCAAGGAGATTAAAAAGGGGATGAAATTTTGTTAGAAAGTACGCCTTTTTGTCAATGAAAATTAGTATCTCAGCTTTCTGGCAAAAATGAAGAGTGTGATTTCAGAATTTATGGAAATTCCACCCCCTTATCGATTTTCAAAAATTCCACTCGAGCGAAGGCGAGGCCGGCAGCTAGTATACATCCATAGTAAAACAAGTTGTGAATATTATTGTGTAATGTACTCGCTGTCAGCTTTGACGAACCTGCACCCCGATTGTGTAAGAAAAACGTTATCATCGTAATCGTCATCGACAGCAAATTCTGCCCTTTGATTGGTTGATTCGCTGTTTACACTTTTTCACAGCCAATCAAGGAGCAGAATTGGCTACCGATGACAATAAATACGTTTTTATTACAAGTACATTACTATATGTAAAAGTATAGTAATAGATAATCGCAATGAGCACAGAAACGTTTTTGGCACGCCGCGCCGCGTCGCACGAAATACTTACCACAAAATTGTGTGTGGCACATTCTCAAAAATTCTAAATGGGTTGCAAACAGTGGCATGTATTAAACAAAAAAAAAGCAGTATTTACCGTAACGTGTTTAAAATCACATTTCAATTTGTCATTTTTTTTTGTTCCGAAACCGATGTATTACCAGAACGCAGTTCACGCAATCAATACAAAACAATGTTATTTTTAAGTCTCTTTAACATACGAGAGTTAAGTACATATACGACTTATCTTTATCACAATTTTTAAAAGGGATAAAACAGGGGTTTAAATTGTCTGTAGTCCGCGCGAAGTAGTGGGCACAAGCTAGTTTTAAATAAAATGTTGGTATGCCACAGGGAAAATGTTGAAGCGAGTGCAGTTGAGTATTAAATGAAACGCCGAGCTTTTTACGAGATGCGATCTCGAATATTAAGTAGCTGGCCGATGACGGAACATCTTGACATTGCAACCAGTAGGGCGATTTCGTAAAACCGGCATCAATCATTATTAGTTATTACAATCTCAATTGTTGTGATTGGCTGAATTTGTGGTTTTATTGTTGCAACAATGCATTGTAGCCAATAGCGAGCGAGCGACAACCAATCAGAGGTGATTGCGATCGTGACATTGTAGTTGTCATTCTACCGCAATCACACAGCAGAGTTTAAAAAATGTACTATACCATAAACGTTTGTATGAAACCAAAGTATTAATCAATTTGATTTATTTATTTTTACTACAATTATAACAAATTCAAGACACTTATGTATTGCTCTATTCGAATACTTGTATTTTTACCACCACAAATTAACTACTAAAATCACAACTAGTCTTAATATAAATAATATAAATCAATCACTTAAATCCACTCAAAACAAACTGGAGAATTCCCTTTCAGAAAACTTAAATGATATACCTACCTACCAGTCATACAATTTACATACATTTATTCAGTTAGCTAGTAATTTATTGTCGCAGACAGACTGACAATAAAATTGCACTACAATCCGACAAAATATCAAAGGCATTAAACAATTTTGTAAATTGTTCCGAAATAACAAGCGTTTATGTATTGCAAATACAACATTCAAGTGTTAGAGAACGTTCTCTTTGATGATTACAAGCTTCGATAAATCATAACAAAGTATATAGAGCTCCTTCATATTCCTAACAAGAACTTCTTATAAGACATCAATGAGAACGTCTTTGGATTACCTACTACCTACACATACAAGATACGTTCAGGTTAAAAGCTCGATGTCTGATCCAGATTCCAGACTAAACATCCTTAGACATTGTCCATAGAATCACCATTGTAATCAACCCATCATCGGCTCACTACAGAGCACGGGTCTCCTATCAGAATGAGAACATTGGCAGACTTCACACGCCTTTGAGAACTCTCAGGCATGTAGGTTTCCTCACGATGTTTTCCTTCACCGTTAAAGTAAGTGATATTTAATTGCTTAAAACGCACATACCTAACTACAAAAATTCAGAGGTGCCTGCCCGGGATCGAACCTCTGACCTCCCTAGAATAAAGAATTCGAAACCATGGATGAGCTGTTGATGGATGGATGAGATGTGTTAAATAAATTCCTTAAACCGTGATGAAGCCCTAATAAGTACGAATGAGCACAAACCAGAAGTAGAGAGGAGATATAGATTGTTCTAAGACGCGGACGATGGAATCGATTTAACAGAAAAGTAGGTAAAAAACCCAATAAATACAGAGCAAATGATTTTTAGTAGAATAAATATTGGCAATGAAACACATTTCACAAATAAAATTTCACAAATAAAATTCATCTACAACTAACCAAAAATTTTTTGGAAGGTAAGTACTTTAAGGATAGTAAACCCGCCGATACACAATTTGCTTGGTTTTTAATCTTTCCCGCTATGTTTAGTCATTCGATTCTCTGATTTTCTGCATCGCTCGGGTAGGTAGGTACGTCAAACACATGTACAGAAATAAATTCTTCTAAAACAAGACAAGCAAGTTTCCTTATAACGTTGTCCTTCACCGCGAGGACGTGACAAATAAAATTACAAATCGCCAAAGTTCTTATAGTTAGAGCATGCTTGGGGGCAAAAACTCAGCCGAGTAATAATACCTAATGACAAACGTATTGTAGTGTGTACCTATATATTAGTTTAATGAGCATTTTATTACCACTTAGTAAAAAATCTACATTATTTTAACACCCATATCGTTTTATGATCTTCGCGATTTCATTACAATATTTTATTATGTAGGTAAAGATGGAATGCTTATACAAGAAATGAAAAGCTTAATTTGCTATAATTGGGTTTTGGACTACATCAAAAATAAATTATTTCTCAGTGAGAATTATAATATTAAATAGCGTTATATTAGATAACGTTAATAATAAATAATTATAAGTTACTAGACGTTACCCGTGACTTCGTCCGCGTAAACTTTCTGGTTTCTCATGAGATCAGAATTTTTCCCGTATGCAAAAGGCCTCACTCAGTCTCACCTTCCGTCAAGGCACGGAACCCAGAATACCCAAATGCCAATTTTCATATCTCTAACTTCAAAAACATAGGACTTACATACAACCTTCGACCCCCCCCCCCCTTTCGCCCCCTTAGGGGGGGGGAATTTCTCAAAACCCTTTCTTAGCTGACCTACCCCCTAGAAAGAACCTACCTTCCAAATTTCAAGTTTGTAGGCTTTATAGTTTCTGAGATTTCGTGATTAGTCAGTGAGTGAGTGGTATTTCGCTTTTATATATATAGATGGTTTCTAATTCCATCGGTCCATACTAAATTATAGATATAAGCACAGTTTACGTTAACTTGAAAAGTTAAACACTGGGCTCAGAAAATTTAACGTATAAAGATCTATTTGTAATTTAGACGTGAGGTGTGGTTGTATAACAAACAATACGCGTGTTAATTCAGACGTGCTAATGCGGGGGATGTCTCGGCCGTTCCGGACGGCAGGCACCGAGCACCGAGCACCGAGCACCGATGCACACCGCACCCGCATTTTGTTATGGTAACCGAGTAACCCATTGCCTCTATAAGCAGATTTCCTTGTTCGCTTTATAATTACTTTCTTTCTGGTATTCATTTGCGCTTCCGGTGCAATTACAGCGCCATTGATACAATATGCATGTTTTTTGTACAGTTCTTGCAATTGACAAAGGCGAGTGGACTTTACTTGTGGTTACGTCGGATACGCGGGCATTGCGTAAGTGTGCGTGCATGTCGGACCAATCAGTCGCGAGCAAGCGCTCGCAAACGCACACATTTACTATACCTTACTTATACTGATACGACTTAAACACAAGCATGGTTCACTTGCCTTCGTGAATTGCAAGAACTGTAACATGACTGGCAATTCCACTTTTCATCAGCCTTTACAATAATAAAAATCTGGCGTTCATAAGACAATATGTTCTGCTTGAGTCAATTCCGTCAATAATTAATGATTGATAAATGATTGATGTAGCAGATAATTATCAAGCTACGGGTATTTGCCAAGCAAACATCAATCATCTCTCATCACATCACATTTAAGAGAAGTTTCCCTAGCACGCTCCCCAGCGTTCTTCATACAAACGTAGTTTGGTTCTCATGGTTAAATATTTGTATTTAAATCCCTGAGCCCGTGTAATTCTGAAACTGAATATTTGAACGAAAATCTGGCAAACAACAGATACAGATACCTACCGCTAGGTAGGCACCACGAATCT
Source organism: Maniola hyperantus (assembly GCF_902806685.2). Classification (NCBI taxonomy): domain Eukaryota; kingdom Metazoa; phylum Arthropoda; class Insecta; order Lepidoptera; family Nymphalidae; genus Maniola; species Maniola hyperantus. The sequence continues at coordinate 4,424,288 of NC_048552.1, read as the reverse complement.
TCAAAACGGTAGATTTTATCAGGCAGCAGCAGAAGCAAAACTGACAACAGACCCTTCCGTCTAATGTACGCCTAAATGCTGAAAGGACACTATGAAAAGTTTTTATCTTCACTAAGTAGCTGCTAGTTAATTACGTTGTACAAATTTGTCAACCTGTTTTATAAATGGTGTTTGCGATCGACAAAGCGACGCCCAAACGACGCCGGCGCCCATGACTCAGGATTAGGCGCCTACCACCGCACCAGCGATCACAATCTACCAGATCCTGGCCAAACTAATTAAGGCGTATAACTTTTGGGGAGCGAAATGGACGAAAAACTCGAATAATTATACCCACTCACTACACCCACTTTTAATTTTGTAAATGTATTCAAATGTTTTGCGTTTCAAGTAATTAATTTACTTACTGTAAATTAAATCGTACGAATGTTGTACCTAAATCAAAACTTTAATAGGTAGTACCTACTCGAGGTACTCCAATGGTTCTACGACTTTTATTTTTAGCTAACCTAATTTTAAGGAAATACTTTGAAATGAAAATTATTAATACCATGTAGGACAACTTGAGCCACTTATGATATTATTATGTCAGGACTCTACCACCGGTTCGGAAAGCAGGTTCTACCGAGAAGAGCCGGCGAGAAACTCAACGCTAGTACGCGACAGGTCGAGATGACAATGTATGAGGCGGGGGGACGACCTGCACAGCGCCTGCGCTCGCCCGCCCTGGGTTAGCGCGGAAGCTGTGCGGGTGTGCGGGGCGTCCCCACCCCGATTGCCATCTCGACCTGTCGCTTACTATAGATATTCAATACTAGATATACAAATTACAAACTTTAAGATAAGAATAAAACCATTCATTTGCGTGATCGAGACTTGTCGAACTGTCTACGATTCAACACAAAGATTACTATTTCAAAAATTCGTTATCTTAGGAATACTTAAAGTCCTAACGTAAATATGACGTCCAATCGTCGTGTGAGGCGAGTTCGCTAGCTTATCTAAGTTGGCTTTAAGTACTTTCCTGCTATTACAGATTCCTGCATTCCAATTCTCACAAGAGCGAATAATGATTTGCGATAAGCAGTAATCGCTTGAAAGCCAGCCCAGAACTGGTTGCTTTTCTTAACCGTGTTGTGGAAAGGCAGTAGACGCTTAACGGGCATTGAGAAATCATATTTTATACGGCTATAGGGTACAGCTTGTTAGTAATGAAGTACCACGGTATGCACGGCGTTTACGACGTAGTGCCAGTATTCCCGGCGATGACAAGATAGCAGGCCGCAACTTCCTTATCCGTTACGCGATATTATCGGCCTTAAGAACCCTGTCCAATTTGAATAACCAACGACTTGAGAAGTCCCGATCTGAATATATCCCCTCGACCGAATAGCTCGGGCATCCTTGGGAAAAATAAATTAATGGTAATAGAATAAATATGAATTTCAAATCAGTTATGTACATAATTATTACGCGTTCACTTGGAATAAATTTAAGTTATACAAGGTGTCATGGATCAATCATCACAAAGACATGATATAACAATACGGGGTTAAGTTTTTACCACACAATTAAAGTTGTTATTAACTGCGTTTTAATTTAACTTTTTTTAGTTATAATTACATAAGGGCCCCATAGACAAACCCATTGCTAAATTAATTTATTACACTGCAATAAATACAGGCCACTTAAATATGATGATTAGAAAACTTTAGTATTTAAATGGAAAATACAACTGTGGGTCCACAAGTTGACAAATCCGGGTTCCTTTGTTTGCTGTATAGCTTCACTGGACACCTCTTCAATACCTCCAAAACCCAATAGCCACTTATGGTAGGAGTGTAAGTAAACGTATTTATGGTTGTAAGTATGAAAACAGACAAGCAACAGCGATATTGCCATTAATATCTGCTATAGCATTTACGTTGGAATTCTGTAGAAATTTTCCCCCGGGTTCCCGCGAGGTTCAAATCGTGACTGCGAGTCGCGTTCGGCGCAATTTGCTTACCCATACAGTGCCAGTGCGCGGCGCTCTAATCACGTGTAAAATATTACCGTACCTCGTCACTGTACCTAGTCTGTAACACGGAATCGGGACGGCACGTCAAAAGTCACAGAGAAACATTTTGAGATTAATTGACTACGATAGTCGCTGCACGATTACCGTTGTCTGCACAGGCTGTAGAGTAGTAGAGAACGTGATTGCGGATCTGTTCGACTTAATCAGAGTTAATCTAATAATATTGGACTTAATGGGACTCTAAACAGTTCCGAGACAGAAAATACTATCTCGTAAACCCTGAAAACAAAATTCGTTAAAACATGGTTCTTTTTAATCCTTATAAGAAACAGCCGGGATAAACGCTAGGAAGAAGACACATTGCCTTAGGTTCTTTTCGCGCTGCATTCGATCTGAATCCGAGAATTCTCTATCCGAAAAAGGTGTAGGATTTGTATAAGTAATATAATTTGTATGTATAATGTAAATTTGTATTGTATATAATGGGGTGCCGCACTGGATCCGAATTTTGTGTTTCGAAGCCGTAAACCGATATTCGGATGCGCACACACCCGTACAAATACTACGAAAGCTACTTCAGATCGAAAATTCTCGGATTTGAATCGGATGAAGTGCGTAAAGAGCTTAAGTAAAATCTGAACTTGGTGACATCATTCGTAAAAAAAATTATCTCCTCGATTTTTGGATAGAATAAGAAATTTCAATTAGTGCTTATCTCAATCAAGAGACGATACTAACCGAAAAAACTGGTAAACTAAAAGAAGCAAGTCACCGTGGTGAATTGAAAGAATTGTAGCGAGCCCATACTAACAATACAAACAATCGGCTGATGTAAATTAACACTCGGCATAAAACGGCCGGTTAAGTAATCGTCCACACAATTCCCATAAAAGCGTGGAGAATCAGCGAGATCAAGTTGAACGCGTGACCTCAAGTCGGCGAGTAACAAGGCGGGTGTGAGTAACAGAGTAGGGCTGAAAATCGGAATATTTTTCAACTCCGGAATCGGGTTTCAAATGCTCGGAGTTCCAAGTCCGGAATTCCGGAGTTGCCGAGCTTTATTGGAAAAATTGAATGTGACTAAATAATTCGTTAATTTGAATATATCTTAAACTTAAATGAATGTTCAAGTATATTAAGCATAAAATATAACTAATCAATTAAAAAAAATTGGAATAGATACAAGGAAACTTTGTTTTACGACCTAGTAAAAGTTAATTCGTAAGATTTTTCTTTTAGTTTTTTTTAATTGTTTTCCGTCGATAAAATTGGATAAACGCCATATTTCACATCTACAATTTATGAAGACTCTGTACTCTGTACTGTATAATATTATGTAACCGCTGTAAAAACTCCGGAGTTACACTAAAAGCGGAATTCCGCAGCTCAAGCCCTAGTACCGAGGCGCGAGGAGGGCGGAGGGCCCATTAGAACAATAGTAGCGCGCAGAAGCATGTGATCATAAACTCGCACCTACAATCAGCTCCGAGCCGTTCCAATACCTACCTGACCTGCCACAACTTAACATGCTATTCGCATATCTCGTGACTTGTATTAAACAAGAAACGTTTGGAATGCAAGAATCGGAAATAATACGGTTAAAGAACTTATTAAGCTCTTTAAAAGAAGAAACAAAGGAAACTGAAAGGAAAAAATTTAGGGTTTTTTAATTTTTGTTTTACAAACATGGCTACAATAGTTTATATTTTCAAAATTTCTGAAAATATATTCTTAGTGGACGTCTATACTCTATACGTCAGAAAGAAAAAAGTAAATGTTAAGGCAGCTCAGTTCGGTGCTTTCTTCATACAAACGTAGGAGGGAAAATACAACAATATTCGATATTGTACGCACAAAACTAAGAATTATATCGATTTATCTCGTCATTATCTAGGTTCAATGATATCTAAAACATTGAAAAAAATATTGATTTAAAAGTTACGAGCCTCAAAAGATTCCTATTTTAACACTAAATTTATGTCAACTTTGGGCGTAAATAAATAAGATTAGGAATAGGAAAATTCTAAAAAAAATTATCATTAGACATAGTTTATTTATTCATTAGTTGAAATAACTGTACTTTGCAAACCTAAATTCAGTAGTTTTTTCTCAAAAATACTTTTCCCAAACTACTGTTCAACCCTTTTCAAGCTCTAGATTTCGGCTAAAATCATCATGCTTCTCACCCCAAAACATTAGACACCGCGCGGGTGGCGGAGGGAAGGGCCAGCCCAGCGGCGCGCGGCTGCGCGTGTAATATTGTGGTTTCTATGACGACAACTGTTGTTATTAATATGTTTTCAAAAACAAAAGTCGTAATGATTTTATAAAATTAATTTTTATTCAGTGGCTATGCAAATGTGTAGAAGATTGAGCAGAGCAGAGTCAATAAGTCCTTCAAATACTTATTGCATTTTGTACATTGACCTCTGGAATTTGAAATTTGGACACCAATTTTATTCATTGGTTTATTGACCTGACTTTGTTGTTGAGGTCCTAGTAGGGATATCTACTCGTGTGGTCCTAGTACAATAGGTAAGTAACTTTGTTTAGTTATTTATTTTATCTAATTTTAAAAAACCGGCCAAGTGCGAGTTGCTCGCGCACCAAGGGTTCCGTACTCAGGTATTTTTTTGACATTTTGCTCCATAAATCAAAAACTATTATGCATAAAAATAAATAAAAATGTGTTTTAGAATACACAAGTAAAGCCCTTTCATATAATACCCCACTTGGTATACTTATCATACATTGAAAATTGAAAATACTAATTATTTTTTCATTAACACACTTTAATTTTTTTTTGTAAGTTGTAATCACAAATCTATGGTTTTCGGATTTATTCCTTTACTTGTGCTCTAAGACCTACGTACCTACTAAATTTCATGATTCTGGGTCAACGGGAAGTATCCTATAGGTTTGTGTGACAGATACGACACAGACGGAGAGACGGACAGACAGACAGACAACGAAGTGATCCTAAGGGTCCCTTTTTTCCTTATAAAGTACGGAACCCTAAAAAGGCACCTGTATATGTATAATAATATAGGTAGGTAGGTACCTGGTGGTATTTCTTTGTATTTTTAGGGTTCCGTACCTCAGAAGGAAAAAACGGAACCCTCTGTCTGTCGGTCCGTCTGTCCGTCCGTCCGTCTGTCCGTCCGTCCGTCCGTCCGTCAGTCCGTCCGTCCGTCCATGCGTCTGTCGGTCCGTCCATCGGTCCGTCTGCCCGTCCGTCTGTCCGTCTGTTCGTCTGTCGGTCTGTCCGTCTGTCTGTCTGTCCGTCTATCTGTCTGTCTGTCTGTCTGTCTGTCTGTCCGTCTTACAAATAAAGTACGCAACGCTTCGTACAAATAGTACTTTTTTATTTATTTACTAGCTGACGCCCGCGACTTCGTCCGCGTGGATGTAGGTTTTCAAAAGCCCGTGGGAACTCTTTTATTTTCTGGGATAAAAGAAGGCAGGTCATGCCTGTCGTAGAGGTGATGGCCGTTGGAGCCGGAAAGTTCTTGAGTGGAGACCGCGTAGGTATAAGTAAGCGTAGTGTGGGACGCCTTCCAGCACGATGGACCGACGATATACAGAGGCTGGCGGGAAGTGGCTAGGTGAGGAAGGCTGAGGACCGGGTGTGGTGGCGCTCTTTAGGGAAAGCCTATGTCCAACAGTGGACGACCGCAGGCTGATGATGATGGAAAAAATCACGTTGATCCGTTGCACCCCTCACACGTCCCTATCCGCCTTCTCCACTCCTGTCACGCTGGCGAATAAGTTTGGAATAGAATAGGATTTCGATGGAGTGCGTGGATTTTTGTGAACGGAGTTCAACCATGTAGTCGTGGTTTGGTACAATAGTAAATGGTACAATATTAATTCACCAACAACAGTTCCTAAAACCCATAGAATAGGAGTGCAGTACCCTGCAGCATCAGTATTGAAGAGTTGGAACTTAAAGTTCAATAATGGTATATATGTTTGGCATCTACAATATTATCTCACAATCAACAGTGGCTTAGGAGTGCAATACCCTGCATCATCAGGGTTGAAGAGTTGGGATATCGAGTTGAATTATGAAGTCGTTGCTTGGTACCTAAACCAGAGATAGTTTATTCTAAGCGTACCTTTAATATCAATTCAACATCAACTATTCCTAAAACAGCTGATTGAAATCCAAAAGTACAAAAGCTACCCGTCATTATTATGATGATGGTTGAGAAGTTGGAACTTGAAGTTTTAACATGTATGGTTTCTAACAAAAAAGAATGAATGAAATCGGACTACGCGTTAATGAATTACAGCTCAGTATACATTTTAACTTTCAACCCCTCTCCTAAGGGAACCATGCTGAATTTCGGGATAAAAAGTATCCTATATCCTATATCCTCATAGTATGACGTCAAATCGTACCAAGTTTCATTGGAATCCATTCAGTAGTTTCAGCGTGATGCGCGGCCGTGATACAGACAGACAGACAGACAGACAGACAAAAATGAAAAAAAATCCAGTTTTGGGTTCAGTATCGATTATAGAGTGCCCTCGAAAAAAAAATTTCAAAATATCTTCAATGTACAGAATTTCACCTGTTACAGTTTTATTATAAGTAATAAAATAATAATAATAATATTGATTCAGATACAAGTTAGCCCTTGACTGCAATCTCACCTGGTGGTAGGTGACGATACAGTCTTGCTTACGACTATTTCGGATCGGAAATTCTTGGATTCAGGTTAAATGCAGTGCAAAAAGAGAGATCATTAGGATTCCGTACCTCAAAAGGAAAAAGGAACCCTTATAGGATCAGTTTGTTGTCTGTCTGTCTGTCCGTCTTACAAATAAAGTATGCAACGCGTACTAGTACGCGTAGTCTGTCTGTCTGCTAGCTTTTCACAGCTCATCCATTTAACCAATTTTGATGAAATTTGGTACAAAAATAGCTTGCATCCCGGGGAAGAACATAGGCTACTTTTATGATAAATAAGATTTAGTGGATACCGCTATTTTTCTGGAAATAACGTTAGATGCGAAACTTCAATGGGGCTCTCATATAAATAACTTATCGAACAGACAGTTCTGCTGCAAATGCGGTAAAAAAGATTCGCCAGTTGACAGACATAGAAACGGCGAGACTAGTATATTTTAGTTACTTTCACAGCATTATGTCATATGGCATATTATTAGAAAAGAAAAAGAAAGAAAAGAAAAAACGTTTATTTTTTAAAGCTGTACCACACATTACCAGTTACCAACTGGTTAGGTTATCCCAGCGCCTCTTATACTTGAGTAATAAAGTCAAAAAACCTCAAGTAGAAGAAGCGCCGGAATAAAGTATGTCATGTGTGGCACAACCCAAAAAAAAGGTCCCTACTCAGCATAAATGCATATTGTCTTGCACAAGTACAAAAACATACAGCGCTGGTTTTCAGTAGAAACCCTGATTCAGATGGCACCACGGAATTATTATGGGGTAATGCTGCTGATATAAATTCTATTTTTGTGCTGCAGAAAAGGGCTGTTCGAGCCATATATAGTATGGGACCACGAGAGTCGCTGAGAACTAAATTTAGAGAAGTTAAAATTATGACAGTGCATAATCAATATATTTTTGAAAATTTATTGTACGTATATAAAAACATAAATAAATTTAAAAAAAAAGTGACTGTCATAAGTTCAAAGTGACTGTCATAAGTTCAAAGTTTTCATAAAACGTAAACTAATTAAAAAATCCTATTACATTGTAAAGGATTATTTAAATGATAAGCAAGCTTGGGAATGAGTTGCTCGGCTTTGTGATAGTTCTAATAAGTTTAATTTATGATTTTGTAAAGTGGTGATAATAAAAAGAATACCCGGCTGAGTTAGCTGTGGGCTCTTCTCAGTCTTGGGCACGTTTGGAACCCTCGTAGCGTTTGCGAAATAATTATCACCACTATATTTTACAAATCCAACAACTGACAATCGAAAAGAGTAATTTATTACCTATTTTGAACAAATCATTTGACTTTGACTTTTGATCTCGGAAAATCAAAGTTCCCACGGGATTTTTTAAAAAACCTAAATCCACGCGGACGAAGTTACGGGCATCATCTAGTGCATACTAAATAGTTTTTGATTTATCATGCAAAATGTCAAAAAATACTATTTACCTATTTATTTATTTTTATTTTTCACTAGCTGCCCCGGCGAACTTCGTACCGCCTAACAGTCGATTCTTTTTCAGGATTTTTTTAAAAATTTTCTCTACGTAAGAACCATATTCGTACTTCAAGGAATATTATAAAAAAAGAATTAGCGAAATCGGTTCAGCTGTTCTCGAGATTTGCGATCAGCAACACATTTAGCGATTCATTTTTATATGTACCGAAATTCTAGTTACATAGTAGTAATAAATTAAGTTACATTGTAAATGCTTATCTCTAAACAGAGATTTAGAGATAAACATTTTACTATTGTAGTACGGAAACCTCGGGGCGCGAGTCTGACTCGTACTTGGCCGGTCGGTCTGTCGGTCGGTCGGTCGATTTATTTTAGAATGCATCGTATCGACAGCTGGTGGTAGTAGTTTACATATATCCTACTAATATTATAAACTAGGTGAAGCTATGATAGCCTAGTGGTTAGGACGTCCGCCTTCTAAACGGAGGTCGGGGGGTTCGATCCCGGGCACGCACCTCTAACTTTTCGGAGTTATACGCGTTTTAATTAATTAAATATCACTTGCTTTAACGGTAAAGGAAAACATCGTGAGGAAACCTGCATGCCGAGTTCTCCATAATGTTCTCAAAGGTGTGTGAATTCTACCAATCCGCACATGGCCAGCGTGGTAGACTATGGCCAAAACCCTTCTCACTCTGAGAGGAGACCCCTGCTCTGTAGTGAGCCGGCGATGGGTTGATCATGATGATGATGAGGTGATGCCCGCGACTTCGTACGCGTGGAATTAGATTTTTAAAAATCCCGTGGAAACTCTTTGATTTTCTGGGATAAAAAGTAGCCTATGTCACTCTCCAGGTCAACCATACCCATGCAAAAAATCACTTCGATCCGTTGCTCTGTTGCGACGTGATTGAAGGACAAACCAACGAACCAACAAACAAACACACTTTCACATTTATAATAGGTGTAGTGATGTGTGTGTGTGGATGTTTGGATGTTTGTTACTCAATCACACAAAAACGGCTGAACGGTTTTGGATGAAATTGGGAATGGAGATAGATAAAAGTGTTAATTTAGGGTATACCCTAAATTAACACATAGGCTACTTTTTATCCCGGAAAATCAAAGAGTTCCCACGGGATTTTTAAAAACCTAATTCCACGCGGACGAAGTTGGGGGCATCAACTAGTAATAAAATATAATTTGGACTTATCCGAATTCCGAAAGTCAGGGTTGTCAAATCACACTATCTTTTGTATCTGCGTGTGTGTGTGTATAGGTTTGTTACCCTTTCACGCAAAAAGTACAAGACGGATTTGGCTGAAATTTGAAATAGTGATCGCTTTTGAAAGAGTTCTCGCGGGATTAAAAAACCACTATATCCTCGCGGACGAAGTCGCGTGTATCATCTAGTTACAAATACACAAATACATTATCAAAAAGATTTTCATTTCATTTCATTTCATTTCATTTCAAATATAAGTATGTAGGTCATATTGTGTGCTTAGACAATTTAATTATATACTTGAGTTTTCATGTAACAGAAACAAAAATGGATTGGCGGAAGAGGAAAAAGAAACGGTTTAGACTCGCAAAAGCAAATCCCTTGCAAAGAGGAGATCTATTAAAATTCATCAGAATCTTTCCAAACCATAATATTATCTTGTGATGATAATGCCATTACTTTTTCGGGGTTATTCCTGTGAGTCACACCCGACGTGAGTAACAATGTGACTCGAGGGGAATTTTATTTGACTGAATATGTACTTTTCCGGGATGCTGAATTTGATAATGACATTTATTTTCAAATCCAAAATAGCAGACATGCACTTTTCACAAAAAATAGAAATGGGTGTCGTTTTCAGGGTTTCCAGGATGCTGGTTTTGATAATGACATTAATTTTTTAATCTAAGATGGCGGGCCAGCACTTTTTATAAAAAATAGACGCGAGTGTCGTTTTCAAGGTTCTCCAGGATGGTGAATTTGATGATGACATTTATTTATTTTCAATAAATACTTATATATTATACTTCTATTTTAGTGGATCACAGGATTTTCTTTGACAAGGAAACGACAAAGCAAAAAATCGAATTGAATTAGATTATGATGCTATCACACCGTACCATTTAGAGCCAGCTTCTGAAAATTTGACACTGTGTTTGTAAGTTGATATTATTTAGATACTAGCTAATGCCCGCGACTTCGTCCGCGTGGATTTCACATTTTTCAAAATCCCGCGGGAACTCTTTGATTTTCCGGGATAAAAAGTAGCCTATGTGTTAATCCAGTTAAGAATTCTAAATTTCATTCAAATCCGTTCAGCCTTTTTTGCGTGATTGAGTAACAAACATCCAAACATCTACACTTTCACATTTATAATTCCACTAGCTGCCCTGGCGAACTTCGTTCCGCCTACGGCCTAACAGTCGATTCAAATTTTTTAAATTTTTCTCTCGGTAAGAACCATCCTCGTACTTCAAGGAATACCTAATTTAAAAAAAGAATTAGCGAAATCGGTTCAGCTGTTCTCGAGATTTGCGATGACATTTAGTGATTCATTTTTATATTATAGACTAGCTTATGCTCGCGACTTCGTCCGCGTGGGCTACACAAAATTTCGAACCCCTATTTCACCCCCTCCAGAGTTGAATTTTCAAAAATCCCTTCTTAGTGGATGCCTGCGTCATAATAGCTATCTGCATGCCAAATTTCAGCACGATCCGTCCAGTATTTTGAGCTGTGCGTTGATAGATCAGTCAGTCAGTCAGTCAGTCAGTCAGTCAGTCACCTTTTTCTTTTAAATATTTAGATTAGGATTAGGATAATATAATTATTATGTTACTAGCTGCCCCGACGAACTTCGCACCGCCTACAGTCGATTCTTTTTCAGGACTTTTTTAAAAAAATTCTCTCCATAAGAACCATCCCCGTACTTCAAGGAATATTATCAAAAAGAATTAGCGAAATCGGTGCAGCTGTTCTCGAGATTTGCGATCAGCAACACATTCAGCGATTCATTTTTATATAATATAGAGATTTACTATTTGTTGTCAGATTTGTCAATGCTGAATTATGTTGTATTTTAGTGACTCAAGACATTCCTTTTAGAAGAAAACAAGGAAAATAAAATGAATATGCCCAATATACGTACCACTGAAATCCAACATGATACTGCAACATTCAATTCTGTACTAAATATTGAAAGGTCTACCATCCCATACTTGTAAGTTGTTATGCTATGTTTTTTGCATACATTCTATATAGATAATACTCACAATATAATTATGTTGATTGTATGTTTATTAATTCCAGAAATGAAATGGAGAGCTTCAATAGTTCTGCGTCGAATGATACATCTAATGTGACTGTTGAAACAGAAAATGATACATATTGTGTTTATGTGTGTAGTGGGCTTTTAGAGGGAAATTGAATTGTACCTACTTCCTACTTATAAAAATAAAATTTTCATTTTTGAGATCAAAGTGGAATTTATTTTGATGTTTGTATACACAAGTAGATAGTATATATAGTTTTTAGTCGCTACTAATAGATAAGTGTAGGCAACAAAAGTTATTTTCACAGACAAACGAATGTGTAATCATGTGTTCCTAATAGGTAATCCGCCAGCACAGAGAATTCAACTCCTAGAGTACGCATATACAAGGTTTTACATGAAAACAAAATCGTAAAATGTTGGCGGGGGACAGGGGAGAATGCTTTGTTGTGATTGGTGGACTGACTAATCAAAACAATGTGCGGAATGAGGGTACCGAACGGGTGTGGGCGATGATTCATTTAAAATTCCGTGGGATCACCACGATTTAGCAATGCAATTCCTTAGGTACAGCATCAGGGTCGAGAAGTGGGTCTTCGAGTTCAATGATAAAGTCTTTACTTGATAGATATAGGTACCTACCTCCAATATCAATTTATAACCGACAGTTTCAAAATCCCATAAGTTTTGGTGGTCATGTCCCCTGCAGCATCAGGATTGAGGAGTTGAAATCCTGTGTGTCCTATATAAAATGACATTTTATATAGGACAATGTTGCAAAGTTTCTTTATCAATTAAAAAAATACGCAAATCGGTTCAGAAATCTCGGAGATTTCTGTGTACATAGGTAGAAAAACACAACTCCTTTTTTAAAAGTCGGTTAAAAAAGTATCCTTTGTTAATCCTCTACTTGTCTGTAAAAGTCCCGTCAAAATAGGTTCTGCCGTTCCGAAGATTAGCCCGTTCAAACAGACAGACAGACAGACAGTTTTTAAAAACGTTTGATTCAGCTGTTATGGTACAGTTCAAATAACAATATTATGAGCTTGCGGTAGTTATTTCGAAATTACAGACAGACACTTCATAGAAGTATGGATTTCTATAATATATACGAGTTGTTTATACACGCTGAGGCAGTAGTTACCTAATAGGTATGTATGTAAGTGAGATTTTATAGTATTCATCAAAAGATAAGTAGGTAATCATTATCATTCAAAAAAAATTAAAAAATATTTATTTCAGTAGGTAAAACAATTTCACATAGTGCGTAGTAATTGGGACCATCCCAGTAACTGTTTTAGTATTGCTACGAGTACTCGTGGCAGGCGACCCCGCTCTTCCATAAAATCTTATACAATAATAATTGAAATAAGTAGTTCCTTCATAAATCATATATTTACAAAAATTCATCGGTGACATCTGTCCAACTATCTGTGTGCCATCATCAATATATCCGGACGCTAGTGTGAGCGCATGCACTCGCTACACTGCTCATCACTGAGTCTATTTCTTTCTATCACAATGTTAGGTGAAATAGCATACAGGTTACCCACGTGGGCCGAGCAGTTCGGACGTGCATCCAGCGTCACCTTAAAACTACACTGCGGTGTAGGTTAGTCAGTTTATTAAAATTTATAGAAAGAAAAGTCCTAACTCATTCACTGACTGACTCATCAACGCTCAGCTTAAATCAAACCCTTGGTTGGACCTACAAACTAATATGCATATTGCATAGAGGTTTCTTTTATAATGTAAAGAAATAAGGCTGGATTTTTCGATATATGGAAGCGAACCCGCGGGCGATCACTAGTTTTTTTATATGTATAGAATGGACTCTCTCGCAACTAAGTACTTTTTTACTGACAATGTCACAACAATGAAGTAATTAATTACTAATTATGCTACAGGATAATTGTGATGACCGCAAACCAATATGCATAATTAAATAATGTACTCTTCCAAGAAATAAACCCAGTAACTAAACAATGAGCCTCAATAGCTCAATGGTTAAGGAGCGAACTGAATTCCGAAAGGTCGGCGGTTCAAACCCCACCCGTTGCATTACTGTCGTACCCGATCCTATTTTTTACTTTTTAGCAAAAAATGAATATTTTAATTAAGTAATGAAAAATCTTACAGTAATTACATTTAAGTAACTTATATTTTAATATGCACTAAACTGGCCTTTTATTCAGTTATTTTTCATTTTATTAAGTTTTATCATCTCACTTCTGATGCTAGGCTATGTCCTAATTTTAGTGCGCGTAAAATATGAAATCCCATCTGAACGCGAGGCGTATGACTGCGCATCAAAAACAGATCACAATCCTATGACCTGACCTGCAGCTTCAGCAAAATATTCTAATGACTATTTTTCGATCACTATAGGTATAGATACGGCACGGATGTGACGCTATTGAAATGAAACTATGTCACTGAAATAACTACGAGAGTAGTCTACAAAAAACCGGTCAAGTGCGAGTCAGGCTCGCGCGCCGAGGTCTCCGTACTACAGTCGTATTTTTTCGTCATTTTGCACGATAAATCAAAAACTTATGTACCTACAGGTAAAGCCCTTTCATATGATATCCCACTTGGTATAGTAATCTTACTTTAGAAATTGAAAATACTAATTATTCGTTCAAAACACATTTTAATTATTTTTGTGATGTGACCACAAATTCACAGTTTTCAGATTTTTCCCCTAATGTCTGCTATAAGAACTACCTACCGCCAAATTTAACGATTCTAGGTCAACGGAAAGTACCCTGTAGTTTTCTTGACAGACAAGACAGACCGACTACAGTATCAATCTATGATACAGAAATTCCAGGTAAACAATGATTTGCATGAGGAAAGGATAATTCATATGTATAAACTTAAACAAAGACATAATATGCAATACGAATAGTTAGGTACATACAATTAATACTGCAACCTGCGACTACAACATGCGCACTTGAATGTACTTATTTCAGCTTTATAAAATACAAAAAGTTCACATATAGATGAAGGAATGCTTTTCGTAAAGCTGTTCCAACTCCCAATGCTTTGTTTGTACGCAAAGGGAGGTAGGGTAGTGCATTCCCACGCGGCACGGATACGCCGGTTCCGATCGCCGCCCCCACTAATTGAGGAGATGCAACCAAGGCCGTGTGCCGACTGCCGGTAGGATCTGATGAAATCCATACTAAAATTATAAATGCGAAAGTGTGTCCGTCTGTCTGTCTGTCCGTCTGTCTATCTGTCTGTCTGTCTGCAAACTTTTCACGGCCCATCCGTTTAACCGATTTTGATGAAATTTGGTACAGAGATAGCTTGCATCCTGGGGAAGGACATAGACTACTTTTGATCCCGGAAAATTAAAGAATTCCCACGGGATTTTTAAAAACCTAAATCCACGCGGACGAAGTCGCGGGCATCATCTAGTTGTTGATAAATTGATTGCTATCAAGGTAGATAGCTGCGATACAACGTCCGCCTCCTAATCGGAGGTCGGGGGATCGATCCCGGGCACGCACTACTAACTTTTCGGAGTTATGTGCGTTTTAAGTAATTAAATATTACTAGCTTTGACGGTGAAGGAAAACATCGTGAGGAATCGTTCTCAAAGGTGTGTGAAGTCTGCCAACCCGCACTTTGCCAGCGTGGTAGACTATGGCTTAAACCCTTCTCACTTAATGAGGAGACGCGTCTGTAGTGAGCCGGCGATGGGTTGATCATGATGAACCAAGGCCATGATCTGATGAAATAACTAGCCTTATTATAAATGCGAAAGAATAAAACAAAAGACCCTACTATTACAGCCCGCATATATGCCGACCAAACACCATATCAACAACAGCCAAACCAACAAACAAACACACTTTCGCATTTATATTATGGGAACTGATATTATGGGTACTGATTAATTACGTTAGCTTTGTTCAGAAAAAACATCGTGAGGAAAGCTGTGTCTCAGAATGCATACGTATCGCTGTTATAAGGTATACTTATTATATTTGAACTCTGTTCTATTCTTTGATAAAATGATGATGATGATGATGATGATGATGAAAACTCTTAATAAATCATTTAACCTATGTTTAACCTAGACTTTACTATTGTAAGTGGTGACGGTCAACGACAATTTAATGGTTCCCTGGTCCATACCAAACCATACCATAATACGGCGGACAATGGAACATATGGCGCGACACCTCATTTGGTTTTAAAACGGAATCTTAGCAGTACGACTTAAATCAGTAAGGAGTAAACGAGCTTTGTAATTGATTTGAGCCAATTTAAAAAGGCGATTTCGTCTAACTAAAATCGATTTCAAGCCCTCTCGGCAAAGTGAAGTCATCAAAATCCTATAAATTAATTAATTAAACACTTTCGTAACAAACTTACGACTACGTGAAGGATAAAGTTTTATTGCTAACTATTAAAGCGAATGATAAGTGACATGACGTCTTGAGACGAACTATCTTGAACTTGAGAGACGTGTAGGCGTCATTTGTGTCTATCAGTACCAATGGACTTTGCGTACTCGATCGTCGTATGCGTGAGAGGACAATGAAACCGTTTATATCCCACTAAAGTATAACTAGCAGAACTGAAGAGAAAGGATTACGATTATTGCCTGTTATATTATGTCCTTACTTCCTACAGTCTACAATACAGCTGCTTGAATCTTGATCTGCCGTCATAAATTTCGAAAATTGCCTTTACAAACGGGAATCCCTCCTTTCTTCTTCATTGTTCAATTTGTTTCAAAAGATTTTAATATTACCAAAGTAACCTCTTATTGTAGTAAAAGGTAGGTCTTATTTGCAAATCCGTAACAACATTATGACCCAAATTTCGTTAATTAAACAACTAAATTGGTCGTTTTATTGGTATTTTATGACATATGAAACTTATTAGTATCGGCAACTTCGATTAGGCCGCTGTTTTTACGTTAATTGTCGCTAATTAATATAAAATGTCGTAAATTTTATTAAATGAACAGCCGGGAGCAACTCAATAATTATAATAAAGTAAATCGAATCATGAGGCAGCTGCAGTAACTATAAATATCAATACGATCCATTGTTACAGCCATACTCAAACGTAATATAAAGAATAAGGACCATAAAACTGCGAATAGCGTAGCGTATGAGCAATTGCCTGCTATTGAAACGATTCAAGGTTACGGTCGGGAGTAAAAAGTACAAAATATTCATCGCATACTTCCTTGTTGGTGAAAAGATAAGTTCAGTCAGCGGGCGATGGAGAGAGTATGCTTGGAAATTCTCCACATGATCAAATCCGTAGGAGAACCAGAGTAACCGACATTGCTCAATAGATAGCGAAGCTTAAGTAGCAATGGGCATGGCACATAGTTCGAAAAACCGATACACATTGGTCGTTGAGGTACCAAGGTGCTGGTATAGCGACTTGCAGCAGAAAGCGCAGCGTTGGAAGAGCTCCCACTAGGTGGACAGATGAAATTAAACCAGTCGTAGGGAGCCCGCTGGATTCAGGAGGCGCAAGATCGTGGCATGCAGAAGTCTCTACAAGAGGCCCATATCCAGTTGTGGACGTCTATCGGTTGATAATAATGCGTGAAAATATATTTTAAACGTTGCGACCGCAGATGCATAAAATAAGAGTCGGTTGTGGAAGTAAACAGCAGTCAATTACTGCGTGCAGCGCCCGGCTTTGTGGCGGGCTCGGAAACAATCGAAGCGGTGCGATGGGCGAGATACCGAACCGTAATAACTCTAATGGTGAGATAAGCGCCACTGCGCGGCTGCAAGCTGTACCAACCGCAGGAATATACCGACGCGTAAACTATTATCAGAAGTTGTATCTATCAATGTGCTTTATTTAGCTGTGCCAATTGGGAGAGTCATTTATGCAAGTAACCGTCATCATCCCTGCCATTGCAAAGTAAACAGTGGTCAATTAATGAGTGTAATGCCTAGTTCTGCAGCGGTTACGAAAACATCTAAGGAAAGTCGCGCACTAGTAAATAGTCCAAGTGCAAGACTACTGCTATTGTACGGGAGCAGTGTGATTTGAGCTCGACAATAACAAGAGGAAGAATCCATATCATCCATCCATCCACTCGCGGTCCAGCTGGTCCATCCGCTGTTTTGAGCGAACTTGTATTCTTCATGAGGTTAACACTTCGTCAGCGTGATTTTAAGTGAGTGATCGAAGATACTTGTTGTGTCGTCTACCAAAATCGTTGTAAGTTTCTTTCTACACAGGTTCAAATTGTGTCATTGCTGTAGGATTCTTTAGTATGAGTGCAAGTAGCGTCATCTAGCGTCTGTATGTGGAGACCGCCACAAGGCCACACTGATGTTCTTATGAAACTCCAACTAGACTTAGCCACCAACCAATGAATAGTTTCATACATGGTCAATTGGTCATGGAACATCTGGTCTGATAGGGCCAGTAGCTCTGGTCTGATGAGGCCAGTAGCCTTGGACTTGGACTACTAGTGCGCGAGGTCCCTTAACGATAAGCGAGATACCAAACAGTAATAGCGCTGATGGTGTTATAAGAAGCTACAAATACCTACAGAAACCGTATTTAACAACACTTTAATGTGTATTTGTGCACGTAATATTCATCATACAGAGATCAATCTGGTTGAACGCGGCCTTTACTCCAAATCTAATCAGCTTCAAATCCAAACGGCCGGCTTAGTTGTGTGATCTGCACATCACGGCTGACCTTCTTTTTTGGGGTTTGTGCGATACTTTACCGATTTCTATGTGTGAAACCAGCGAGCGAATGTGGATCAGTGAGGCTGATGGCGTTAAGTAATTTAGAACGGTCTATCTACAATTTAGATCAAATCTACCTACAATTGTATAATTATTCGTTTCAACTATCTAAGATATTAGATGCTCCTTCATTCGTAAAGGATTAATATTTAGGTACCTATTAAAATCATTACTGGCTGATGGCACTTTGCCATACGCTATGAATTCTGGCCGACAATGCAAGTATCAGTCAATAAGATGAATTGCGATTACCTCTTGACTGCAACGAAGGTTTCTACAATGGATGGGGACGGGAAATATTCGTTTCTTAATATCAAATTAGATACCAATATTAGGTATATTGAAGGTTTTTATTTCGAGCCGCAGAAAATAATTTCCAACAAGTTCCTAAAAATTCCTATGGTGCTGCAAATGTTCATTGGCGGCGGTTATCACATAAAATCAGGTGCCCGACTGCTCGGTATTATTTTTAAAAAAACCGCCAAGAAAGAGCCAGACTTGCGCACCGAGGGTTCCATACTAAAGTCGTATTTTTTCAACCTTTTGCAAAATAAATCAAAAACTATTATGCATAGAAATTAACAAAAAATCTGTTTTAGAATGTAAAGGTAAAGCCCTTTTATATGATAACCCACTTGGTATACTAATCTTACTTACTAAAATACTAATTATTTGTTAACGAACACATTTTTTTTTTTGGTGATGTAACCATAAGTTCCATGGTTTTCGGATGTGAACGTGTGCTATAAGACCTACGTTCCCGCCAAATTTTATGATTCTAGGTCAACGGGAAGTACTCCACAGGTTTCTTGACAGACACGACAAACAGATAGACAACGGAAGCGATCCTATAGGTAAGGGTTCCTTTTTCTTTTTGAGCTACAGAACCCTAAAAATTAAGATGCGGTTTCTATTTCGGTCAAATTCGAAGTTATTTGGGTAAATAACTTCGAATGGTCGATGTTGTTACAAGCGATAGCTTCTACCTCAGCAATATTTTGTGATGCGGCAAGCACTGGGACCAGTTTACGCCGACAACCATGTAAACGATTTATTCCCGAGCCTCGTTTTGCATTACCCGATCGGGAGCTAGGGCTGTTTAATATTTTAGTGTCGGAATTCTTGGTTAGCTTGTCAAAGGGTTGCCGATTTCACGAATTACTAAATGTGATCGTTTTATACAAGAACTAATTTTCTGGTTATTGAAGGATCTTCGAGAATAGGTCTCGAAAATATAGTTGCTGAACTCTAAAGACAAAATAAAACAGATTTTTTATGTGAAGACATTTCTCTTCCATACTAATTTTATATATGTCTGCTTGTTTTTTTACGGCGATCGGTTTAACCGATTTTGAGGCAGGCTACTTTTGTCGCGAAGAGTTCCCACGGGCTTTTTATAAAATCTAAATCCACACCGAAGGCGAAGAAGTCGCGGAATCTTCTATTTGATGCAGAGATAGCATGCAACCTAGAAACGGATATATGCTTTTATCCCGGCAAATCGAAGAGCAAATCCCACGGGATTTTTATAACCGAAACTTACGCGGAAATAATTTTGTATGAAATGAAGAATTTTCCTTTTATTCAAATGAATCAAGATCATTTTTATCTTAAGACTCCGAGCTCGTGTAGCTCGGATTCGAAGTGTGTGAAAGTACGGGAAAACATAACAAAAAATAAAATGGTCAAGTTAATGTTATTTATCTATAATACTTGCGTTTCTCTTCACCAAACCGTCAAGACGAAGAACTTTAAAAATCGTGGGAAAATCATAACATTATGGATATCACGAACGTGTTCGTCGCGCAGTTAGATGAAGGGCAATTTATATTGAATGTGTTGCATCAATGTATCTACTTTTAAATGCATATCGGTACCTAATGCCGCGTATAGACTGATGCAAGGTAAAATGCAGTGAAAAAATTTGCCGTCCACATTCGCGTAATGTATCATGCAATTTACTTTACATTACATACACATACACTTTGTAACAAATTATCATAGTCTGAACGCCTTGCGCGCGCGAACCGTGCATTTTATGCACACGCGTGCTTTTCAATCAAATTCGCGCGATCTCCAATTTGTCGGTTTTTGACGAACACAGGCGTCAGGCGCAGTGTGCTCAGAGCGTTCAGTGTGGACGGGTTGTGTTGAGAACTTAGCCATGTATGGATACAACTACTTCTCAGCAGACAACGCTACGTTCGCGCGAACGGCGGAAACAGATGCGAGTATATTCGGTTTGAGCGAACGTACAAACACTGACGAAACGCTCCTTTAATGTTACTTTGCATGTTTGAATCAGTCTATACGCGGGTTAATACCAACCTCGTGGTAGTCAACCCTATTCAGGCGTGCGGTTGTCACAGGGGCTTTATTAAAAGACGCAAAGCAAAGATGGCCGTTGGACCGGCTTATCCCGATTCCCGGTGCGCCTACTCGACGCGCCGCTAATACGCAATAATACCAACATTATCAAGTTTACCACTTAAATTCATATAACAACTTAACACTTACCAAAGATAAATCACAGAGGCTAACAAATTATCCTCCCACGCTGACCATAAAGTTTACATGTCGAGATATAAATTTGAGACACGTTAGATGACATTTCCTTTATGATAAACAAAGGCGTGTATTTTTAAAATTTTAACCATTACGTAAGAGCCGTGGGCCGAAGGTGTCCAATGAGCCGGAAAGGCATTCCCATAAAACGAACTATAAAACTCAGAAACACTGCTGAACCCAGTAGAATATCCTCATAAATATGTAATTGGCACAAGAGGACGAAGATTTAAATGGCTTATTAATCGCAACTTTATTCACGTATAGATACTTATTTAGTACATCTATCTTCGATATCCCATTGCCTACTCTTGATATCTCTTGCACAGAAACTTCAAGTATAGCTCTGTCCATCGCCCACTGAGTCAGAAATTTGAGTTTAGAAATATTTAGTAGTACAACCCAACGTCCTAATAAGAACAAAATCTACGCAATGCGTTGTCTCAACTCTCAATCAGTAACGCAAAAAATGAATGTTATACATAACATAAAACTCGTATGAAGTACTGCGAATAATAATTCACAAAAGAGACCGATTGTAATATAAACAAGATGCAGTAATGGCGCGTTTAATTGATGTGGCCCAGTACGAGCCCGCAACGCGTCGAACGCACTCACTCATGCACAAATCCAACTGCATTCCCGTACAACATTTATTTCGACTTGTCCCTCCCGTCATTGCATCTTTCATACGATATTCACGCGTCTTTTCCAACATTTACAAATCTTTTCGTATTTTTTTCCAGGGTTCAAGTGATAATAATTATCCATACATTAGTATGCCAACGCTGGCCAAGTGCGGATAGGCACATAGACCTCCGATGGGCCAAAACCCTTCTCATTCTGAGAGGAAACCCGTGCTTTGTAGTGAGCCGGCGATGGGTTGATCATGATGATGATACATTAGTATGGATTATTCAAAGTGTAGTAGCTGATACTAATGTATGCATATGGATGATAAGTAATTTTCATCACTTTGATATTATTATAACTGCTAAAGTGTGCCCGTCTGATTTTGACGAATTTTGACACAGAATACTATAACCTGATTATTTGTAGATTCAAAATTCAAATCAATGATAAGTCTTGGAAAATAAATATCAACCTTAAATGAACCCACGTAGGTATGTACGTAATTTTTAATCTAAAAACTATTTTCATATTGTAGTTTGTGTCATTCTAGAACCAGCGCCGACAGTAAAACATCGTGTTAGTTATTTTAATGGAATCATTATTATCAGTCTATCGGCAAATGGGAATGCGATGTGCTCGTCTACATTCACAGGATAAGAGTCTATAATCGTCTATGTAAGTACACAAACGCAACCGGTTTAAGAAGCAAGTCGGGGTGTAGAGGAAATCAATGCATCGGTATAATGATCGACTTGAGAATCGATATTTTGTATATATAATACTTGAATGTATCGACAACGATTACAGTTAGATACAGTCAGTACGAACATAATTAATTTTTGGGGATTCCCAAAATCGAGAGTAATTTGTTACGAATTACGATAAAAGACTCACAAAGACTGCAATCGATCTTCAGTGAAAAGTTTTAACAGCGACGTTGATAAAGATTGCGCTGAATTATCGCGAAAATATTCATTCGGCAATGCTATTTTTGGACATGTCATCAAGATCTGTAATCATCGTGAAGATAAGATCGTCCAAAAAGAGCGAAGCTGTTCATAAACAAAAGAAGTGCAGCGGAAATCAATGGGTCCTTACATCTTATTATAATCAACTTTAGAATCAATCTTCGGTGAATAAACCTGATCAGCGGTGTATCGGTAAAGATTGCGCCGAATTACTGCGCATGTATAGGTATTCGGGCGTGCACTTTTTGCGGATGTCACCAAAAGCCGGCAGTCGCCACGTTAAAGGTGTCCAACCGGTTTGCGTTACCATCCTCCCGCCGCCGTCATAAGCGCGTCTGCAAATTCAACACTCGTCAAATACCGCAAAATGCAATACAACCGCTTCGACGCACGCGCACCTCTCCACTTGGTTAACTTCGCAATTGTTCACTCATTAAACCGCATCACCTAGTTATGCCTGCCTATATTACACATAGATGTTATCTAGATAGAGACAATCTTCTGTTAAAAAAAAAAAGGAAAAGCTGACTGACTAACTGATCTATTAACACACAGTTCTAACTACTGAACGGATCGGTCTATTTGGTATGCAGATAGCTGTTATGACTAGACATCCGCTAAGAAAGGATTAATAACCCCTAAGGGTGTAAAATAAAGGTTTGAAATATGTGCAGTCTACGCGGACGAAGTCGCTGGTATAAGCTTGTTCTATCATAAATCCTACACATTTCAAATGAAACTCAAAAACCCGAAATAGTAAAACTTTTTAAAGGACTGACTGATTTTTCGACAAATCAACTAACAGATCCTTTCCAAATCCCAGTAGGTACAAAAGCTGTCAAAACGTTCAATTTATTCCTTCAGTTAAAGTTTATTTGGCGATTGAAAAATCGGTCCTTAATTGAAAAGGCATTGAAAAATAAACCTAATCAATAAAGAAGATGATTACCTCGACACACGCAATAAGAAATATACTACACACCTCAGTGCCAGAGTTCTTAACAACATGAAATTGTATTCAAATTAAATACATAAATATTATAATAAAACGTTTAACAACGTTCGTAACTTGGGCCTAATACCTAATTACATATTAGAACAAGATAACAAAAAATTTACATATTTTGAAACAATTATATTTAAACGATGTGTTACGCGCACGGCATTGAATCATCGCCATCTTTAGATATAACAAACGTGTTGCATAATCGGTCATTAGAGTCGTTTGCAATGGCTACAATAGAGTATTTTGTTTATTTTGTTTATTTGAAAGTAATCAACAGCGTAAATACATAATTATTATTTAAATTTAAATCTAGGTATAACAGAAGGCCAAAAGAGATTACTTAAAATTATAATTAAACTATTTTAACAGAATAGAGTTAGAATAAATGTAGGTATATACAATAATAAAATAAAATTACAACAGTGTGTGTATGATTGTATGTGTGTGTGTGTATGCGTGTGAGAGTGTGTGCTTATGAGTATGTGTGAGCGTGTGTGCATGTGTGTGTGTGTGTAAATGGGAGTGTATGATTGCATGCATATTTAGATGTTAGCTACTTTTTTTTGTTTTACGATGATAGTTTCTTAATTCCTTTTTAAATTTATTGTTTGATAGGTAAAATAAGTCAAACTCAGCGAACTGATTGTTATAAGTACGTACCAAGCGTGGAATTATAGAATTTCGCGCATAATTTGAGTTAGATTTGGGAACATTTAGAAGGCGCGTGTGACGCGTTCTTGAAGGTTGAGTATAATAAAACAATGCAAATTGAACTAGGAAATATTAAAGGAAATATTTACGACTACCTTATTCCCGCGACTTCGTCCGCGTCTACACAAATTTCGAACCCCTATTTTACCCGCTTAGGGATGATCTATGCCAGCACGTGGCGGTCGTGGGCCATGCCACGTACGTACGACGCGCAGACGAGGCACAGATTCAAAACATCACGAACATTTAATATGATGCAGTTCATGCTTCACCGTGCCGTGTCCGTGCACGGACGCCACACAATGAAGCAAAAACTGTTTCATATAAAATGTTCATGATGTTTTGAATCCGTGCCTCGACCGCGCGTCGTTTGTTACACGGTCCTAGCCCGCCACGTGATGGCATAAATCATCCCTTAGGGGTTGAATTTAAAAAATCCCTTCTTAGCGGAGGCCTACGTCATAAAGGCTATCTGCATGCAAAATTTTAGGCCGATCCGTCCGTGGTTTGAGCTGTGCGTTGATAGATCAGTCAGTCAGTCAGTCAGCTTTTCCTTTTAGATACCGCGTCCACATCTATTGAAGTAAACATTGATAAAGCCGATCAATTCGATAACGATCAGGAAGAAATGTAAATTGAACTGGAAGGGTACCGTAATCTCGTTAAAGCTATTAGATAGGTAAGATAACATCTACAGGGCTTTAACGGCGACGCACATCAATCAGTAGCAAGACTTAGGTCCCGCCGAGAACTGGCATTCCTCCATTTTCTTTTATAATGATCTACTTATGCAGCAAAAACTGCTATTACCCGGAGTGCTAATGACAAATGTCCAGTAGAAAACAACGTTCTTAATACATTCATTAGCGAACATACTTACAATGTGTTGCTTCGTAATAAAAACTCGAGAATCTCAAAGTTGATTAACAGCGATAATAAAATCAACGAATTCAATGTCAATGCTATCGACAAAAAACTTTATCTAAATATATTAAAGGGAAAGGTGACTGACTGACTGATATATCAACACACAGCTCAAAACTACTGGACGGATCGGGCTGAAATTTGGCATGCAGATAGCTATTATGACGTAGATTTTCGCTTTAAAAATTTAGGATTTTTAAAAACTCAACCCCTGTCTGTAAAACAGGGGTTTGAAATTTTTGTAGTCCACGCGGACGAAGTCGCGTGCATAAGCTAGTAGCAGTAATATTAAAAATAATACAATTTAAGTCAGATATGACGCCATGAATGAGCCTTTAAAACCCAATATCCTTGAAACGATCAATGACATCGAGTTATATAATAAAAAATTAATAGCTCCAAATTTTTCACTATTATTAATTTCCACTAACCGGATTCAGAATAACGTGCCAATAAAACCCGCGCAGGAGGTAATAATACACAACGCACTTAGGAATCGGTCATCGAAGTACCAAGTAGTAGATAGAAGAAGTACCTTATCAAAATGAAATAAAACAGCAAATCCGTACAATAAGCAGTATAATGCGTTCCGCTTTAATGAAACGTTGATCATGTGACGAACATAAGGTTGACTGTAAGGTAAATTCATTAAAAGTGATTACTCGGATGAGGCGAATGAAATAACGTCGCCCACATGCATCATTATTATCACTGCTAGCCGATGCCCGCGAATTTGCGAAAAAAAAAAAACAATCTTTTTATTCGAATAAACTTTTACAAGTACTTTCGAATAGTCGGATGCATCTACCACTGGTTCGGAATGCCTTTCCTACCGATATGTACCGATATCTAAATATATAAAAGGAAAAGGTGACTGACTGACTGACTGACTGACTGACTGACTGACTGACTGACTGAATGACTGACTGACTGACTGATCTATCAACGCACAGCTCAAACTACTGGACGGATCGGGCTGAAATTTGGCATGCAGATAGCTATTATGACGTAGGCATCCGCTAAGAAAGGATTTTTGAAAATTCAACCCCTAAAGGGGTGAAACAGGGGTTTGAAATTTGTGTAGTCCACGCGGACGAAGTCGCGAGCATTAGCTAGTATAAATATAAAACAGGTAGCGACAAGCTTCGATGACCAATATTACAGCAAACGCTAAAATTCTCTAAGGGAATAAAATAGGGGGTTGAAATTTATGTAGTTCACGCGGACGAAGTCGCGACCATAAGCTAGATTTAAAAGATAATGGCGTGTGGAAGTCCCTACAAAATACCTTTGTCTAGCTGTGGACGTATATCGTTTGATATAAGTCACGCAAATTGCTAATACGCGTGGCTGCCATTTTAGTGAGGTCAGCACTAGACTGAAGTTTCGAGCTGATGGTATATTCTTATTTCAGCTGACGTCATTTCGACGTTAATGAGAAATGGTTCCAGCGTAATAGCAATTTGCAGGACTTGTAATGATGATTATTTTAAAAATAATCTTCTTTAGATAACAAGTAGACTTATTGAGTATTGACTGATCTTAAAGATTTTTGATGTTGACAATCCTCGACCTTATAATGTTTTTTTGCAATATCATATAAGGATCATGTAGCATTTATATGGATGTCTGCACACCATGTCTAAACACGCGACTCGGTCACGCCGCTCGATCACAATTTCATGGTCAAATGAAGCAAGTTTTGATCTGTCTATTACCTGGCAATTTATTGCTTTGCTTTTATAAGTAGGTTCGAATAGGAGCGAAGGGACTCGAACAGTTTCTTGGCGAATGATTGTTAGATTGATTATTACGGTTTTCAATTCTTTTATATAAAATCTTTCTATATATAAAAATGAATCGCTGAATGTGTTGCTGATCGCAAATCTCGAGAACAGCTGAACCGATTTCGCTAATTCTTTTTTTATAATATTCCTATAAGTACGAGTAAAATTTTAAAAAAAATCCTGAAAAAGAATCGACTGTTAGGCGGTACGAAGTTCGCCGGGGCAGCTAGTTTCACATAAAAGTCCAATAATTTGTCGTTTTATACATGTGTTTGGGTATGAACAATCATTACGATGACCTTGATCTGAATGCTGCGCCCAGGAAGGCCGGATGAAAGAACATTATAGAACTATAGGGCGAAGTAAAATACGTACACCTATGGCATAATATTTGGGATAACTTTTAGGATCTCGTAAAAAAGGTGCTAAGGGGACCCTATTACTAAGCCTCCGCTGTCCATCCGTCTGTCTGTCAGCGGGCTGAATCGTATAGGTAGTGAATTGAAATTTTCACAGAATGTGTACTAATGTCTATTGCCGCTATAACTTCAAATAATAAGAATTTTGGCAAAATGGCTGCCCTGAAAAAATAATGATATTTTTTCTTGTAGGATGGCACGGAAGTCGGAACCCTTCGTGTGTGAGTCCGACTCGCACTTGACCAATTTTTTTAATTTTAGATAGGTAACTACAGTAGCCGGCAGGAAACATTGACCTTTAAAAAGCGATTTCGGCTTTGTAGAGCGTTGTCTCCGTCATTCGTACCTATGTGACGTTTTGTCGGTCTCAACGAAATAGACAACGCTCTACGAAACTCTCTTTCTAAAGGTCGATGTACAATATTTCCTGCTGGGTACTGTACGGATGATTTTGGTCCCAATTTGCTGCTTGATGCCCGTTACCCTGTCAACAACTGCTCAACAGGAAAAATTTGAGAATTTTACACGGACTCTATACATACCTATTCCAGGTGAACTAAACCTATTCTACCCCTAGACAACGTAGGGCATGATAGTGGCTAAAGCTACAGAACGAAATCTGTAATCCAAAATTGTCTTGCCCATAATGTTGTTTTGTTAATAAATTGAGATCAATATATCATTATCCGATCTAGTATAGCATCCAAAGTCTCCAAACTGACCCCCATTATTAAATCTAATAGGATTGTCGTCATAACTAATGAGATCGACGCCGATGCCGAGATTATTATAAAATACATCGAAGGTAATGTATTTTTTTAACATAAAATAAATCGCAGCTACTGTAATTTTTTTATAATAAGTAATCAATGATTACCAATACTTCCGTATTCTATGCGGTTTTAGTGACGGTGAATAAACTTGCAAAGATTATTATTACAAAGTGGCTGCAAATTCGCATTTCAACAGTAGGTAGGTACCTGCTCATAAAAATAGATATCACTTCCAGAAACATTGTGCTAGCAACAATCCGGTCAGTAGTTTCTGAGGTTTTAGTGTTCGCACACAAATTGATAGATTTACAAAGACGCTATTAAAAATGAAGAATCTAATATCAAATTCAGTCAATCTCAGTCAAACTTTTTAAATATTAGTTAAATTTTTCTAGTGGCTCAGACGAGCACCAAAAAATTTCAAAAAACTCTTACTCATCCATACTAATATTATAAATTCAAAAGTGTCTCTCTGTCTGTCTGCTAACTTTTCACGGCTCGCTAGTTTAACCGATTTTGATGAAATTTGGTACAGAGTTAGCTTACATCCCGGAGAAGGACATAGGCTACTTTTTATCCCGGAAATTCAAAGAGTTCCCATAGGATTTTAAAAACCCAAAACCACGCGGACGAAGTCGCGGGCATCATCTAGTATAATAATATATATAGAGATATATCTCATTTGGGAATCTA
Organism: Maniola hyperantus; assembly: GCF_902806685.2. Taxonomy (NCBI): domain Eukaryota; kingdom Metazoa; phylum Arthropoda; class Insecta; order Lepidoptera; family Nymphalidae; genus Maniola; species Maniola hyperantus. Next base: position 4,395,600 of record NC_048552.1, on the reverse strand, counting down.
GACAATCTCAATTAGGTACGTTGTTTTGTGGACTATACTAAGTCTACATCTCATAAACGAACAAGAGGCGTTAATTGGCCTGAGTCACATGTGTTGTTAATATTGTTGTCGATACGGTCGAGTTACTTCAACAGCAGGGCGATTGTCTAAAACCTGCATCAATCATTATTACAATCCCAATTGTTCTGATTGGCTGAATTTGTGCGATTCTTGTTGCAACAATGCATTGTGGCCAATAGTGAGCGAGCATTAACCAATCAGAGATGATTGCGATCGTGACATTGTAGCTGTCAAACAACCGCGGTAGGGCCACTGTTATAAACATTGTAAGTCAGTGTTATGCATACTTGCGTGGGGTTGTTTCGCACCTGGCAGTCGTGCTGGTCGTGGTAGGAGCTGACGAGTTGGCTGACGTACTCCCAGACTTCTCCAGGAGCCGTCCAGGCAGCGGAGGACGCAGCGTGCCGCATCATGCCAACATCACAAACACTATACTAGTCTCGCTTATCACATACACTATTCGATATATTTCAAACACACACTAGTAACTCATGCTCACGTCCAAGCGTTGACGAGCTATTTATATTGTTTTATCCTCAATCGCGCGCAACTAGGTCGTGATCTACATAGCAGGCTACGCTAAAATCTGTTTCAGTGTGTAAACAATTAATTAAATATCTATCTACACGTCGGTTCGTCTTGGGATATAGAAAGCTGTTACTACATGAGATATATTATAATAAAAGGATTTGGTGAATTTGTTTAATCGTTTGCATTTTAGATTTAAGTGGACTGTAGGAATAACCCAAAAAAAAATTTATGTATTTCTAAAATTTTTGTTATAGATAAGAAAACAAGCGTAAAATTTTAAAACTAGCTAAAATTTAAAAGTGGACTGTAATATTATTAGCTAGCATTTTAACTACACCTATAATCATAATGTTGGATAGACTTTTAGTAAGTTTCGACCTAATTAAAAAGGGGACGGCTGCCAGCACTAGGCGGATGATCAGACCTATTTAAGCAACATTCCACACAATTCCTCATGAGTAACTATTTCGTATGAGTAACTAGATTTAATTAATCCGAACAGCAATAAATCTAATAATAATCTAAATTAAGTGTACCTATTTAAGTTATCTGCATTAATTAAAACAATAAAGTGATATTATAAGTATATCTAGTTCAAAAAGTTAACAACAACGTAAAAACACATAAACTTATTAGGTGCGAAAAATGGCTAATTTGTAGCGATGCGCGCAATCACAGAACAAATCCATCGGATTCGCACGAATAGCGCTGATAAGACGCGACCTTGGGCCGCGCTAAGCGATTGATAAGGGGAATTCGGCGGTGCCCGGCGAGGCTCTCTCTACGGCCCGGCCGCTTATCGCAGTGTTTGTTTTGGACCACATTAGTTGCGACGCACACTCAACAGTGACGCTGATCACGAATTAATGAAGTTTGATAACAGATAATACTGATAACAATAAGTAATTTACCTACAATGACACCCAAATTCGCCACAACATTTTTTTTCATTCATCACAATGAATTTTAATTAATTGGCGATCTATATCACAAGACAAATCTATATTTTAATTACTAATATTAAATTAATTACTAATAAAAATAAAATTACACAAATATTTATCACGATCACTCAATCACATCAGTCAGGAGTCCGTACCGGCACCGATCGCGACGTATGCCGCGAACACGCGCACGAAGCGAGCACCGCGTACGCAGAAGTAAGGACGCGCGCGCGCCTCGCTGCGAACCAGCTAATGACCGGCGCGACGCGTATTCGCGACCCCCACTCCGCCACTGTACGCGCTATCAAACCAGTTTACGTGAAAAATTTTAATTCCTCGGCGCGGGTGACGACCGGTCGCGCTTTCCTCGCGCGGCGGCCTCCCCCGCGAGGAAAAAGCGCAGCGCCCCTGGGGCGCAACGGAAGTGCACGGCACGCGAGCCGAGCGCACCCACCGCCTTAATTAAATGCTGCACGCTGCACACCTACCCTCGCCGCGGCACGCTCTGCCACCCGAACACAACAATGCACACCTTTCTCACTATCACTTACGCCTTACACCTATTCTACTCGAAAACACGACTCCCGGTCCCCGCGAAACCAGATCTGACCGACGCATTCCACATAAATACCTAATCGCAATGCAAGTCGCAAATGAAATATTCATTATGAAACTCAACACTCGATAACGAATGCCTCAATTGGCTAAAATACTGAAGACGGAGCGACTCGATGTTCAGAAAGTCGAAACAATAAATCTCTATGCGGACTTCATCCGTCGACGCAAACAATAAGTATTTTATTTAGACGCGAAGTGAATGACCTACACTGGTTAGATTACTTGTGGGTGGTGCTAATAAATACGTTGATTATAATAGAAGGTTTTCTATTTACTCTGTTCAGAATTTCTGATGAACTCTCTATGTGCCGTAGGCACTTCCTTTCTTCATAAAATATATAAGTATTTGAAGTTTGAAGAAACGAAACTTTAACAAATAAATCTAAAGTAGAAATTAAAAGATCATTCGAGACTCGATGAATAAAAAGGTTATTTATTTATTTATTTATTTATCTCATTCATAATATATTATTATTATTATCATATTATTCTTGTATATTATCATATTATTATTATAGTCAGTAGATATGATCAATGATGCAAAAATAGCAATCTGGGACTCCGATTCTGCCTCTTGTCACGTGTAAATTATAATAATTACTTTTCCATGGTACCTACCTACTGTTTAGGCTGAAACCGGCTGCGTACGCGTAATTTAATAGTTTTTCGAACTTAAAAGAGACGATCTATTATTCATTATCATTTTTAAGGGCTGGGTTCTTTATGAATTACTAGCTCATCCACCCGGCGTCGCTCGGGTAAAATTTGATGAACCGATACACATACATGTCATACAAAAGTCAACATAAATGTAGCTTATATTACTTCTGAATAGAGAAGCTTTGGTGAAAGAATTATTATTAAAACCGGTTTAGTGGTTTCAGAGTTTATCGATTACAAACAAACAAATCTCATCTCTTTATAATATTACAATACTAGCTGATGCCCGCGGCTTCGTAAGATTTACGTTTTTAAAAATCCCGGGGGAACTTTTTGATTTTCCGGGATAAAAAATAGCCCATGTCACTCTCCAGGTCTTAAACTATACCCATGCAAAAAATCACGTCGATCCGTTGCTCCGTTGCGACGTGATTGAAGGACAAACCAACAGACAAACACACTTTCGCATTTATAATAATAGGGGTAGTGATTAACATTAGTATAGGTAGATAAACAGCCTACACAATAATTTATTTTCGCGTAAGTCGTAATACGGAAACTGCTATGTTAATACGGATATTGGTGATATTTTGATGATTCAGCAATCAATTCATTACTACTTGAATGAGCAGCTAGCGAATATACTTCCTACTTTGGAATATTATTAAATGGGAAAGTTTGTATGTCGATACGGCTCAACGCAACGACGACGGTCGTACTGGTACATAAAATTAACAAACTGATTTATTCAATTTTGGTATGACACCTTTTATAACATGATTACAATTATGCAGAGAAATTCGCAGACAATAGCTAGGTTGGCAGTAGATATAATATGAAACTAAACGATGCAAGAAATTATTTATTAATACACTTATTCCATGTGGTACTAGAATGCCTCTATAGGTAAGTTCGCAATAGGCTACTTGACTCATATCTAATTTCGTCCAATAAATGATTATTTATTATAGTATTTTGCTTAAGACAACGAAATATATCAATAACAATTATTAAAAACGCAGGATGGATATATAAATCCAGTTTAAAAAAATACAGTTTTTATTTTTATTTGAAACTCAGAAAACGCTGTCAGCCATGATGTGACGTCATTAAATATGTAAACAAACAAATGTCATCCCTATTGACTAACGTAGTATCCATATATATAAAATTTCAAGTCCTCCTGACTAACTTATATATCAATGCACAGCCTAAACATCTAAACAGCTGGTTCTAGATACATGAAATTTGGTGGGTGTGTTCTTTGTAGGTAAAGAGAAGGTATCCACTAGGAAAGGATTTTTTGAAATTCCACCCCTGAGTGGGTTAAATGGGGGTTTGAAATTTATGAAGTTCACGCGGGCGAAGTCACGAGCATAAGCTAGTTTTTATATATTTCTAAAAACTCATAGTAAACGTAAAAAATTATCGTTTTCTCTATATAAATTGAATAAGTTATTAAGTAAGACTTACAACAAAGTGATCTTTGCAAAAATAAATTTGGGTTGCAGTCGTTAGTGATATAGGATCCCTTTAAGCAAGTCTTCGCGTGTTACGTATATTTATTTCACTGGGCACTCTAATCCACAACTTTCCTGTGGTCTTTATCGATGCGTTTTTACATTCTCGGATGATACAATAACGATAATTACTATATTTTTCATGTAAACTAGTATAGAAGTCATGTTTATTAAACTTTGGTAGGTTATGCTGTTGTTTACAAATGCAGACGTCAGAGCACAGATAATCTATCGGCCAAAAATGGCCGACAGTGTTTTCACCTGTCTAAGAAAAATATATTTTTAAATTAAAGTTTTACGGATTTTAGGGCGCAAAAAAATATAGTGTTATTTTTTTTGATCTAATAGGACAAATATTAACCATTTAAGACCTACTTAAAAAAAGTGTCAACTAGCCTATTGTACACGAATGTAATATTCCGTATGCAATAAAGGGTTAACAATAACCGCTGCTGCGGTACGAAAAACCTAAAAACCAGTCCAGCCCAAGTCATAAACAATAACTCTACATTCCGCGGACAAATAGATGTGTGATAGATTGCGATATGGATACCGCAAGGGTTAAAAGTTCAATATACTACTTTGGATATCATCCCGCGCCAAAATATTATAGGCGTTTTCACTTTTCAGACAGATAGACACACTTTTACATGTCTGGTGGGAGCCTACCGCCATGGCTAGTTACCACCCTACCAGCAAAGCCGTGCCGCCAAGCGATTTAACGTTCCAGTACTAGCCTGTAGAAACCGATAAGGGGTATGGGTTGAATAAAAACTGCCATACTACTTCCAAGTTATCCCACTTCCACCTTAGACTACATGAACTACATCATCACTTACCACCAGGTGAGATCGCAGTTAAGGGAAAATCAAATCCAATAAATAATTTATTCAAATTGGGTATCATTGTACACTTTTTGATGTCTTTGTAAGATAATGTAATGGTGATACTAATTTATTACGTAAACTTAAAACTAAAGCAACGAGGGTTCAAAACGCGCCCAGGTCTGAGAAGTGCCCACAACAAACCGGCTAACTTGTAATGGATTTAAAAAAATACTCGTAGTATGGATATCGATTATATGTATGTGTGGATAAGGAAAATACGGTACGAAAATAGATCAGAATTTAACGAACGGAATTTATTTGCCAGCTTTCTCTGCATACAAATGAAATATCGACGCCGCGCGCGGCAACTATCAATTAAAGGAATTTAGCATTTTGCATACAATACAATAGCAATTTCTAATTCGCAGACATTTTCAGAACACTTGCCCTTAAGTCCTAGTTACCTAACTTAAGGTGGTTTGATACAGCCGGCTTTTAGGTAGTTTTTCGAAAATAGTAGACTAATCATACATCGAAGGCTTATGGTAATGAGTTTTACGGGCATAACATTTATGCATCTACATGTTTTTCCATAAAACTTTGTCAAAAATACTCATTTTTCTTATTTTGTGCAAATCTGGGAAAATTCAGAAAATTATCTTTCAGGAACAAATTTCAGGAAAACATTCTAAAACAGAATTTTATTTTATTTTTAGGCATAATATGGGCAGGTTTTTGAAAGGTTTTTGATTTATCGTACAAAATGTCGATAAAATAGGTACGATTGTAGGACGGATCCCACAGTGCGCGAGACTGATTCGCACTTAGCCGGTTTTTTATTTATTTATTTACTACTAATATATTATGGAAATACTACAGGCAAATTGGATGAAAGGGGTATGATTGTATTTAATCAGCCAATCAATCTTAAATAGACTCCAAAAAAGTAGAAACTTCTCAAGTGAGTAGATTATTTAAACGTGCTTGCATAAAAAATGTTACATCTCATTTCTGAATGTCTGAATTAGGCGGCAGCTGTACCTATATACCTGCTTGTTTTTATCTAGTCACGTGGAACAACAACGTGATGCGAAACAGTATTGATTGGTTTCAGAACATGTTTAAAACACATCTGTATTCGGTAGGTATTATTCATATTAATATAATTTTTACTAGATGATGCCCATGATGATTGAGCTTTTTAAAAATCCCGTGGGAACTCTTTAATTTTCTGGTATAAAAAGTACATATCTACATCCCAGGGAAGTTACATCCCAAGCTCTCTGTACCAAATTTCATCAAAATCGGTTAAACTGTGTAAAGCTCATCAAGAGAGACAGACAGACAGACACACTTTCGCATTTATAATATTATTAGCATGGATATTATAATAGCGTATCCTCGCGACTTCGTCAGCGTGGACTACTCAAATTGCACACTTCTATTTTACCCTCTTAGGAATTGAATTTTCAAAAATCCTTTTTTTTGCGGACGTCATAATATATACCTACTTCGTACCGTCCAGTAGTTTGAGCTTTGCCTTGATAGATCAGTCAGTCAGTCAGTCAGTCTTTCCTTTTATATACTTGTAAAGAAATGCGAAAGTGTGTCTGTAGTCTGTCTGCAAGCTTTTAACGGCCCATGCATTCAATTGATTTTGATGCAATTTCGTACAGAGGTAGTTTAGCTTACATCCCGGGGGGGTATAGGAGTGGACTGAAAACCGAAAGGTCGACGGTTCAAACCCCGCCCGTTGCACTATTGTCGTGCCTACTCCTAGCACAAGCCTGACGCTTAATTGGAGAGGAAAGGGGAATATTAGTCATTTAATATGGCTAATATTCTTTAAAAAAAAAAAAAAAAGATGTAGGCTACTTTCTTTCTCCGAAAATAAAAGTTCCCACGGGATTTTTAATCAACTTAACTTCACGTAAATGAAGTCGCAAGCAGATCTTAAAATTATAAATAATAACTATCCCGGCTGTACTCACTTTTTAATGGAATTTATAATGGAAATCACTCACGGTAGTTTAAACGCTAAGATCTTAAAATAATTACTTTGTTTACTTTTATTTACTTTCGCATAGCAGCGAACGAGCGCCCTTTGAGTCTATTCCGTATTTTGTTTTCATTATACTTTCATAACAAGGTGGCATCATACCGGAATCATCAAATCATTTAGCAACAATCTGTACATACAGATAGCTGCTTTGATTGCGTAATGGCTACGAGATAAATGCCCGCGGCCGAAACCGCCTGCCAGAGCTGTTTGAAAATAATTTTACTCTTTCAATACAAAATATCATCATCATCAACCCATCGCCCGCTCACTACTGAGAACGTGTCTCCTTGAATGAATGACAAGGGTTTGGCCACAATCTATTACGCTGCCCATGTGCGGATTCACATATCTTTGAGAACATTATAGAGATGATAGCCGCCTATAATTTGAATTATATAAGGACCTAGCACCTAGGATTTGATAACGTAATTATTTTTTTGTATGATTCTATTGGTGGTTCGATAACACGTAAATAAAAATAAATAAATAAACTGTAAAGCATGCAGGTTTCCTCACAATGTTTTCCTTCACCGTTAAAAAAATGTTATTTAATTGCTTAAAATGCACACAACTCCAAAAAGTCAAGAGGTGCATGCCAAGGATCGAAGCCCGGACCCCCCGAATAGGAGGCCGTAGGCTATCACTGCTTTTAAACAACCGCACTCAAATCCGTCCACGAATCTGAAGATTTATGAATATTGTGTCGAAAAAGCTACAAAAATCACAGACCGTAACAGCCCTCTTTTTATAAAGAAAAAGTTTTTTGTTATGATACAATTTTTAGGATCCCGTACCGTACCCGTACCGGAAAAACAGAACCTTTATAGGATCACTTTGTTGTCTGTCAAGAAACCTACAGGGTACTTCCCGTTGACCTAGAATCATGAAATTTGGCAGGTAGGTAGGTCTTATAGCAGACATGTGGGGAAAAATCTAAAAACCGTAAATTTGTGGTTACATCACTCAAAAACAATTAAATTGTGGTCATCTTAGTGTTTTCAATTTTCAAAGATAACTATATCAAGTGGGGTATCATATGAAAGGGCTTCACTTGTAAATTCTAAAACAGATTTTTATTTATTTTTATGCAACATAGTTTTTGAATTATCATGCAAAATTTCGTTGCGCGAGCCTGACTCGCACTTGGCCGGTTTTTTATTAGGGTTCTCACTTCTCATGAGTCATAACTTCGGCCATTAACATAAGCTACGATTTAAAAAGTTATGAGGGTTCCATTCATGAACTACGTGAATTAAATCATCCCAGTGATCATCCCGTAAGTAGTTACTTGGTGTGGTAAACAAGAATCGGTGCTTGCGCAATAATATACATAAAATGGACTAAATATTAAAAATAACAAAGACATTTGGGGTACCTTTTGCGTCCGACATAAGGACACCCTTTTATAAAAGACCCCTCAATATAAACCGGATTGCATATTAAAAAGGGTAAGACAAGTTAAATATTCACTTCACTTACATGAGATTTCTGACAGAAGGATTTTTGTTGTCAGTTAAATTATTTCAAGAGGTGAATAATCTTTAAATATATAAAACGAAAAGGTGACTGACTGATCTATCAACGCACAGCTCAAACTACTGGACGGATCGGGCTGAAGTTTGGCATCCAGATAGCTATTATGACATTTGCTAAGGATTTTTAAAAATTCGACCCCTAAGGGGGTAAAATAGGGGTTCTATATTAATATTATACACGCGAAAGTGTGCCTTTCTGTCTGTTATCTTTTCACAGACCAGCCGATTTTGACAAAATTTGGTAGAGGTAGCTCGCATTTCCGTAGTTTAGTAAAGTAATTTCATTCATTACAGAGGATTGGAACTAATTGTGCAAGATTCCTCTTCACCTGTTGTCTGAAGGTGTTAATTAATACCAAGATCGCGACTCGCGACATGCTCGCGACCTATTATCTCTTCACAAAACAAACACACAGACAGTTTTGTATAAGGACCAGCTTACGCTCGCGACTTCGTCCGCGTGGACTACATAAATTTCAAACCCCCATTTAACCCACTCAGAGGTGGAATTTCAAAAACCCTTTCTTAGTGGATACCTACTCTTTACAAAGAACACACCTTCCAAAGTTTCATGTCTCTAGCATAGGTTTAGGCTGTGCGTTGATATGTAAGTCAGTCAGTCAGTCCTTTGAATTTTATATATACAGATTATAAATAGCGACCACAGGAAAGCTCTATCTACATTTCTATGGTAGTACCGGCCAGACGTTTACGCGAGAAGTGCTTATTATGTCTTAAAAGCTATAGGATCGGCTTGCATAAGGTATATTTTTGTCGAGATGTTTTTACATACAGCGCCATCTATTAATTTAAGGAAAAACTTAATTAATAGCGATGACTCATAGCGCCATCTATGTGTCGAAGCTGTTACATTCGGAAATAAAAACCGGTTAATGGTACGAACGGTTCCGTACCATCGTGCAAGACTTTTTTTAATATACAGTACGCGGCGGAAAGTAATGTACAACAGTAGCGACCTTTAGAAGGGATAGCAGATTTGACGAGCATTGCCTCTATCGTTGAGACCGACAAAACGTCATATAGGTATGAGTGACAGAGACAACGCTCTACAAAGCCGAAATGTAATTCTAATGGCCGATATACATTACTTTCTGCCGCGTACTGTATATTCTTAGGGTTCCGTACCTCTAAAGAAAAAAATGATAGGACCCTTACAGCAATCACGCACTTATCCGATCCGAATCTGTGAAAATACGGATATAAAAAATATCTACGACATATGTTATAAGCTATCATACTTACTACTATACTAACTTGCAGCTGCAGTAGTGCCTAATTTGAATGCATTCTTTAATTATTATTACAAAATATGCATCAATTATATTGTTATTGATAAAAAACCAGCCAAGTGCGAGTCAGACTCGCGCACCGACTCATCGAAGGTCCAATCTTAAGTAGTTTTTTTTGAATATTTTGCACAATAAATCAAAAACTGTCATGTATAAAAATAAAATCTGTTTTAGAATGTACAGGTAAAGCCCTTTCATATAATACCCCACTCGATATATTAATCTTACTTCATTTAATTTTTTTTAGGGTTCCGTACCTCAAAAGGAAAAACGGAACCCTTATAGGATCACTTTGTTGTCTGTCTGTCAAGAAACCTACAGGGTACTTCCCGTTGACTTAGAATCATGAAATTTGGCAGGTAGGTACATCTTATAGCTGACATTTGTGGAAAAATCTGAAAACCGTGATATTAGGGTTAGATCACACAAAAAAAAATTGTGGTCATGAACTAATAATTAGTATTTTCAACTTTCGAAGTGAGATAACTATATCAAGTGGGGTATCATATCATTCACCTGTGCATTCTAAAACAGATTTTTATTTATTTTTATGCATAATAGTTTTTGAATAGGCTACTTGACTCATATCTAATTTCGTCCAATAAATGATTATTTATTATAGTATTTTGCTTAAGACAACGAAATATATCAATAACAATTATTAAAAACGCAGGATGGATATATAAATCCAGTTAAAAAAAATACAGTTTTTATTTTTATTTGAAACTCAGAAAACGCTGTCAGCCATGATGTGATTGTGTCATTAAATATGTAAACAAACAAATGTCATCCCTATTGACTAACGTAGTATCCATATATATAAAATTTCAAGTCCTCCTGACTAACTTATATATCAATGCACAGCCTAAACATCTAAACAGCTGGTTCTAGATACATGAAATTTGGTGGGTGTATTCTTTGTAGGTAAAGAGAAGGTATCCACTAGGAAAGGATTTTTTGAAATTCCACCCCTGAGTGGGTTAAATGGGGGTTTGAAATTTATGAAGTTCACGCGGGCGAAGTCACGAGCATAAGCTAGTTTTTATATATTTCTAAAAACTCATAGTAAACGTAAAAAATTATCGTTTTCTCTTTATAAATTGAATAAGTTATTAAGTAAGACTTACAACAAAGTGATCTTTGCAAAAATAAATTTGGGTTGCAGTCGTTAGTGATATAGGATCCCTTTAAGCAAGTCTTCGCGTGTTACGTATATTTATTTCACTGGGCACTCTAATCCACAACTTTCCTGTGGTCTTTATCGATGCGTTTTTACATTCTCGGATGATACAATAACGATAATTACTATATTTTTCATGTAAACTAGTATAGAAGTCATGTTTATTAAACTTTGGTAGGTTATGCTGTTGTTTACAAATGCATGACGTCAGAGCACAGATAATCTATCGGCCAAAAATGGCCGACAGTGTTTTCACCTGTCTAAGAAAAATATATTTTTAAATTAAAGTTTTACGGATTTTAGGGCGCAAACAAATATAGTGTTAATTTTTTTGATCTAATAGGACAAATATTGTGGCTAATTCTTTTGTACACAAGCTCTAAACTAAACTAAAATATCACGTCTAAACCTATTGCTATCCCTTTCATAATGTTGCTTGCGGAAAAGGAAAGCACTAGATTTAGACCTGTTAATATAGTTTAGTTTAGAGATTGTGTACTAGAGAATCGGCCCCATTAACCATTTAAGACCTACTTAAAAAAAGTGTCAACTAGCCTATTATCGTGCAAAATGTCGAAAAAATAAGACTGCAGTACGGAACCCTCATTGCGCGAGCCTGACTCGCACTTGGCCGGTTTTTTGTGATATAACCACAAATTCACGGTTTTCAGATTTTTCCTCTTACGTGTGCTATAAGACCTACCTACCTACCTACCAAATTTAATGATTCTAGGTCAACGGAAAGTACCCTATAGGTTTTTTGACAGACACGACAGATAGACAACAAAGTGATCGTATAAGGGTTCCTTAATTCCTTTTGAGGTACGTAATATGTTTGGATTAGTAAATCAAACACTTGAGTTCGCCATTAGAAAATGTATTCACTGAGTGCCAACGTGAACTGAGATTGTCATACACTTTCGCAACCTACCCACTTAAATTAAATTTATTCATACAACTAAGTAAGAAGTAGATAACTACCCTAAGCACAAACTTTGATACTTTTTGCCATCCTTAGGGCGGTTTCAGACTAGCGTTTTATACGCGCGTATGAGCTCGTTTTTGGAAGCGCATGTAGGTGCGTATAGGCGCGCCTTTTGGCACACGCTTAACTCGTACGAGCGTTGACGCGCTTCTAAGCTCGTATAAGCGCGAGCCGCGCGCTGTTGATACTGACAACACCACCACCGGTTCGAGCGAACACGCCGAAATATGCCCGTATACGCGAGTCCGGTTTTTTGAAGCGCATAATGTAGCGCAAAAAAATACGCTAGTCTGAAACCGCCCCTACTATATACATAACAGTACGGAACCCTAAAAAGAAGAAAAGCGCACTTACCTTAGTCCGCGGCCTCACTGGTCCCCTCTTCCCACTGGTGTCATGACTGGAATCATCACTTTTAGTCTTCTTCACATTGACATTGGCCTTCGAGGTGCAAGGTGTCTCCTTGCACTTCGAATTCTCTTTAGCAACACAAAGTTCTTCATCACTATCACTCTTGATGGAACTTCTACCAGTTTTTACTGTAGTCTTTTGTGGAGAACATTTTGCTGGCAAATTCTTCTTCACAGTCTTCAAAGGAAGGTCATCTTCACTTGAAGAGTCTGAGGAACATTTGCTACAGGACTCAGAACTTGAACTACTTTCAGACAACTTTTTCTTAACCTCTTTGGTTGTCTTTGTGGTTTCTTCACTGGTTTTCTTCTTTACCGATGGTTTGGCAGACTTCTTAGGTGTCACCTTTCGGGGAATTGCGGCTATTTTGAGCTTTAAGCCAGTATCACAGGAGGTGACTGAGAAATGTGGTTTCCGAGCGCTGCTCTGCTTACTCTCGGAACATTCCCAGTCACTTCCAGAGGTTTCACTTGAGCTGCTATTCTGTGAAAGTATAATAGGAAATTATTTATAAATACTATGCTATATCTTACTAATAATATAAATGTGAAAGTTTGGATGTTTGGTTAATCCCTCACACCACAATGACAGAACCAATTTTGCTGAAATTTGGAATAGAGATAGCTTATACCCTGAATTGTAATGAATGGCATCATGTGAACAAGATTTAAGAGTAGGCTCACCATCTCAACCCATCACCATCCACTACCGATTGACCGCCTTCACACACCTTTGCGAACATTACGGGGAACTCTCAGGCACACAGATTCAGATTTATTTATTTGCTTTCATGTACATTTACATTAATTGATGGTGGGTGCTTAAAGCTAAAAGCTAAATACATGAGACCCTGTCAGGGTATTACAAATACAATTTTAGGTACAATAAAATGGTAAATATTAAAGATACAATAAGAATAGGATTAAAATTATTAAAATTATCATTCTTCTCACAATGTTTTTGTTCACCTTTAAATCAAGTGATATTTAATTGCTCATCATGATCATGATCAACCTATCGCCGGCTAACTGCAAAGCACGGGTCTCCTCTCAGAGTGAAAAGGGTTTGGCCATAGTCTACCATGCTGGCCAAGTACGGATTGGTAGACTACACACACTTTTGAGAACATTGTGGAGAACTCTCAGGCATGCAGGTTTCCTCACGATTTTTTTCTTCACTGTTAAAGCAAGTGATATTTAATTACTTAAAATGCACATAACTCCGAAAAGTTACAGGTGCGTGCCCAAGATCGGACCTCCGATTAGAAGGCGGACGTCCAAAGCACTAGGTTATCACAGCTTCCCATCATTTAATTGCTCAAAATGCACATAACTCTGAAAAGTCAGAGGTGCATTATGCAGTTGGTTAAGACACCATGATTAAGAACTAATCAAAATAGGCAGAATGATTCACACTCATACAAAAATCCTTATAACAAACATTTGCATACTAACCTCAGAATCACTGTTGGAATCTGAATCACCACTTGAATCTTGCGTTTTTGGCACCTCTGTGCCCATTTCTGAAACAAAATAAATATTTAGCTACATAAATACATAACTACAATATGATTTGTAAACTATTTCACAGTAGCTTTTGTATACAACCTGGTCTGCATTGATTTTGATTTTAAAAATCCCATAGAAACCTTTCGCAGTCCTAGAAAGCCAGACCAGTCCTTTGTTCAACCAGCAAACTATCTCCATACCAAACATGTATACTTGATGTATGATCAGTTCAATAGTGGATAGATAAGTAACAGACAGACAAACTTTTGTATTATCATTTTTGCAGCATATGGAAGAGATAAAACTGTTATTGGAAAGTAGGTAGGTAATTTTATTTTTGATTGGATTCATCCAAACTATCCATATCCATACATCCATACTAATATTATAAATGTGAAAGTGTGCTTGTTTATCTGTCTGTCTGTCTGCTAGCTTTTCACGGCCCAACATTTAAACCGATTTTGATGAAATTTGGTACAGAGTAAGCTTACATCCCGGGGAAGAACATAGGCTACTTTATATCATGTAAAATTAAAGAGTTATTATTATTTTTCGCTGATGCGTCTATATCAGAAGTGCTTCGAGTTCCCACAGGATTTTTAAAAACCTAAATCCAAGTCGCGGGCATGATCAAGTCTATTCTAATTTTGACAAGCCCGGTTTCCACTTAAGCAGATCGGAGAGATATGATCAGTCAATCAATCAGATTCTTAATACAGATGACATGAAAAAATTAACACATCTTTTAAAAACAATACCTCCTATGTAATTTGTCCCGAAAACCACATTTTGTTAAATGTTTTACACTGTGCTCCTTTGAATAATAGGTACTACATTTATTTAAAACTAAGCTCATGGTGATTTCTTTTTCAATATAATTAATTTATTTTTACTTATATCACACTTACAAGCTGAAATAGTACCCCAAACCCAAAGCTCTTGTCTGAATCTTAATATGATGAAGTGACTTTACGAAATTACACACCAATTACATTATTATGCAAGATTCAATAAAAAGTAAGCGAAATTTAATGTATTCAGGAGATCATGATATCCCAGTGTACCTATGCTATTTGATTCTATAGCAACATACCTAATACAATTTGTTTATTATAATCTTATAATTACTATGCAAATATACTACCCCTGTTGAGAAATTTTTAGGGACTAAATAAGATTAAATCTTGTAATCTAGCTGAATTAATATGTAATGACGCTAGACGATTATGGTACTTACTTCAAGGTTGGTCAAGATACTCCAAGATATAAAACTACGAATCTCTTCATTTCACTCAAGGGAGATACGTAAACATTGTGGTAATCTGTAAAGAATGATAGAACATCACAATTGGGGAACTATTAGCCAGATTTCAAAGGAATAGTTTCGTTTTCTCTCCAACTCTGAAACTAATTTGTCGGAATGACAGATCTGACGACACCCGTCGGACCAGTTTTACTTCACCATGTAACTAAAAACTTAGTTCACACTGCGTTAAAGACAAACAATTTTATCAATAGGTACATTATAATACATTGGATTGATTGAGGCAAACAGAATAGAATTTATTGGGTTTAACGGTTTTTTACGACGTTGGCGCCAAATAAATGTATACGTTTACATTAAACTCGAAATAAAATCAAAGATACATCGACAGGTTAGAGGCTCTGTTTTTTATGAACAAAATACACACTACTAACCACTTTGTTTTATCGTACAAATCAAGAAATTACGATTATTTCAACAAAGCACTAATTCTTTTGCTTGGCCACCATGTTTACAAATGTTTCGCATAAAAATTTTGGTAGGTACGTAAAAAGGAGAGAAAGCTGGTAAATTCGATAGCTGATTCGTTCTTACATATGAATGCCGCCCATGCATGAAAGAGATCGAAACCATAATAATGGGATTCAAATTACGGCGCACCGCGCAAAATGGCGTCGATATTCAGTATGTGCAGCTGCACTAGAGTTTACATTCTTTATGTAGCAATATTTGTAGTGCTGCAAAAACGGGTAACATTGATATTGGTACAGTAGAAATGGATAACATTGATATATTTAGTGAATGTCAGCTATGAGTTTGTTTGAAGACTACACTAGTACACTACTGACTAAACTAGCGGCACGCTATGATGGCCGGTTTGACGTTTGTCCGCTCATGAAGTTCCGTATTAATTGATAACGACTTTGAAGGAAATAATTGTATTACTTTATTGACGATAGTGATGTGCAGAGATTCATAAATTTTATCGAATGTAGTTTTAGGTTTAGGACTCAAAATTTATTTATTAAATTGATTTCTTAAATGTATACAAGTGTAGAAAAATCAGTTTGCACCATTTAAGGGGTGAATGTACTTGTGAATATGAACAATTTTCACTATGTGGACAAACCTCTGAAATCGCAAAAAAATATCAATAAATTTTTAAAAATGGAATCTAATACGATCGTCACATAGGATCGCTGGCTAGCACAACTACTACCTCCGGCAAACTCGCGTCAATGCTCAATGCAAAACAAAGCAGTTTCGAATTGACGTTGCTTCGAAAAGTATAAACTGTCAGTGCAATGCGATTGTGATATAGTTTTGACCTGGCTTTGGATTTCAAATATTGATACTGCATTACTGTTGACCCTTGCTCGTTAATTTGGACTCTGTTCAAGCCCTTTGTTGTGGATTTCGTCGATATGACCGAACGTACGCAGAGAACTGTTCTAAATAGTCAGACACGTGAGTTCCTAATACGCCTTCGTAACTATTTCGATCGTGAAGCTCAAAATGGAGGGCCAATTTTACCTATAACGTCAGTGGTTGAACGCGTAGCTGATGCGCTTAATATTGGACAACGAACTGTTAGACGGATAACTAAAAAAAAATATGGCGAGACTGGCACAGAAGAAAATAAACTTCACACACCAAAAAAGAGAAAACGAGCAAAACCAGTCGTAGGCATCGATAGCTTTGATGCCGATGCTATCCGAAGACATGTTTACGGCTACTATTTACAGAAGGAGTATCCAACAAGAAAAAAGTTGGTGCATTCACTGAAGGAAGCTGGATTATTCTTCGGTGGGGAAAGTTCTTTAACGAAGATTTTGAAGACCATTGGATTTCGATACAAAAAATGTAACAAACGCAAAATATTGATGGAAAGATTTGATATAGCGATGGCAAGGTATACTTTTTACGGCAAGTGAAAGAAATCAAAAATTGGCAAAATGTTGTGTTCTTGGATGAAACATGGCTTAATGCTAACCATACTGTAGGCCGTTCTTGGAACGATGACACAGCAGCATCTACTTCCAAAGTTCCTGTAGGAAAAGGATCGCGACTTATAATTTGTCACGCCGGAACCATCAACGGGTTTGTCGAAGGTTCTCTCATGGCTTTTGCGTCAAAAACCACTGGAGACTATCATGAAGACATGAATGGAGAAAAGTTTACTGAATGGTTTACCTCAATGTTGTGTAGCCTCCCTGAACCATCTATTATAATTATGGACAACGCCCCATACCACTCGATGCAAATTGACAAGCCACCTGCCCAATCCCAAAAGAAAGCTGATATCGTCGCATGGCTTCGTAAAAATGGCGTAGATGCAAACATGAATATGTTAAAAGCGGAATTAGTACGTCTTTTAAAAGAAAACAAACCAACCAAGATCCGATACGTCATTGACGAAATAGCATTAGAACATGGGCACAGAGTTATACGGTTACCGCCTTACCATTGTGAGTATAATGCGATTGAGTTGGTGTGGGCTCAAATTAAGGGGATATGCTGCAAGACACAATACAGAACCCCCATTTACCACAAAAAAAATGCTAAAATTATTAGAAGAAGCTTGTGAACATGTGACTAAAGGAGACTGGGAAAAGGTTGTGAATAGAACTGTTAAAATTAATAAGGGAAGATTATGAAAGAGATGTGAAAATAGATAATATTATAGAAAACGAACATATAATTATTAATGTATGTGATGATAGCAGTGACGACAGTGAAAATAGTAGTATGGACGAATCTGATTAATTATGGCCTTTTGTGGCACCTTTTTCGGTATCTTTTGTATTCATATGTTTCTTGTGTGCATATAAAGTATGTATATTCATTTTCGTTCAAATATTCAGTTCGTTCAAATAAATTAAATAAACATATACATTTTTGTTTTATTAAACCTATTTAATCAGGTACAAAAACAAAACTTAATTGTTTTTTGTTCGAGAATAAATTGACATTCCACATCACTATTGTAATGTGTCAAACCGGCCATCATAGCGTGCCGCTAGTGTACAGTGTATAAAGGAGAGGAAGATCATAGATTATATGCCCCCTGATAATAAAATGTTCTATTAGTGTCTCATTACTGTAGAATCATACAGCTAGGAAATTTGGGCTGTGTTGAGGTCTTTACAGAGATGCCGGATCGACTACCGGTATATCCAAGCGCTGAAGTGTTTATACAACAAAAACGCCATCATGTCAGTCAGTCCGTATACAGGATCAGACTACGAGACCAATCCAATTGTATCAGGGAGTTCAACAGGGAGAAGTAATCTCCCCGAAGCTTTTTACCGCAGCTTTGGAAGACATCTTTAACCTTATGGATTGGAACGGACGTGGCATTAACATGACACGACGAGTACATTACTCACCTTCGATTTGCCAATGACATAGGTAGTCGTTATTACAGAAACTCTGGAAGACCTCAATACAATGCTCAATGACCTTAGCAGAGCTTCTCAGCAGGTGGGCCTAAACATGAATATGAGTCAGACGCAATCATGTCTAATGATTATGTCCGGCCCCATCCAGTAATCGTTGCACTCGAAATTGTAGACGACTATATAGTTATAGTTACCTAGGACACACAATCCAGTTGGGTAACGTTACTCACGCCTAACATAAAAAAGAAGCCCAAGGATATAGGTATTTAGAAAATGATATAATGGTAGTACTTATCTATCCTGACCACAAAAATCTGCAATCTGGTTAAGGCTAGGTCTATTAATATTACGATATAGGACTCTCTAGTGTTTTTATTATTTAAAACCAGCCAAGTGCGAATCAGACTCGCGCACTGAGGGTTCCGTAGTACAATCGTATTTTATCGATATTTTGCAACGATAAATCTAAAACTACTTACTAGATCTCGTTCAAACCAATTTTCGGTGGAAGTTTGCATGGTAATGTAAATAATGTATTTTTTTTAGTTTTATCACTCTCTTATTTTAGAAGTTACAGGGGGGGGGGGGGGGCACACACATTTTACCACTTTGGAAGTGTCTCTCGCGCAAACTATTCAGTTTAGAAAAAAATGATATTAGAAAGGAACCTCAATATCATTTTTGAAGAACTATCCACGTATGGGTTTGATGAAAAAAAAAATTTGAGTTTCAATACTAAGTAACCATGGGGAACCCCAAAATTTATTCTTAATGCGGTTCACAGAATACATCTACTTACCAAGTTTCAACAGTATAGCTCTTATAGTTTCGGAAAAAAGTGGCTGTGACATACACACAGACAGACAGACATGACGAATCTATAAGGGTTCCGTTTTTTGCCATTCGGCTACGGAACCCTAAAAAATATCAAATATTAATATTGTTTTGTTTGCAGTACATGGTGTTAGCAGAAGAACGAAAGTGGCGCTCTCATTTAACTTTAACTCTTTTCGGTCGATCTGTACTTTATATAACAAGTTTGATACAGAACTTGGTACCTACCTATTGTTCCGCTGAGCTGTCAACATTGCTGTCAAGTGTCATTTTGAATTTTGATTTATGTCAATCAATTTCAATCAATATTTTTGAGATATTTTCATTTTGGATATTCTAAATATTCTTGCTTGAGTGTTTTTCTATTTTTCCTCTTAGAACAAATAGGTACTTACCTGATTTTTCCATTGTTATGGTTGATAATGTTTTTAAATTCTCATTTGCAAACTTCAGCTATAATGATGCGACTGGTTGATTTGTTTTTGCTTTACTAATATGAGATGAAACTATTTTCTGAGTAATGAGATGAGACTCAAAATTTGGGAAGTAAAATATCTATGTATTTAGGATGCACGTAAATTAAAGAGCATGGCATGGTGTAACACTAATGAGAATATTATAATAGCAATCAATAAAATTGAGACATGTAGATGGCTATTTAAGTACGTTACAAAATAAACATTTGAGTGAAGATTTTGTCATGACTATGGAGGAGTTTGAAGCCTGGGAGGATTTGTCTAACATACCAGCGGATCCACCGGTTATGCGAGCACTTTGTGAAAATTGCGGGTGTGTATAAGTTTATTATCTCTAAGTATAAATTGTTTACTTGACTGATTAATCTTAGCTCAGAGCCTAAACCACTAAACAGAATTGGAGCTGAATACCATAAAGGCCACTCATTGTTGCCAAGTTTAGAGGCAAAATGAAGATTTCAATTTGTATTGTGAAAAGTAAACTTCAGTTTTAATCTCTTCTTTCAGGAGACCTGCTGTAGTGTGCTGGTGTTCAGCCCTGCCACCGCAGAGGCTAAACCCAAGAAGCAACATCATCCTGTTACAGCATCCCGCTGAAGAGAAACGATGCCTACGCACTGCCCCGATGTTGCAACTTGGTCTAGCTGAAAATAAGTGCCTTATATTCAAAGGAAAAAGATTCCCACAACCTAGACATGTAAACTTAGAAAACATATTAACCCAGCCCAGCACTGTTCTATTATATCCTAGTAAAACAGCCATTGACATTAAAGAGCTTGAAAGTGAATTTACATCATACAATCTCATTATAATTGATGGAACGTGGCCACAGGCTAAAGCGATATACTCATCTAGCCCTATTCTACATAAATTAAAACAAGTGAAACTCATTACAACTAGCACAAGCAACTATATTATAAGAACTCAACCAACGGAGGGATGTTTGAGCACATTAGAAACAGCCGCAGAAGCTTTATCGCAATTGGAATGTAATCCTATTTATAGAGACCAATTGATTGAACCGCTACATATGCTTTGTAAATACCAGCTAGATAATGGGGCAGTTACACATCAGTCAAAAGAGTTTTTACTTAAAACAAAAACATATCCAAAATTAATTGGAAAAAGGTTGTCGAAGCTATTAAAAAATACAAATGAATATATTATGGATTAAGTTATTAAATTAAGTTTAAAATGTTTATACCTAATAAATAGGTAACTAATGTAATAAGATTTTCTATTATTGTAAAATAATAATAATAACTGGCAACGCATTAAACTGTTTTGATATATACCTATACAAAAATTAGAAACACATTTTCATTTTCACATGATAAAAGGAGACAGAAACTTTTAAAGAGTTACGAGTACATTTGGATGAAAAATCGATGTGGGCAATGTTGGCTGAAAGTCCGGATTCCTTTGCCCGCCATCAAAATCGAAAAAGTTTTGGTTTAAATGTTAATTTATCAAAAAAATTACAAAGTGAATTTGCTTATAAATTGCTTTTTGGGCAAAGATGGCTAGGAATTAGGATTTAGGAAGTAGACCTCCAGGCTCCATGCCTACAGTTGTGTACAGATGCGTAAAAACCATAGATTTCCATAAATTAAAAAACTAATCTGTCACTTGTCAGTGTCAGTGTCACTCATGCTGTCATTAAGGAATTAATTTTTTCTGCCAAGGCAAGTGCCATTTCCTAAAATTCCTTCTTTTGCTAGTTCTGTCAAACTAAGTAAAACATGGCCGAGGTTGGTGTTGATTTTTAAATAAATAATCCAGTATTAGTTCATGAATCGTGTTCACGTTTTTGCTGGAAACATTAGTGATTATTATGTGTCGAAGTCTGATATGTTTTGCAGTGATATTTTTTGTTTGTGACCAAAAATGTTTACGTATTTCAGGTCGATGAAACTCTCAAGAAGAAGCGTACCTTCAGGAAGTTTACCTTCCGAGGGGTTGATCTGGATCAGCTTCTTGATATGCCAAAGTGAGCGCCTAATTTATTTCCACATTACAAGTAAACAGTTAGATTTTCTTGACATGAGAAACATAACCTCCAAAAATATTCGGTCAAAACTTAAATTCATCGTTTTCGCTTTTCAGTGAACAGCTCATGGAACTTATGCATGCGCGTGCCCGCCGACGATTCGCTCGGGGCCTCAAGCGTAAGCCTATGGCGCTAGTCAAAAAACTACGTCGGGCAAAGAAAGAGGCACCTCCAAATGAAAAGCCAGAAATCGTTAAGACTCACTTGCGGAACATGATCATTGTGCCCGAGATGGTTGGCTCCATTGTTGGCATTTATAATGGAAAGACTTTCAACCAGGTAACTTTAAATTTTAAGATGATATTTCAAAACAAAATAAGTAGATGGCTTTGCAACAGTGACATGTACAAATTCAATTACTACTCTGGTCAAATGGTAATGAAATTACGAGTCGACTATCTCAACAATAAGGCCGATTCAAGTCTAAATCTAGTGCTATCCTTTTCTGCAAGCAACATTATGAAAGGAATAGCAATCGATTTAAACGTGCCATTTTTAACCGACTTCAAAAAAAGGAGGAGGTTCTCAATTCGTCGGAATCTTTTTTTTTTTTTTTTTTTTTATGTGTGTTCCCCGATAACTCGAAAACGCCTAGACTGATTTTGAAAATTATTTTTGTTTTAGTTGAGAGATTGTGTACAGCGGAATTACCCACAATATTGGGATAATGATCTTAAACTGAAATCGCAGCTGATTTTTGCAATTGTTGTCACCAATTTTAGTTATTTTTAAACACAGGATACGGGTTTACATAGCTTAGTGGTTAAGTGGACCTTCTATTCAGGAGGTCAGGGGTTTCATTCTGGACATGCACCTCTTTACATTTTGAAGTTATGTGCGTTTAATTTAACACAAATAAAATATCACTTGCTTTATTGGTGAAGGAAAACATCGTGAGGAAACCTGCAGTCCTGATAGTTCTACAATTCTTCATAATTTTCTCAAAGGTGTGTGGAGTCTGGCCTTCCAACCTAACTAAACCTTTCTCATTCTGAGGGGAGACCTTCTCCCAGCAGTGGGCTGGTGATGGGTTGATCATGATGATGATGTTGTAGGACGAGATTATAATAATAGTGTGCTTGCATCAACAAAAGAACTTGAATAAAATAATATTGTTTCATTTGAAGCTTAAACATGTTTTGTATAGTTGTAGCCTAAGGCATCTTCAAGGCAAGCGTGCTCCATCATAACGCTAGTTTACACTTTGATTAGTGCGAGTGCAGGTGCTAAGTGATTAGTACAAAACGTGTGGACTGCAGCTGATTAGTGCGAGTGATTAGTAATCAGCGTAGTAAAGTGAATAGAAATGTGTTCTATTATTTTTGTGAGTAGCCCGCCTTGACTCGCCTGACTGCCTAAACACAATTGGACAATGGACATGCTTGTTTAGTGTTTAGTGCATTATTTGCGTGGAGGACACTCGCTGTGTTTTTCTACTTATTATCCAATTTCGTTCCCCTAGTCTGCCTGGCCTTGCAAGTTCCGATTCCAAGAGTTCTTCAGTTTCAGACACTAATGCATTTAATATGCTGTTTAACGCCCAACAATTTAATTTTACTAAGCGCAGGAGCTAAACAGTATTGGACACAACTAGCACTAAAGACTCACACTCGCAATTGCTAAACACCTGCACTTGCACTAATCAAAGTGTAAACTATCCTTTAGGCTAGTGCTAGTCTATAAATAAATAAAACTATTGACTTTATTTTGGAGCGTGCTTGCCTAGAAGATGCCTATCCATCTTGCTTTGAAGGTACTTCGGTTATACATGGCAGGAAACACGCTGGCAGGGCATTCCACATCTCAGCTGTACTTACTAAAGTTAAAATTTTGTCTGCAGGTTGAAATCAAGCCTGAGATGATTGGCCACTACCTCGGCGAGTTCTCTGTCACATACAAGCCTGTGAAGCACGGTAGGCCCGGTATCGGTGCCACTCACAGCTCCAGGTTCATTCCCCTCAAGTAGGTGTGGACACCAATCGCTTAGGTTAAGTGTAAAACCTCTACAATGGTACAATAAAGTATTTTTGTGGATAAACTTGAATTTTATTTATCTTCATCTTAGCATATGGATTCTACATCTAAACCCTTTTCACATCCTGGATGTGCAAAGCCTAAACTGTAAACATTTACAAACCTCCAATCTTTGTAGAGCGTTGTCTCTGTCACTCATACCTATATGACGCGTTTTGTACGTCTCAACAACAGCCAATGCTGTACAAATCCGCTATCTCTTTCTAAAGGTACTCTTTCGATGTACATTATTTTCTGCCGCGTACTGTAAGTACTTTTGATAATTTATTTATTAAATTATTTATTTAATTTATTTATTAAACATTAGCTTTGGCCCGCGATTTTATGTCCGCGTAGATTTAAGATTTCTTAGTAGTTACCTAGGTACCTATGTATACCTAGTCCATACCTAGGACTTATCAAAAACAGTTTTCAGGTTAAACACCCGCTTTTTTTCTATGGAAAAAAAACCGGCCAAGTGCGAGTCAGACTCGCCCACTGAGGGTTCCGTACTACAATTGTATTTTATCGACATTTTGTACGATAAATCAAAAACTATTATGTATAAAAATAAATAAAAATCTGTTTTAGAAAGTGCAGGTAAAGCCAATGATATTTAATGAATATCATTGGGTAAAGCCCTTTCATATGATTCCCCACTTGATATAGCAATCTTACTTTGAATGTCGAAAATAGCAATATTTGTTCGAAACACAATTTTTTTTTTCTTGTGATGTGACCACAAATTCACTGTTTTCAGATTTTTCCTCTATAAATGTCTGATATAAGCCCTACTTACCAGCCAAACTTCATGATTCGAGGTCAACGGAAGTACCCTGTAGGTTTCTTGACAGACCGACAGACAGACAGACAACAAAGTGATCCTATAAGGGTTCCGTTTTTCCTTTTGAGGTACGGTACCCTAAAAACTAAGCGCATCAGTGCCCTCTCGCGTCTCTTATTCGTCCTAATATTGAGGTTGTCGACTTGGTTGATTTTTACATTGTAGTACAGTTCACCGCCACTAGCTAGCGGTAAAAAAATAATTTGTAGAGGGGACGAGAGATAACCAAACGCACAAGGTCATTCAAATCAGTTCAAATGGTTTATTCAAAATAGGCAATAAATTACACTTTTTGGAAGTCCCGTTGTTGCATTTGTAAGATGATATAGTGGTGATAATTTTTACGCGAACTGTAAAGCTACGAGGGTTCCAAACGCGCCCAGGTCTTGGACGATCTTAATCTGTACCCGTAGTACAAGATTTTACGTCTCACCAAACGAAACCAAATTCGAGAGTCGAAATACTTCCGCGTTACAGCAAAATGGACCTAAACAGCCTTGAATTAAAGTCAAATATTCAATGCCATTGATTTTAATTTCGCAATGTTTCCGCTTGGAGCGCTGGCTGTAGAAGTGTAGACAAACTTGAGCTTTAACACAAGGCATTTAAGATCCAGTTTACTGTAACGCGGAAGTATTTCGACTCTCGAATTTGGTTTCGTTTGGTGAGACGTAAAATCTTGTACTACGGGTACTGCCCTTCACCATGCCGTCAACCGTTGACGTTCAATTGTTGGAAATATAGGTAGGTATAGGTATGTAGGTTAACGAAATCCAGCGGCTCCCTGCGACTCGTTTGATATCGTCTGTACACCTAGTGCGGGGTGTGCTAACGCTGCGCTTTCAGGTGTGAACTGTGAAGTCTCCTTTCCAGCACTTTGGGACCCCATCGCTTATAGGTGTATGTGTCCTTGTCGGTTACGCTGGTTCTACTACATATTATCTCCTCATTTCTGATTTGATCACGTAGAGAATCTCCAATTTAAAAACTAGTAAGTAGGTACTTATTTAAATTAATTTATTGATATGACGATTTAGTTCTCAGATCCGAATCAAATATCAATTAAGTTAAATTGACGAATGCAGTAAGAAAATTAAGAACACGCAATGCGTAAGTAGGTAGGTACAATACCCAGTTAATAAGAGTGCATTCCCTGACATCAAAAGAGTCGATGATATGGTGGCCGTCTTTATGATAACGGTTAGGATAATCTTGTTTATGATAAGAAGCTCAACGCTGACGTAAGGGGAGCTAAGCCATTATTATGGCGCTTGGGCTGAGATCGAAAGCGTACTTTGACTTTGCTCGGACAAGTTTCTGTTAAAACGAGATAGATTTATATCTCTACATAAATCTGTCTCGTTTTAAGTCTGAGCAAAGTCAAAGTACGCTATAGATCTTAGCCTGACTCGCCGACAAGAAGTTAGACTTACGTAGTTAGGTACTTGAGGCAGAGAGCCCCAAATACTACTTACCTACAGGTAGGTATATTTATTATATTTGGGAAACTTCTGAATAGACAAAGCACCTGATGGCATTGACTAGCAACTGAAGCCTGTCTAACGCAACTTACAAGGTGTACCTACCTAATAAGTCCAAAGAATTGTTTCATGAAGGTGTTCCCACTGCGGAGCTTGCGTACAACTGTGTAACTGTGCTGCTACCTCCGTGGCTGCTACCATCACGCACCGTTGCCATGCAAGCTACATGGACTAAAAGCCGCTGGACACAACTTAGAGATGCGTGCTTGGGATCGAACCCCCGATCCCCGACTAGCTGACGTCTTAATCACTAGGCTATCACGCCTTTTACGTTTCACGCGTTATATATCTGTCAAAAAGCCGGTCAGGCGGCAGGCTGGACATGTAAATATTTGGCAGGAGACGACCGTATAAAAACCAGACTTGGGACTCATACCTAAAGGTCTCGTATCCATCACTACTTACGCACAACAGACGGAAACCAGCCCAGAGCGAAGAAAGAAGAAAGGTCTATCAACACTTCGATGTACGAACAAGTAGATAGGTACAAAATATCATTACTCTTATTTACCTTGTGCTAACTAAATCAAGCGAGCGTAAGTAGTGTGGGTCGCCCTCAAGCACTGAACCGACGATATAAAGAGGCTGGCGGGAAGTGGATAGATGAGGAAGGCTGAGGACCGTGTGTGGTGGCGCTCTTTAGGGAACGCCTATGTCCAACAGTGGACGTCCACAGGCTGATGATGAATTAATTAATGATGATGAACTAAATCAACGGCAGTAGACTGATGAGAAAAAGATTTCAAAATTTTAACTAACACATATAGGTAGTCATTATACCATATTTTGCCCTGAACATATTATAATATTTAAATATTAAAATGATGTCCTGAAGAGAGGTCTCACTATGTTGGCAACTGTAGGCTTGGGTTTCATGTTAGCGAGTAGGAACTGGACTTAACTGCTTCGAGGCAGTGTAAAGCGACCCCTGAGACGCCAAAGTTTGCTTGCCAATTTCGCCATACGAGCCTTTTTGATACCTCACTACCCTACATGGAAACATTAACGTATCTGTGTTAGTAAGCAGAATTCCACAATTGGGAAACTAGTCAAATACATATTACTTATAATGTTTAAAAAATCGACCAAGTCGAGTCGGACTCGCACACGAAGGTCGAAGAGTTCCATACCATTGTACAAAAATAACGCTTTTTTTATGGCGGCCATTTTGATATTTTTATAATTTTTTGTTATACCGGCAATAGAAATACATTTTCCGTAAAAATTTCAACTCTACCTATAAACAGTTCACGAGATAAACAGCTCGGTGACAGACGGACGCGGACGGATAACGGAGGCTTTATAGGTAGGTAGCTATCTAATAGGGCACCGTTGACACCCTTCGGGTACGGAACCCTAAAATGTAGGTAACTACTAGTAGGTATCTACATACCTAGACCCAACTTGGTCATCTAGACTTAGTGCTATCTTATTGGTTTTTATTTCACCCAAATCTGTCTAGCCGTTTCGCCGTACTAATTAGGAACAATAATAGGTTTTCAATTTACGGACACGAATAACGCGATTTGCCTCCTCATTTCTAATTAGAACCACTAGGATATGGAACGCCCTTCCGGCATCCGTTTTCCGCTCCAATTTTAATATGGACACCTTCGAGTAGAGTGAATAGGCATCTTCTAGGCAAGCGTACTTTATCTTAGGCTGCATCATCACTTGCCTACAGGTCTGAATGCAGTCAAGCGCTAGTCTTCTTCTTCTTTCAGAAGTTACAGGTTTCTAATTTAGGTAGGTAGGTGTCTAATTTTCTATTAGATACCCATACCTATATGTATATCATATCAAGAATGCCTAGATAGTAGGTATCTACAAATACTGGATGTAGCTATAACATCATATTCATTGAAGTAGGTCATGGTCTATGTAATAAAATAAGAAATATGATCTCTATCTCTACTACAAGTAGGTATTATAATATGTGAAATATTGGTAAATCTATATGTAGGTACCTTCACTACCTACCTAAGGCGCCATCTCCGCGGACGAGAGAATCGCGGCGATTTATATAGTCTCGCAGTGTGACAAATTTCGATAATGGACCAATTTCCATAGGGTGATACTATCACTACCACTGATTCGGAATGCCTTTCCTACCGAGAAGAACCAGCACGAAACTCGGCGGTTGCTCTTTTTAAAGATTTGATATAAGTACAATATTATGCCATGTATGTATAAAAAAAGTATTTCCAGTCCCGCGCGTTGCTGGTACGAGCTGCAGGTCAAATCCACGCTATTTTATCATTTAGATATCTTCAATTGCGTAATATGCTTTTTTATATAAATTATAAAATTCCAAACTTCCCTGCCCGGGATCGAACCCGGGACCTCCCACTAATAGGACCACAGCGCTTACCACTGCGCCAGGGAGGTCGTCAAAATATTGACCCGAGCACATGAGCTTTCTCGCGGGCTAACAAATCCTCAGGCAACGGCTAGTCCGTAAAATTACCGGTGACTGCTGGATAATTTTAACAAGTAATTTAGAAGGCTGTAATTGTTTAGTCCTAAGTATAGTAGTTTCTAGATGACGCCGGTTTCCTGACTTCATCATCGCGGCATGTGCGAAATGATCTTGCAACAATTTGATAGTCATATGTCTTAATTAATGCGTTTCAAGTTTCTACCTACCCGTCAGAAGGCCGGTAAGCCGCAACACGCCGAACACGGAGCTCCGCCTGAGGGTGAGCCCTAGGGCTCGAAGAAATAATTGCAGAGATCGGGGAGCAATGTCCTCCTAAGGGCGCCTATGAGCCTCGGACCACGGCTTAGGAAGACGTTGAGATGGATGGATTGGTTGGACTTGATTAATCCGCGCTCCCGAGGCCGTGACGTGAGGCCATTGCGGTGTGATTGCAGGATAAACCAACAAACAAACACAATTTCGCTGGGTAGTGATTATTGTTATATCACTAACCATATTATAAATGCGAAAGTGTGTTTGTTTGGTAATTTGTTGGTTTATTGGTTTGTTGGTTTGACCTTCAATCTCGTCGCAACGGAGCAACGGATCGACGTGATTTTCTGCATGGAAAGATATAGTTTAAAACCTGGAGAGTGACATAAGCTGCTTTTTATCCCAGAAAATAAAACAGTTCCCACGGGATTTAAAAAAACTACTATATCAACGCGTACGAAGTCTCGGGCTTGTTATTTTATGTACTGAATCTCCCATGAGTCATGACTATGAGTGTATCGTAAGTTGCTGAATTCATAGGAATGCAAATTGCATACGTAGTATGGATAGGTTTATTATTGAATCTATCTCTAGTCCGCGACAGGTTGACATGGCAATCGAGGTATGAGGTGGCTAACCTAACCCAGTGCGAGCGAGCGCGGGTGACATGCGCGTGTGCATTATTGCCATTTCAACCTGTTGCGTACCTACTATAGGTATGTAGTATGTATCTATCTATTCTAGTTAGTATCGTAAACATAACTTTGGTTAGTTGGTTTACCTAAAAACCCTAAAACACATTCGTTGATAGAGTACTCTCAATGTTACTAAAACGAAAAAGAAATGGTCAACTTACTTCGAAAATGTTTTTAGAGAGTTTACAGTTTTTCACAAGAAAGCTTATCGGATCGGTGCTGTAAAACTTTCCCATACGTAGGTAACCACATACTTTACAGACTTTCGATAAATAACGTGTTTCTATATCCAAATTCCAAAACCCTGTCGGGTGTACCATCCCGGGCAAGCAAAACTCTAACTTTCCTGAGTTATGTTATATCACTTCCTTTTACGGTGAAGGAAAACATCGTGAGTAAACCTGCATTTTTTAGAATTCTCCATAATGTTCTTAAAGGTGTGTGAAATCTACCAGCTAGGCCAGCGTGGCGGACTATGGCCTAAACCCTTCTCATTCTGAGAGGAGGCCTGTGCTCAATAGGTTTTTACACCTTTATTACCTGTTATCTCGCAAAGCCATCATGATCCAAATAAACATACAAACAAACGTTCCTCCCAGTGTTGGGGGCAACACGTAGACAAACTTTTAGCTTTTATAAAATAACGAAGGTCTGGCACGTGCAGGCTCTTAGTCCATTACATTAATCGTAGAGAGGTTTCGATCATATTGACTGTGACTAAATACTTGAACTAGGCAGGTACTGAACCTTTTCCGCTTTTCCTGATGTTCTCCTTGCATTACTATTACCTACCTTGAAAATTTTTCCCGTTTAAGTGATAAGGCTTGCTGCTTGTTGTACCTACCACCAAATTAATTATTTAGTAGTAAGTAGATTGATACCTACTTGATATAAGATTATTTTATCAGGTGTTTACGGCGTTACCTATTTTAAGTTAATAATAGTAGTTGGTTGGTTGGTTGGTTGGTTGGTTGGTTGGTTGGTTGGTTGGTTGGAAGTTGGTTTTGATATCAATGTTCATGTAGTAGATATGTACCTATGCATTGGCAAAAAGACTTTACTGTTTATTTACTTACTTATTTACCTACTTAAACTTCCTACCTACCTATCTTAATGACCTTCATTAGTGAGACAGTGAGACTAGTTACGACTTACATTCGTAGTTCGTCATTGCAATACCAATCTAAGTAGGTAGGTACTTAGTACTTTTCTATTTACTTACTTATTTTACATACCTTCGTAAATCATACGAATCCCCGGGAATTATTCGCGGTTAACCCATATAATATATTAGTGTCTGAATGTTTTATGGGCGATTCACTTCGCCTTGCTCCAATGTAAATAATATGCCGCACCAACTGAAAATACTTAAACGATCTCTGGTGATGAAAGTTCAACCAACGTCCGTCGAGTGGCGTCGCTGAAACTGGAAGAAATCTCGTCCTAACTAGAACGAATAATTGGAGTAATTAAAAATTATTGTATGAATGAGTTAAGGGCGCTTGCCATTTATAAGCGAACGGACGCGAAGGCTTTGCGATATGATTCAGCGGCGCTGCCGGTGTTTGCACGCGTCTGCGAATCCTGTACAGTGTACGCCAGAACGCTCGTGATCGCGTGAACAATAATACAAATAACTATTAATAAATAATAACAGTGCTATAAAATAATATATTAAAATATCAATAATATAAAAAGTAATATTTAAAAATACCAAAATATTTAAAAAAGTTTGACTGTTAGATTGAAATTAAATTGACTTTAATTAGTGAGAGTTTTCACAAGTGTTTTTGGTGTTATATTATGTGATAATGATATTTATCTTACGTCCTCGTGAAGATGTGAATTTTAGTGTACAATAAAAAGACAGGTTAGTTCAACTCTTTATCTGTGTTTAAAGACATTGAATACCAATCTACATACTTACCTACTGTCCCACATAGTTTATTACCTCAATTCTATATTAGACAAAAATTTAAATAGTTATATATTATTTGTAAAATTATTTTGTATAAGTAGTCTCAATTAAAAAATGAAAGGATATAGATATAGCTACCTGAATACCTACTCATAATATAGAATTCTTGTTTAGGTAGAAAGCAACAGGTTTGGAATTTGTTTGGATCATAATAATATGATTTGCAACGCGGTGTTACTGGTTTTGCGACTTGATACACAAAATATTTATTTTTATTTTGATTTTGTGCTTAAAGTATACCTACTACCTAATTACATATTGTAAGTAGGTACTCTTATAACACCTATCTTATATAAGAGACCTTACGTTTTTTTTCGTAAGATAAGAAGATATGGCTTAATAATTGTGTAACGCTAGCTTCAAGTTTTATTGTAATATTTTCAATTTGTATATAGTGAGAGTGACATAGGCTACTATTTATCCCGGAAAACTAGAGTTCCCACGGGATTGTTAAAAACCTAAATCCACGCGGATGTCAGCTAGTACCTAATATATCAACGAGCATCTAGGAACTCAAGAACTGTCACGGAAGTTTTCTTTATAACGTAAACCCCTAAGAAAGGATTTTTAGAAATTTCACTTAAGAAAAGCAGGGGTGGATCAGCTGGTAGTATATTTTAGTAGGTAGGTACTTAAACAATAGTAAAATCGATTGTAGGAAAAAATCACTAGCTAGACAATATCACACCCGAAAAAGAATTTTCCTATTATTTTCATGAACAACGTTGCTTGCTAGATTCGTCGAGTCTTTTTGCATAGCAAAATAGATCAATGGATCCAAGTGAGTGAAACGACGGACAAAAATTAGGTACCTACCTACATCTTACTTCCAGTTATCATCAGCATCATTATTAAACCGATAGACGTTCACTGCTGGAGATAGGTCTCTTGTAGGGACTTCCACAGTCCACACGCCACGGTCTTGCGCTGCCTGAATCTAGCGGCTCCCTGCGACTCGTTGCGTAGCGCCTTGGGACCCCAACGTCTATCAGTTCATAATTGACGGAGTAATCGCGTAACAAACATACAAACAAAACATACAGTCGAATGGAGAACCTCCTCCTTTTTTTGAAGACGGTTAAAATCGGCCAAGTGCACAAAGTGCACTGGCTCGACACGCTTGCTCAACGTGTGCAAGAGTAGATCTTATAGGGTAGATATAGGCAGCTAACCTACTATAGGAAATCGAGTGTGAAGAAGGTATATCGTAGATGGTTATACGTCTATAGTTGAACACGAATGCAATGCATTTTATCCCAAGCACCAAGATAACAGAGTTGTATCATTATAAGAAACAAGTACTTTTACAGATAACATTACAAGCCGTAGCGTAGAGTATCATAATGATATAATGATATATGTATATAACATAAGCACTTTTATGCTTTGTATAAAACATATAGAAAAGAACACGATTTTAGGGTTCCGTACCTCAAAAGGAAAAACGGAACCCTTATAGGATCACTTTGTTGTCTGTCTGTCTGTCTAGTGTCTGTCTGTCTGTCTGTCTGTCTGTCAAGAAACCTACAGGGTACTTCCCGTTGACCTAGAATCATGAAATTTGGCAGGTAGGTAGATCTTATAGCTGACATTTGGGGAAAAATCTCAAAACCGCGAATTTAGGGTTAGATCACACAAAAAAAATTAAATTGTGGTCATGAACTAATAATTAGTATTTTCAACTTTCGAAGTGAGTGCCTATATCAAGTGGGGTATCATATGAAAAGTCTTCACTTGTCTTCACAAAATGTCGAAAAAATACGACTGTAGTACGGAACCCTCATTGCGCGAGCCTGACTCGCACTTGGCCAGTTTTTTTTATATAAAATTATTGAGTTCATGAATTACCTACTTTCCTATCAGTGGTTTTAGTAGGTAGGTTTTAACCTAAAATAATAATATTAGAGGTCAGAGATTCTCTGGGTTTTTTAGTTTGTTTTAAGAAGCAACACTTACTACCTAGTATTCTTATTAGAATAATAGGTAACTACTTACTTAGTTATCTCTTATGTTGAGAGCATTGCGTCCACTGTCCATCAAATATCTTCTCAAATTCAAATCAAAGTTTTATTTTGACCTTGCAAAGTATAACAGAATATACAATATAGTACGTACTAAGGTAACAATAGTAGGTAGGATATTATGTAAACTCAAAACACGTTGTCCAAAGGTCAGCAATATAACCAGGAAAACCTTAATCCAAAAATTGCGGATAATGACGTTATTAAAATCAGTTTTGTATATATACGTGTTTGTATGTGTAAGGTATTATGTAGATAATATAATATAATACCACATTTGTGGTTTTGAGATTCGATACCATGACGATGAGTCAAAATGTGGTAAAGACTCGAGAGCAGACCAAAGACAGACGCAACGATGCAAAAGCACAACTTGTAAACAACAGGAGGTTCACGATGGCACTTGGCAGTGTCATATTTCTTTCGTCCGCGTGGACTACACAAATTTTCAACCCTTATTTTAGCTCCTTAGGAAATAAATTTTCGAAATTCTTTTCTTAGCCGATGTCTACGTTATAATAACTATATCTGCGTGCATCGATATAAATGACATATATTGTGCCAAAATTTCAGCCCGGTCCGTCCAGTAGTTTGAGCTGTGCGTTGATAGATTACTCAGTCAGCTTTTCCTTTCTTACATTTTTAAGCTTTTAGCACATGCCTCGCTGCGGTGGTCACAATAAGGTTTTAGATTTAATTTAATTCATTTTCAATGAATCAATCAATCAATCAATATAATAATTAAATAATTAGTTTTAACTTTTTTTTGTTGTATAAGAAGATATGTTGTTATTTAGTTTTAAAAGTTCCAAGGGATATTGACAATTTCTGTGTCGTTGTGTTTTGACAAAATCTGTGTCGATCGCTACATCAGCCTCTCGGCATCAACGACGAACATAGGCCGTGGCATGGGCCCACCGCCCACGTTATTCATTGACGTACGTAAACATCATTGTCGCCTTCGCAGTTAGTCCACCAGTAGGTACATAGAATACTAGTAGATCAATGGTACATACTATTTATATGAAAGCTTATCGAGGCCCTATTACTTACTTGATTAAACTAAGCCGCACCCCGGGTCGACGTTATTGCGTTGCTGGCACAGTGGCATCTTTGTTTTGAATTGACAAAGTTAATTGCTGTTTGTAAAGAAATAGGGAGGTACGACAATTTTTTTTTCTATTTATTCTGAGACAAGTTAGCCCTTGACTACGATCTTACCTGATGGTAAGTGATGATGCAGTCAGACTCAGATGGAATCGGGCTAACCTGCGCGGCGCGGCGGGGTGATTCGCTAACTCAGTGTCTAACACTGAATGATGGGCCACAGAGCTTATAATATTTTGACATTGGTTGGCTCTGACGACCTCCCTGGCGCAGTAGTAAGCTTTGTGGTCTTATTTATGGAAGGTCACGGGTTCGATTCCTGGCAGGGGTTTGGAATTTTAAAATTTTAAATTTCAGGTCTGGTCTGGTGGGAGGCTTCGGCCGTGGCTAGTTACCACCCTACTGACAAAGCCGTGTCGCCATGCATTCCGGTACGATGCCGTATAGAAACCAAATGTGCATGTGTTTATTAAAAACTGCCATACCCCTTACAGGTACGTAAGGGGGGAGTGAGGGGTATGATAATACCCCCCACGTTAACAGTAAATTATAATTAAGTAAATACCTACTTACTAACTTGATAAAAAAAGGTAGGAAGATTTTTATAATTTGATCAACATTTTAATTAGGAAGACAAAAACTGGTATGTTTATAAAAACGAATATAATATTATTATTATTATTATTATTATTATATATTATTTGCTCTCACGCCCGTGTACAAAATAGATACATATAAAAGCCAAAAGAGTTGTAATATACTTACATACATAAAAATAAATAAACCTACATAAACATTACATACATTATTATTATCTCGATATATTATCTACTCTCACGCCCGTGTACAAGATAAATATATATAACAGCCAAAAGAAATATAATATACTTACATACATAAATAGAAATAAACCTACATAAACATTACATACATACATATTTGTACCGGGCGGAGGATTACACCCCGGCAGGGGAGACCAAACGGCCGAGGGTCAGGGCGACAGGTGAAGAAATCGGCGGACTATCCTAGCCGAGTCCAGCAAGACCGCTTTTTGTATCTTGGCTGCGAGCGAACTGCCACGAAACCCCAGTCGCCTCAGATGGTGAGCGAGGCTGACTGGGATCAACCCATTCGCAGATATGACGATTGGGATGATTTCAGTGGACTCCACATGCCACATGTCGGAAACCTCGTGAGCCAGATCGAGATACTTGCGCTTTTTCTCCGTCTCAGCTCTCACGAGGTTCTCGTCATACGAAATGGTGATGTCCACCAAAAACACCCTCGACTGTGCCCGGTCCACCACCACGATGTCAGGCTTATTCGCTAGAATAGTCCTGTCCGTGATGATGGACCGGTCCCAATAGAGCCGGACTCCGTCGCGCTCGAGTACCGGCACCGGTGTGTACTTGTAATACGGCAGCCTCTCATCCAGGAGACCGTACTTCAGAGCAAGCTCTTGGTGAAGAATTTTGGCTGCTTGGTTGTGTCTGTGCAGATACTCAGTGTTGGCAAGCGCTGAGCATCCCGAAAGCACATGTCTGAGTGACTCGCCGGGATGGCGACAAGCTCGACAGATGTCGTGAGTGCCATCCTTCAGAATGTACTTTCGGTAGTTCCGCGTCTTGACCACCTTATTATTATTATTATTATTATTATTATTTATTTATTATTTAATAAGAACGGCCATAAAGCCAATTACACTAATTAAACTAAGAGTACAAACTAACATAAACATACTTACAAAAATTGTTAAAATTATAAATTTTATAATTTTATAATTATAATATTAGCAACAACTAAAGGGTATCCTGTCGACTTGTAGGGTTACCCTTACCTGGCTTTCGAGAAATAATTTTAAGAATTTCGCTTGCATAATAAACACTAGGTAGATTTTAATTTATTATACTAAGGGGGTGAAATAGGGGTTCGAAATTTGTGTAATCCACGCGGACGAAGTCGCGAGCATAAGCTAGTAACGTATAAAAGTACATAAATTTAACAATAAGTATATAGAAAAAAAATATTTACCTACTTACTTAGATAAGAAAACTTACTAAAAACTTATAAAAGCGCTTCGTTCGCGCGTGTATCACGGCCGTAAACTCCCCAACTTCTGTTCGATTTCGATTTTTTTAATTTTTTTTTTAATTAAAAAAAAAAGAATATTTGCCATGTTAAATGACTAATCCTTTCCTCTCCAACTAAGCGCCAGGCTTGTGCTAGGAGTCGGCACGACAATTATAGTGCAACGGGCGGGGTTTGAACCTTTCGGTTTTCAGTCCACTCCTTAAGGTACCGGTTGAGCTATTGAGACTCGATTTAAAAAGCTATTTTTATAAGCTTTGCTCTTGAAGTACTTAGTTTGGCATTTTAACTGAGAGGGGGAGCCTTAGAAATCTAGCCCATGGCCGCCGGTAGTGCTAAAATCGACTTTGACAACATGGTGTCCATAGCGTTTCGTGAAGCTCGTTCGGACGTTCGATGAGGCAGGCTTTCGCAGCGGTTTAATCCGGTTAAATCAGCATCTGACACGTGGCGAATTAATAAAAGGCTCTTGCATCATAGAGATGACCGCACACTATAAGTATCGCACGCAAGAGACGCAACGAATAACTTCAGCAGCACGAATCAGTTGCATAGGACACAGTAAAGAAACGTAAGTACGCGACATGTTTAGATGGCAATCGGGGAGGGAATGCCCCGCACAGCCGCATAGTCCTCGCTGGCCAGCGTAGGTAACGTGCGAGTGTGCGGGGCGTGCCCCCCCCGTATCCCGATTGCCATCTCGACCTGTTGCGGACTTATAGATGTTTAGCAGCAGCGTGTGAAGAAGATCAGGCGGATAAGAAACATTATTTGTGGCTAATTCTGTAGATCTCGAACTAAATTCACAAATCCAAATCTAGTGCTATTCTTTTCCGCAGGTAGCATAATTTATTAAAAGGATTACAATAATATTAGACTTACCTATTTACCTAGATTTCTCATTTTAGTTTCTGTACAGAAGAATTAGTCACATTGTACACACATTGATGTAAATTATGGTAACCACAGCGTTCCACGAAGCTCGCTCGGCCACTCGCCAAGAAGCAGGCTTTCCCAGTGCAGCGCGAGCGGTTCAATCCGGTTGAATCCGCAAATGTCATGCCTGCTTCGCGTTCTCGAAATCCTATACACGTTTTGATCCTCATGCTGACGAAAGCTTTTCTGCAAAAGCAGGTTTTGGGCAAAGATAGAAAGAAATGTTTAGACGATTCATGGTATCTGCATAAAATGCGAACTTACTAGTTCTGTACGTAGTAATTTACAATCTATGTCATTTTCATTATGATAGTAGGTAGGTATTTGGTACGTATAAGCTACCAGCTTTTTCTTTTTTTAAATTGCCCTCGCAGTAGGGGCTTCCCCGGTTGTTCAAGGAAATAAAACTACACGAATGAACGACAAGACGAAGTAAGAGAGGGTGCTTACTGCTTACGTGAAGTTTTTAGCCTGAGAAACATTTCTAGCAATCTATCAAATTCAAACTCTCGGCAATAGGTATGTACCTACAATAAGCTATGGCTCAATTTATTATTGTTATATCCAAGTACTACCACAATAAAGACATGGCAGTGT
The DNA here is from genome assembly GCF_902806685.2 of Maniola hyperantus. NCBI lineage: Eukaryota > Metazoa > Arthropoda > Insecta > Lepidoptera > Nymphalidae > Maniola > Maniola hyperantus. Next base: position 4,356,912 of record NC_048552.1, on the reverse strand, counting down.
ACCAATATTTGTCTTTAGCAACCGTTGGTAGGTTAAAATATTATATACTAGATGATGCCCGCGACTTCGTCCGCGTGGATTTAGGTTTTTTAAAAATCCCGTGGGAACTCTTTAATTTTCCGGGATTAAAAGTAGCCTATGTCACTTTCCAGATCTTTAACTATACCCATGCAAAAAATCACGTTGATCCATTGCTCTGTTGCGACGTGATTGAACGACAAACCAAAAAACCAACAAACCAACAAACCAATAAACCGACAAACCAAAAAACAAACACACTTTCGCATTTATAATAGGGGTAGTGATTTTAACCTACAATAAGCTATGGCTCTATTTGTTATTGTTATACCCAAGTAATACCACAATAAAGACATGGCAGTGTACCAATATTTGTCTTTAGCAACCGTTGGCGATAAACCGTGAAAGGACTGTATCAAGACAAGGGTGGAGACACACTTTCAACATGGTACTCTATGCATCAAATCGTGATATTTTCTGTGACAAGAATCACACTACAAAAACCTGATTTTAAACTTGCGGATGTTTTTATTAGTTTCACAATTATAGGTAAATTGCATAATAACTTAGAATCATAGATTTAATGAAAAACCGCAAGTTCTAGAGGTGTTAAATTCTATGTTTTGTTATCAGTGATGAAACAGCAACAAAATGCTGCATAAAGCATAATATGTGTAAACGACTTTTATATAATAAAATGGGTTACGGTTCTATAGAAATTCTGTCATTAAATGTACTTTGGAATTAAACAGTTTTGATCTACAGGTGACTTGTTAAAACAAAATATCCAAACGCCACTCCTTACGACTTACAATAATTTGATTCAACAGTCAACAGGTGTTTGTTACATCAGATTCAGGTTGTGTCGCGTATTAAAAATAATATGTTTCTGCCTTAACATATTGACATTAACAAAAGATACATTTAAAAATCTCACACATTTTAGAGACAACTAGGTATAGAACCTTGAAGAAAATACACATTATCATAATTTAAACGATTAGATCAGCGGATAACAAAAACTGTACTGTTCGTGGACATCGCATGTCCATTTTAATAAAGCCTGTTTACAGGTGTCATTTATTCAGCACTCGTTAGATAAGTCGTGGAAAATGCACAATATGGATATTGTTCAGCGTGTATGAGCAGAAGGCTGACGTGTACCTACACACACCCATTCCGGGTGTTGTCACCATAGGGTGTCACAGATAAACATACTAAGTACTTAGCATAATACCTACTTTTTTTAATCATATCGCTGGGAAATGCGTTTATACATCCCCCTTGGAAGCTAGCCAGCTAGCCAGCCAGCCAACGAGGGAAGGTATGAGGGACTCGCCGGCCGTGAGGCGACCGGAATAGCCACGAAAACCCATCCTACGCGTCGCCTGGCGACTGGGTCACGGGAACACCGAAGCAATCAACCGCTACCCAGCCAGCGACGTCCCCTGAGGCGGACCCTCCACCGGTGACCCACTCACGAGGTCTCCAACCGCAATTCCGCGGCGCACCAACTTAACCCCCAAATGAAACTTATAGTTTAAAGTTTAAGAAGGGCGTCTGGCAAGGGGTTGCCATGATACTAAGTGTCTGGCAATGCGTGACGAGATTTCTAATACTATTTCAAAGAAAAAAAATAGACTTTATAATTTGACTAAGATTTTTTAGACAGCTTTGTTACCTATTCTCTCCCAAAGCCACCATGATCCAAACTTCATAGTTGCTGATCGTTCCTCCCTGTGTTGGGGATAACACGCAGATAAACTTGCAGCTTTTATAAAATAACGAACAACAATTTAGAACTTTAAAAAATATACCTACTTTAAATATTTTTTAAGACTTAAAGTAGGGGACCACGGCTTCACTTGGCGACTTGAGCGCCGCGTTTTTTTTAACATACATGTACATTAAGTACCTACATTACACATATTCTTGTAAATACATTAATTTTAATTTTACAACTAAAATTAGATACAGACCTGCCTGCCTACCGTGAGTCGTACTCATATTTTATTTACGTGTGTAACTAGCTTTAACTAGTTATTTCCATTAGCGAAGGTATTTGAGGTGTTCTATTGATACCTTTAGGCGAGTAAGTAGATACGTTTTGTTTTAAATATTTAAGGAAGTAGATACAACAATAATAAATATTCGCAACAAACAATCAACATTAATATAAAAACCAGTCAAGTACGAGTCGGAATCGCAGATGAAGGGTCCCATACCCCTTACCATTGTAAAAGAAATAACACTTTTAATTTTTTTAATTTGCATGGCGACCATGTTGAAAATTTTATTAATCTTGTCACAGCGGCAATGGAAACACACACTATGAAATTTTTTACTCTCTACCTATTTCATGAGACAGCCAGATGTTGCCAGACAGACAGACGGACGCATGGACAGCGGATGCTTAGTAATAGGGTGCCGTTGGCACCTTTCGGGTACGGAACCCTAAAATCTATATAATATTTGGATTTAGTAAACTATAAGCCTGGTTAACTGAGCGCAGGATTATCAATGGTGGCAAGAGCCCTTTTGATCGTATCGTCAAGAGAGCCATGGCCAAGTTCATCACAATCAATTAAGTAGGTACATTTTCATTCATAGAAACACATCAAAAGGCAATATTTGGCGGCATCCCAAAGTTTACCACTAACCAACAATACGCGTAGGTACCTACATACATTATTCAAAATATTACGTGTTAACAACACATTTACATACCACACCACGCTTTTGCATCACCAATAATAGTGGTTCTATTAGTGTTACAGACTACAAGTTGTTAAATCTGGAGTACACTACAGTACATTTTCATCTGAGTACGTTATTGTGTACATATTATATTTACCCAAACAACAAAATCATCTGGATTAGGGAAATACCGCTGATTCTCATATCAGTCCCAATACCTAATAATAAAAATATAAATATATATATTATATTATGCTAGTTATTATAATATATATATTTACCCGAAAACCCTCTAGAAGTGCAATGCATCTAATGGGTCTTTCGATAACTGTAAGGCTTGTGATTAAATGGCATACATGTTTAACGGAATATACCTAATATTATGTATATAATTTGAAAAGAAATCCTGTCAAGCGATGTAATATTTTATAATTTTCAGCCTCAACGGTTACGGAGTAGACTGAAAACCGAAAGGTTGTAGGTTGAAACTTCACCCATTCCACTATTACCATATTCCTAAAGTCCTAGGAATGTGCTAGTTAGTGTGCCCCACTACTAACTCCCACTAATTGTCGAGTCGCAGGGAGCCAGGTTTCAGGTGGCGCAAGACCGTGGCGTGTGGGTGATCCTACAAGAAACCTGTGTCCAGCTGATAACGGCTATCGGATGACGATAACTCGTAGCGTCGTAGCACAAGTTTACGCTAGAAGGGAAAGGTGGCTAATATTCTTTTGGAAAAAAAGATGTCGTGTGTATAGTCTGCGAGAGGTCATGATGACAATCGGAGTATGAGGCGGGGTGACGCCCCGCACACCCGCACGTCCGCACCGGGTTAGCGCAAGGGCAGTGCGGGTGTGCGGGGCATTCCCTCTCCGATTGCCATGTCGACCTGTCGCGTACTACAGGCACGTGTCAGACGAAAGCTCATCGAAAGTTAGCATTCGTAAGACAAATTAATTTATTTTTTTGTATTTTTGACATAAAATGTCAAGACAAATATTTTCGCCGCTTCTATATTCAAGGCAAAATAACCAATAACCATAGATTAATATTTATTGGTCTCGCTCCGCTCTCAATAATAATTAAAAGACGCTCGCTCTTCACGGCAAAGTTTACGGTTTACTAATTCCAAGAATTTCCCTTGAAATGCACGGGACTACCGGTTTCCGTACAATGTTTTCATTCAGAACTGAAATGAATGAAGCCAGAAGCTCATTACTATTAATGTTTATTATAGAGTTGCCAAAGCGGGATTCAAATTCGTATGATCTTAAGAATTCGCGTAAAATTATGAAGTGTTCTGTAATGTATCAAACCTGTTTCATTTAATTAACTTGATACTGAATGACGTCAAAAACTTCTTTTTTCAGTTATTTGATATCTAGTGACGTCAATCAATTTTATTAATAAATATGTAACTATGTTTAGAGCAAAGTTAATATCTACTTCCATGTTTTAGAGTTTAAACTTTAGAGTATCATAGTAGGAAAAGAGATGGTTTCGAAAGAAGCTGTTATCTTTTTTTTTTTTTTAATTTATTATCAAATCAAAATACATACAAATAAAGCTGAAACTAAAAACACCGAAAAAACCACAGAGGTTTGTCCTCGGTGCCTAGCTGCAACGAAGGTACCTATTAACTAATTACTTAAAGAAATAATCAACAGTAGGTATATAACGCGAAGAATCACGTAAGTATGTAACATATTATAATCGTGAGTAGGTTTATTAAATTTAAGGTTTATTAGGTGAATAGGATTAGCACTAATATAAATAATTATATAATCTACACAGACACAAAAGACTCAGCCATCTAACTTTGCTAAAAAAAAATCTTGTTCAAAAACTTAATGTTTTTAATATCTATTTTTTTAGTCAGCGTTGGAGGTAGTTCATTTATGAATCGCGGGACCAAGTATCTGAAAATTGTTTTCAGCATTTGTCATAATATTATATCTTATAACACGTGTCTTCTCTTTACACGACTGCCAGACAAAAAATTTAAAGTTTTCAGGGATTTGAATGTATAGAGTATCTTTAGAATTCTTGCATCATCCAGAGTGACACTGGCTATAATTTTTTTGAAAAAAAGAAAATACGGCGCTAATTTTAAATGTATTTTTTACTTTTTAGTTCGTTTTTTGGCAGGGCAGTCGTATTTTTTATGGTTGCGTACCTCAAAAGGAAAAACGAAACCCTTATAGGATCACTTTGTTGTCTGTCTGTCTGTCGGTCTGTCAAGAAACCTACAGGGTACTTCCCGTTGACCTAGAATCATGAAATTTGGCAGGTAGGTAGGTCATATAGCAAACATTCGGGGAAAAATCTGAAAACCGTGAATTTGTGGTTACATCACACAAAAAAATAATTGTGGTCATGAAATAATAATTAGTACATAGGCACTTTCAATTTTCGAAGTAAGATAACTATATCAAGTGGGGTACCTATCATATGAAAGGTATTCACCTGTGCATTCTAAAACAGATTTTTATTTATTTTTATGCATCATAGTTTTTGAATTATCGTTCAAAATGTCAAAAAAATACAACTGTAACCCTCATTGCGCGAGCCTGACTCGCACTTGGCCGGGTTTTTTTAATTAAGTACGACTTGTTAATGGGCACCTAAGGTTTCAAATAAATAAGTTTAGCTTTTTCCTTGCCTTCGGTCGTGTAAAATTCGAGTCAAGTTCTTGAATTCTAGTCATCAGTTATCTGCGTTTTGAGCAATTAAGTAAATAGGTATCGCCTGTGGTATCGCTTTTAAATGTTCTCAAAGGTGTTTGAAGTCAGCCAATCCGCATTTGGCCAGCGTGGTAGACTATAGCCAAAACCCATCTCGTTCTGAGAGAAGACGATGTTCGATGGGTTGATCATGATGATGATTATGATGTGCAAAACACACTCACAATTCAGTCCACAGTGTAGTTTCGCGTCGGTTACGAGCTTTCGCGAAGCGATTCACACGCGAGTACAATGAGGTGTTCAGTGTTGTACCTAGTTGTACTAGCGCTAATCTGTACGTTATATTAAATCCATAATTGTGTTTATCTTTATCTTGATGATGCTGTATCAAGTAAAGGTATTTCCACATAGACAGATAATTTGCAAACGTACGGGACATTTCACCTCGATTATTCTTATTGCCTCACCTATCGCCTTGTTGAATTTTCAAAAATTCTTTGTTAGCGGATGACTAGGTCATAGCTATCTCCAGGCGAAATATCAGACCTATCCGTCCAGTAATTTGAGACTGTGCGTTGATAGATCGGTCAGTCAACCAGTCAGTCAGTTTTTCCATTAGTATAAGTATTTAGATTTTCAATAAAATTCTCAAATATTTAAATACATACTTCTTCCTGCGTCGCTACCTCAATTTTGAGGATCGTGGCTCCCCTTTGATATAATCTTTGCTACGATGATTTTCCATTTTCCTCTGTTCTGTTTCTTGCCGCGTGGATTGATTGCATTGCAGATAGGTGTGTCGACCGCCTCTTTTATTTGGTCTGACCAAAACGTCTCGGGCTACGTCCGCGGGGTCTCTTTACTTCGATCTTCCCAGTGACCATGAGTTTTTCAATATTGCTGGCGTCTTTTCTTGCGATGTGACCGAAGTACTCGAGGGTCCTCCGCAGACAGATGTTAGATAGCCTCATTTTTATTTTTAGTTTGTTAACTATTGAGTACGTTGGTTCTATGTTCATATTGTATGTTGTATCAAATACATACTTACTTAGTTCAAAATGGCCTTTTGTACAGCTTGTCGCCAATAAGTTGGAAGGTAAATACCTTATCGCTGAATATTGATACACTTCCAGTTAAAAGAAAAGAATCCATCCCGTTTAGGTGACTTCTATATTATGTATACAGTAATATATACAGTACGCGGCAGAAAATAATGTACATCGGCTTTTACAATGTCATTTCGGCTTTGTAGAGCGTTGTTTCTGTCACTCATACCTATATGACGATTTGTCGGTTCAACGATAGAGACAGTGCTCTATAAATCTGCTATCTCCTTCTTAAGGTCGATGTACATTACTTCTTCAACAAGCTTCGCAATGCAGTTTTGTGTTTCGGCTCTTATGAGCAACCCTTTACCGTTATCTTCGATCAAATCCGAGATAGCACGAACAATAATACTCGTAGACAATAAACTACGGTTGTTTAACAGATTAAGTATTCATTTAATTCGAATTGAGGCAGTATCAAGTAGACGACGTGACTTACTCATAAATGGGACACACAAGTCACGAGGAAAACCGAAAAGTACCTTAAAATTATTACGTATAGTATATAGCTACCTAGTTTTTTTGCCACATATATTGAGGTCATACTCAATTGAATCATTAGGTAGTGACTATTTAGTTCTACATGTAACAAACGACGAGGTAGTGTTACCTATATTTTTACTATAAATCCGGTCCGTAATTAGTTAATTAGAGTTGAATAAAGCCTTGTACTACTATCAACGCGACAGTGCGTTCTAACCTAGTGCGGGCGAGCGCGGGTGACGTGTGGGTGTGCGGGGCGTCCCCGCCTCATATATCCCGATTGCCATCTCAACCTGTCGCGGACTATAGGTATATCCTTGTGGGATCCCTAGCTAAATATGGTAATATCGAGGAGTTGGGATCTAGATTCCTTTGATAAAGTCTTTACTTAATACAGGGTACTTGCAATAGCTCCTCTGCAGTGTCTATGGTTCAGTGGGTGTTGAAGATTTTGTCTGCGAATTTTCAACACGGACGAAATTCCTTGCGCGCGTATAGGCGTGTATAATTATGATTTATTAATTAATAATGTACCTACTTAATAGGCTACTTGACTCATATCTAATTTCGTCCAATAAATGATTATTTATTATAGTATTTTGCTTAAGACAACGAAATATATCAATAACAATTATTAAAAACGCAGGATGGATATATAAATCCAATTTAAAAAAATACTGTTTTTATTTTTATTTGAAACGCAGAAAACGCTGTCAGCCATAATGTGACGTCATTAAATATGTAAACAAAGAAATGTCATCCCTATGTCACGCGGGGACTAACGTAGTATCCATATATATAAAATTTAAAGTCCTGACTATCTTATATATCAACGCACAGCCTAAACATCTAAACAGCTGGTCCTAGATACATGAAATTTGGTGGGTGTGTTCTTTGTAGGTAAAGAGAAGGTATCCACTAGGAAAGGATTTTTTGAAATTCCACCCCTGAGTGGGTTAAATGGGGGTTTGAAATTTATGAAGTCCACGCGGGCGAAGTCACGAGCATAAGCTAGTTTTTATATGTTTTTGAAAACTCATAGTAAACGTAAAAAAATATCGTTTTCTCTTTATAAATTGAATAAGTTATTAAGTACCTAAGACTTACAACAAAGTGATCTTTGCAAAAATAAATTTGGGTTGAAGTCGTTAGTGATATAGGATCCCTTTAAGCAAGTCTTCACGTGTTACGTATATTTATTTCACTGGGCACTCTAATCCACAACTTTCCTGTAGTCTTTATCGATGCGTTTTTACATTCTCGGATGATACAATAACGATAATTACTATATTTTTCATGTAAACTAGTATAGAAGTCATGTTTATTAAACTTTGGGAGGTTATGCTGTTGTTTACAAATGCATGACGCCAGAGCACAGATAATCTATCGGCCAAACATGGCCGACAGTGTTTTCACCTGTCTAAGAAAAATATATTTTTAAATTAAAGTTTTACGGTTTTTAGGGCGCAAAAAAATAAAGTGTTAATTTTTTTGATCTAATTGGACAAATATTAACCATTTAAGACCTACTTAAAAAAAGTGTCAACTAGCCCATTCGACGTGACTTTTTTACTTTATGTAGTTCAAGGTATTCAAGTTACTAAACCTTTTTTGTTTTTGTTTCAGATAAAAGACAGAGAACTATGTCGTTGAGGATAACATCGAAAGACATCTGTATTATGATAAGCTCCAACAAAGTAAAGGTCTCACATAAAACGATTTTCCGGTAGTCTACAAAGTTGACCTAGTAAAATGGCGAACACCAGGTATTTAACTTGTTTTGAATAAAATAAGCAACCTTAACATTTATTTAAAACTAAGTGATCAGTTCCAGCGTTCTTTGAGTAGAAAATTTAATTAGTGTTTAAGTGTTGGAGTAATGGAGTAATATACTAATTACATGCAAATCTCAAAATAGACAGCGGTTTATTGAGCTGTAGCTTGCACGCTGAGTTCTTTGAAACATTGATTCAGAAATTTAAGTGGCTACAGGATTTATCATCATCATCATCATTGTTAGTCAACCGATAGATATCCACAGCTGGACTTAGGTCTCTTGTACGGACTTCCACAGTCCACACCCTCGGTCTTGCGCCGCCTGAATCCAGCGGCTCCCTGCGACTCGTTTGATGTCATCTATCCACCTAGTGCGGGGTCTTCCAACGCTGCATCCAAACAAGAATCCTATGGAGCAGTGTGAATTTAATCTCTAGTTATTTAAATTAAATTTATTTTGAACAACTCAGCGTCAATTTAATAGAATCAGAACTACTTAATTTTTGACACTATTAAGAAAGTTTTAACAATATTTAGTAATTAATTATCACCACGATATTATCTTACAAACTACCAATTTTGACCATCAGTAAGCGTAACATGTTACCTATTCTGAATAAATAATTTGACTTTGACTTTGAATAATACCGAGTACCGACCTACATCCTACATCGATTTTTTTAGATTCACGGTTTCCACCGTGGACACCGAATCAAAGAAAAATGGCATCCACATGGGGGCCAGCATTATCTCCAGACCCTTGCGCTCTTCAGTGGAGACAGCTGAGAAAGGAGACCCCAATCCTCAGCCCGACACATGGCTCCATGATGCCGGGTGGCGGAGAAAACGATCCCTGGCACAGCTTACCAGGGAAGCCTTACCTAGAATGGAGAACTATAGGAATTCTCGGAGAGCCCTTAAAAGGCCGAGCTTAGGAGAGTTACACGGAGACCATTTAATTACTGAAGAGGTAAGTGCGTAAATATTGTAACATAGCCCATAGAAGATAAAGCTGTCTTTTTTGTCTGGTCTCAAAATACACTACCTACCTACATACCTACCTACCTATGTACATGTCTGACACCCGGCTTTACTCACGTGTTTAGTCGACGCTATCCCAACTAGTTTCGAACCCTTCCAGGGTACTTTTTCACAGAGACTCTGTTCAGTAGTTAAGTAGGGTGTACCTACCTAACTATAATAATATGATCCATCCGAATGCACGTCGTAATTTAAAACAAGTATAATAAGCAAGTTTCATCAGTCAGAATATGGCAAAGCACTTTAGACCACCCCCTATATATTGTGTAACCCCCTATAGTACTTACCCCATACGTAAATTGAATTAATTTAATAATTTCATGAAATTGAAAAATTGGAAGCCCATTACATGACTTTGTAAAACATACCTAAATGATAAATAATAATCAACAAAATAATGTATTAAATTCCCAAAAACATGGCATTTAGCAAAGTGCTCTAAGCATAGAAGTCATTTGCGAACAAGTGGCATCCATTAGATAATTATTTCCCATAGTTAACACGTATTAAAGTATCGTTAAGTGCTATGACAATCTCCATAATGCACTTATTCGTAGTTTTAACTTAGCAGGAAAATTCGTGTATAAATCCTGACATTGTTTTGCGTGTAATTAACTAATTGCAGTCACTTTTTAGGCAAAGTCCCATATAAGTCCACATTAAGTTCAATAACAATTACCTACTTCATAAAAAAACGACATCTCCCGCTATCATGAATTAAGTACCTACCACGACCCTTGTAAAAATAGAAAGATTTTATAATTCAGTATAATTCTTCGATTGAATGATATTATGTTTTGTAGGAGTATGTATGAGTACCTGCCATGATGTAGAGCAAAATAAATATTCATAAGTAGCTCACTATAAGACAATTAATTTTTATAAATATTATATTTGAGCACCAACTTATAATGTTCTCAAAAGTTTCCATCCTTATCAAAAATTCCATTTACGCAATTCTCACAACACGTTAAAAAAAGAGATGGGGTGCTATGATAAAATATGCAATTTTAATTTCCATTACCGTCGTCACAAACGACGGAAGCATTTATGGAGAATGCGTCATTTTCTCGATTACTCCGCGTGCGAGAAGCCAGCAGGGACTGGTTTGAACTGGCGTCAGGCACTTCCAACAGCCCTGTCGACAGGGCTCGCAGCTCGAGTGTCTTATATCTGCAAGTAGGGGTGTTGTGCCGGCATATTGATTCTGATAGACTGATACTGCTGTATATCTCTATTTCGAAGCGTATCTGTATGGCTTTTCATTGAAAAAGCTTTTGACATTGACTGATTACATTAATTTGGATTTATATTCATACAATAATTTTTTTTTAAATATTTTAAAAGAAAGGCAATTTGGACCCCTCAAATTACAGACCCATCGCGATTACTTCCCTTTTGTCCAAAGTCATGGAGCAAATTATTAATACCCAGCTGCTGGGATATCTCGAGGAGCATCAGCTGATCAGTGCTCGTCAATACGATTTTCGCTACGGCTGATCAGCTGGTGATCTCCTTATATATCTCACGTACCGCTGGGCGGATACCATTGACAGCAGGGGCCCTGGCAGTCAGTGTTGATATTGCAAAAGCCTTTAATATGGTTTGGCATGGAGCACTTCTATCGACACTACCATCCTACGGACTACCAGTGAAGCTGTGTAATTGGGTCGCCAGCTTCCTTGATGGTCACAGCATTAAAGTCGCTATGGACGGTTTTCACGGTTAGACGGAACTCAAGCCCATCAATGCTGGCGTCCCGCAGGGCTCGGTGTTGTCGTCCACGCTGTTCATCCTGCATATCAATAACATGTTGCATGACAACAACTTCCATTGCTATGCGGACGACAGTACGTTTGATGCCTTCTGCTAAGGACATGCACAGCTTTCTCGCACGACTTCCAACCCTCACCACCTGGCTGTCTGGTGCACTTCAACCGTCCGTTGTGCCAGATCCTTCATTCCACGCACATGCAAACTGTGGAACCAACTCCCATCGGCGGTGTTCGCACTAGATTACAACATGGGGTTTTTCAAGAGGCGGACCAACAAATTCCCGAAAGGGAGGCAACGCATCGGCAGTTCCTCTGGTGCTGCAAATTTTCATGGGCTGCGGTAATCACTTAATATCAGGTGACCCGCCTGCACGTCTGCTCGCTATTTCTATTAAATAAATGTATAAGGCTATATCCTAGGATATCATCACGAAAGTTTCCCCTCATTTTTGTTTCCGAGGCAGTACGGTATTTATAAATCAGTTAACAAAAGGTTCTTTCATATTTCCTCAAGACATGGAAATGGAATGTGAAGCAGAATAAATATTTGTAAGGTTAGCAGATCCGCCAAAAATATATTTTAATGTAAACCGTTTTCCATTACTTACTATACGTACAGTAAATAATATTATTACCGCTGTCAGCAACTCAAATGTAATTTATTATTTATACGTGGGTAAGTAAAATTCTAGTACATTACAGACTAAAAAAAGACCTACCTTTAGATTCTAGGTAGGTATAATATACCTAAGACACACGAATCGGGATAAGTAGACGAATTTCTCTGGAACCCACATATACTGAGCATCTTTTTTTTTGAAAATTAATACCTATTTAAAAATCTCGCAAACATAGGTTAATTATTGGTCTCGTTCGCAAAATTCAGCCCACAATCCAGGGAGGTAAAAGTGTGGTAAAAGAACATTTTTTATTGGTATTTTTGTATCTTGCTCTCTCTAAATATGGGTGGAATAAATTTTGAAAGTATTTTCAGTTAATTTTCGGACGATCTCTAATCTTACATCAATTTTTACTGTTACAGTTTTTCGTAACACCCACTGACAATAATGTAGCCCATATTTATACTAACCTCTTGCTACCTAAATATGGTATAGTTAAAGTTAAAAATGATAGTAATTTTTATGAGGCAAATCGCCACGCAATACATCGATGCATGCAACGTACAATGTCGCTTTTATTAGATAAATAGTAACCTACCGTGATTATTGTTGTAATTCACAGTTCGACTGACAATTGTTGAAATATGTTAACATTTAACATGCCATAACAAATGCATAACAATAACGTACTAAGCGAGATTTACTAGATGTTTCATATTTATCAATGACAAATGACTGTGAATGAAACAGCGAATAGAGTAAAATCAAAATAATAAATGACTACATCTTCAGATAAGTAGTCAAATCAGGTAGCTGTAGGTGTTACAGTTAATGAAACAGATATTAACTACTTTGAGAAAATTTAAAGACACGCACCATCGTAGACGTGGACCATCGAGGACCACTGGAAAGGAGAAAGTTCATCAGGAACGGAAAGTCGTTTGATATTATATACGTGCTTGTATTAGAAATGTCTATGGAAAGAACCGACTTTTTTTTTTATTCAAGTTGATTTTACAAACAATTGAATCTCAAATGCAACCCTACAATCTAGGTAGGTAGGTACATGTTGGGAATGTTACTTAATTTCTATCGAGAGGAACTAGGATATATGTAGGAAGTCATCTAAAAATATTTTTTTTATCTCGCCTTTATCGACACACGTTTACTGTCACATCATGTTGCCAACCATCACCGTGATTACCTTATTTAATGACCACAATTAGTTATAAATCGATATACAAACAATAATAATACTTAACTAGCCTGTTTGTGAATTACTCTGGCGCACCACTGATAATAATGTTCAAAGATACGTAGTTTATTACTCTACCCACTATAATATGACCGATTATGTTGCTTGTGATATTATAAGACAAAAACATTGTTTGGCGCTAAAAAAATTGTCCATTAATAAAAACTGGTAAAATAATAATCCTGCGCGTGAGTTAAGATTAACATTCATAGGGGAATAATAAATAATGATCTTAAAGCCATGTTATTTCACAAATCACGATAACAATGAGCTGATTATTTCCACGGGTAAAGATGATACGTGACTCGTAAGGCCGTAGACTGATAGCTGATGGATACCGGCTGTGATTTACATGGTGTCACGGGCTATATTGTTAACACCTGACATGATAGCTCGTACTAGTAGTCTCCTTGTACTGTATGTCGTGTTAGTAGTTAATAGTTAAATGATGGAAACTTAAGCTAATACGAACACCTGTATGAAATTCGTTTGCAGTTCTATGTTATGTACACTTACCTACTATGTGCTTGACACTTCAAATTGCTTTTGAGAGACGGGAATTATCCTTAAAACTCATTTTATATCACTATCTTCAAAAATATTAAAAAAGTAAAATAACTCTGTAATAGTGTCTGTGAAAAGCATACAAATTAAATAAATAGGAAGCAGCTAGCTATCAGTAGCAACTACTTAGATAACTTAAAAGCTCGAATAAGCATCCTTTATGATAATATAAAATACTTACTTATTTATTACTTTTTGTTTCAGGATGAGAAACAAAACGAAAGAGAGACAAAATCTCCAACACCAGCTGCCGTTGGCATTAAATTAGGATGGATTCAAGTAAGGATCGCTAAAAATTATAATCAAATCGTTGTTCAAACAAATAGCACCTTGATACCAATCTTACGGTTAGAGTTACAGACTTGCAAAGGTGTCCTCTTATGATTCTAAGCAATAAAAATATAGAAAATACTTATATTACTTTTCAATTTTATTCTTTAAAATACTTACCGTAGTGGCACCAATAATCGACACTTTAAGGAGGTTGTGTATTTTCATCACAATTTAAAAATAAATGTTTAACACTTAGAGCAATAACTAGGAGTGCAAATAATAAAATATATCTTTAAGAAAATATGTATTAGCTTTTTATTAACTGAAAAGCTATAGATTAAAAGAAAAAGCCAAATAATCAAAAATATTAAAAATCTCCAGTTATCGACATCGAAGTTCCAGTAGTCGACACCCAGTAATCGACAGTCACCAGTAAACGACACCTAATAATCGACATCCGCTTCTTCCATCGAATCATTGGATTAATGTTAGTTACTTCGATTAACTACTTACTTTTTAATTTATTAATTTTATAATTTTACGTATCCCGAAGTTATCTTGACAAACAAATAAAAAATTAAAATATATTTGGGTAAGTATATTTATTTAATATAATATTTTAAAGATCGTATTAAGTATACATATCGGGCAAATATTTATCCATTTTCAATATTCTGTAAATACCTCTTTTGTTGAGACATACAGACTTACTATTTCAATGATCTCTTCACGACTGTACAATATTTTATTTGGGGTGTTAATTAGGCCATCGAAATGTATTTCCTTTTGTCAGAATTATTGTACTTATTTCATATTTATCTTTTTGCACATCTTCCACTTTCCCTGGAAAATATTCACCTTCGTACTTTACTATTACGATCTTTCCTGGAAGTAAATTCTTACTTTTCTTCAATCTCCTGGCTTGCAAAGAAAACAGTTTGTTTTTAGGTAAGACGTCAATTCTTCTCGAGTTCTTTTTTTCCTTGGGATTTAAATTTAGACTTGTTTCTTTTATCTTCAATAATTTAGTCTTATATTTTCCTCTTTAGCTATTCTCTGCTTAGATCTCTCTTTTTTCCTCCTGGATTTACTTTTATCCATTCTTTCTTTTTTTTTTTTCATAATATTGTTTCTAAGCTTTGCTTTCTGCACACTGTCCAATTAATTGTCTTTTGTCATTGGAATGTCTTTCAGATAATGCTAATAACCATCTCATTAATATATCCTCTTCTGTTTTTGATAGGTCTGTGCTCGGTTCCATTGTGCAACAAATTGGAGTATTCCCTCTGACTTTATCGTGTAGCATAATTCGAGCCCATTTTTTTAACTGCAGCTTTTCTTCCTTTTTTACGGCCTCAATTGCTTTTTCTATCAGCAGGTGTAATCTTTTCTCGGGGCCATCTGTGATTCCAACTATCGACACATTTATATCCAGTCATCGACACTTTGTCGATTACTGGTAGTTAAACACTGATCAATTGCTTTCAAATATTAAATCAACAAGGAAAGAAAAAAGAGCTAGATTGCATTAACAATTAAATAAACGTCAAAAATAATTATTATCGACATATGTCGATTATTGGAGAAAGGTAGTTTACAGGAACTAGTGTTCGACACCGGCTGTTTTGACAAAATTATTATGACCTCAAATAGTTTATCTACACAATCATTAAAAGGATATTTATAGAAACCCATAAAATAACGTTTCATTCATTTCATTCATGTCAAAAGTTTGGACTCACCCTCTTAACGATTTCTTTAACAAATCTTGATTTTTTTACAGACGATCGGTCTCCACTTAGTTTTTAATTCGACATTTTTAAATAAAATGGCGGATTTCCGTGACATTTTACTGGATGACAGTAGGAAGTACATTGCCTATGATTCAGTGTTGCCAAATTAAAAAACTCGTTGTCTGTCCTTATTTTCGATGGTTAAAGAAAAAAGTGTCGATTATTGGTCCTTGTCGATTATTGGTGCCACTGGTAATCAAATTAAAATATTTGTAAGGAAGACTGGGAAAGTTTTAAAATCTTTCATCAACAGTCTGATTCTCTTCGGAACTACGGTTTACCGGTTTTACCTAGACGGTTCTTTATTTCTTTCTTATCGGTGTCATTTTATCTACCACGATGCGGTTTTATCATGCTGTTCCTAAAGAACTCTTAAAGTGCAAGTCCTGCTCGCAGTTATGCTTCTTCTTCTTATTAAGTGTGTGAAGTGGTTTAGGGCGTGCTGATACCATGTCTGCTGAACATCTGGGGCGTGATGCTGTTCCTGCGCATCTCGTGGGTGGTGGGGCAGGCGGGCGTCGGCCTCACGCTCGTCATCATCGGCATCTCGGCGGTCGTGTGCGTCATCACCACGCTGTCCATGAGCGCGATATGCACCAACGGGGAAGTCAAGGGAGGTAGGTATTATGATGTTTTTATTCAATCACAAGATAAACCTTGTCTGAGATATCACCTGGTGGTAAATGGTGATTCAGTCTAAGATAGAAGCGGACTAACTTATAGGAGGAAAATGGCGGCATACTCCATGTCAATTTCTACGCGGCATCATGTAGGTACCACGAACCAAAAAAAAACCATAACGCAAAATCTTTGCGGCACGTCTTGTTGGTCAAGTGGTAACTAGCCACGGCCAAACTAGACCAGACCAAAGACAATTTAGAAATTTTAATTTTCTAAGAAATTTTAATTTTGGAAAGAGTATACCGGATCAGAATTAAAACAAAAACCTTACTCTAGTCTGAGGAGATGATATTCTTACAGCGTATAGGTAAACCAAAGATGATAAAAGGACTTAAAATACTAATACCTATTGTTACAGGCGGCATTTACTATATAATTTCAAGATCACTCGGTCCCGAATTTGGCGCATCTGTCGGCATAATCTTCGCGTTCGCAAACGCCGTTGCAGCCAGCATGAACACTATAGGGTTCTGTGATTCCCTGAACGATCTGCTGAAGACACAAGGGACGTATATTATTGACAACGGTACCAATGATGTAAGGATCGTGGGCACAGTGGCGTTGATCGTCATGTGTGTTATCTGTGCTGTCGGCATGGACTGGGAAAGTAAGGCACAGGTAAGGATTTTTTTTTTAAAACATCATCATCATCATCAATCTGTCGCTGGCTCACTACTGAGAACGGGTCTCCTCTCAGAATGAGAAGGGGTTTTTAACCTTATGATGACCGTGGTGGACACGCTAGGCAAGTGCGGATTGGCAGACTTCACACTTTTGAGAACATTTTAAAGAACTCTCGGGTATGCCAGTTTTCTCTCGATGTTTTAACTAGCTCCGGCAATTTTGAGGTGCATGCCTGGGATAAAACCCCTAAACCCCCGAATAGGAACTAGGCTTTAAACATGGATGAACCTTTCTACATCCATTCCGGTTGAACAAATATCGCTGAGAGAGTCACCCCGTACAAACAATGGCACCAATACATCTCGACTCTAGTATCATAAGGTCGGATGTGTACTTCCGACCAAACTCACTTTTTTACATAAAGGTAATGAGCATTTCGGGCTCTTTCTGCCAAGCTGACACCAGTATTTCTATCTCTTTTCGTTGCAAAGATAAATAGGTACATGCATAATGTCGTATCTGAACACATTCTAAAAATTTGGAGAACCATAATTATATTTTTTAACTTGCGTATGTATGCACCAAAGCAATGGAGAAAAATGATAGATGTATTTTGAGTTCGACCATTATGCTACGAAATAAGTTTATTTGTAATACTAGCTGGTACTGCAGTTACGCACTTCTGCTTCTAAAATATGTAATAATTTTGTTAGGTAAAATCACAACAGATGTTATGCTTCAAATTGTTTGTATTAATATGTGGACTGTGAATCATTTAAGACTTTTTGCCTTGTAATATAAATAATTTTGCAATAAAATTCATGGAAGTAAGTTGAAATAAAGCTTTTTGTTTGTGACTACATTAAAGTTGATGTGATTAATAGGTAAGAGATCCATCCTATTTCACCAAAATTTTGGACTAAACTGCGGGAAAAAAGTAAAGAGCCAGAATAAAGCTGAAGACATTTTGAAAATGTAGACTAGAAAATCATTTAGGACCACGAAAATCACACCATGGAAATCTAAACATATATTATAATAATACCCCACTAAGCAAAAAATCGTGCATTTATGGTGTTTTTTATGAATCATAGTTCAAATCATCAGTTCAAAAATTTATTGCCCTAGTTTTTAAGGTAGCCTTAAAAAATTAGAGTACCTAATCAATTTTTTTCTTCTTTACCCGTCTTATAATCGACCGAATATGATATTAATCGAGAGCAGAAATTATAAGGCACCTACAATATGTGATGATAGTGATTCTAACGAAACATACCTAATTATAGGAAGCTTTAGATTATGTGAATTTAAATATAAATGTAGTATAAATTAATTAATTAATTAAACAACTAATAAAAGTGAAAGTAAAAAAATAAAAAAACTTAACTAAAACACGAAAGAAACAGTTTAAAAAAGTATCTGTTAAAAAGAACAGTCGAAACAGAAGCAATGGAATTTTCAAGAAAGCAGAAAGTATTTTTTTTATTACAAAAGTGGCAATGCCGGATTTGACTTACAGTAAATCCTTATACCTGCTTAGTTTCTGCACCTTAAAAACGATTCATGATGCTACCAGCAGTGTTGCTACTTTAATGTGGTCTGAAAACATCAGCTGCAGCGGAAGGAATAAAACAGTATCTTGTCTACTTAAGGAACAAAGTATTCTCGAAATTGTTGAAGAATTGACTTTGTGGTCTGATAATTGTGTCGGTCATAATCGGAGCATGATAATCGTTATGGCTTATTTATGATTATTATAAGGATTACCACATTAAAAGGTGATAAATCACAAGCTTTATGCTAAAATGCAACATGTACCTACGTGGAGTAAGATGTAATCCATGCACAAATAGAAAAAAAAGGGAACAGCTGAAAACAATGCAGATTACTAAACTAAGAGATTGGTCACAGTTTACAAGAACATGCGAAGGCAACAAAACTTTTTGATAAGTTAGATTTAAGAATTAGTTTGGCCATCCAAAGGGGTAATGCTGCCAGCATCTTGGGTACAATGCCTCGCTGCGGTGGTCTCGATGAGGTTTTAGATTTAATTTAATTTATTTTAGTTTTAATTTAATGTTGTTTTTTTTAGATTTAAGTTTATTAATAGTTTATCAAGTTTTTGTTTACTAAACCTGTATCATGTATAATATTCATAGGTTACCTACTGGTATAAGCTGACTACTAACAAATTAAACTTTACATAGGTAGGTATAACTAAAATACTTATCATATTAATTTTACTGTTATTTATTAATTTGTAATTAAAAACAATATTGATATACTAGTTAGATTTGGCACTACAACATATTTTTAAAGACCACATCCCTTTACAAAGGTGATATATCAGGACCGTTTGTTATATCAAAAAAAAAACGGCGGGGATTTTCAGATTTCGGAATATATTACCTGGCTACAACTAACACTATAATTTTGGGTGTTATTATTTTATAAAAACTACTTTAAAGAAGACTTTTTGTATTTCATTAGTATGTTACAGGTACATATAAACTTAAAATTCTTCCCCGCTTTCGCCCAACATACGACATAATGAGAAACCATTATCCACTGTAAAATATAACCAACTTTTACAGTAGGTACCTGCTGGCCTCCATTCTTATTTTACGTACCTAATCATTATAAGGAAAATCAGGCTATGTTGGCATGTTTTAGATTTCTATATTGATGTAACCGTCATGTATGCAATTCCACAAAAAATGTTTGGCCCACTGTAGGTTTCTAATTACATTGTAATTTTTTTTCCAATTTTTGGCCGTTGTTTTTAATTAATGGGCTTTATTTGTGAATTTGTAAATGTTATTTTCATTCATTCAGAAGTCACAAGGTTTACACGGATGCAATGGTGTCTACTATCGGGCAAATGCAATTATTATGTTTCAGATCTAACTAATCAGTTTCAGAAAAATCTGATAGGTACATTGTTAATATCGCACAAAACTCCTAAATGATTTTGTGAGATAACTACTGTGATCTTTTGTCCAAATATTACTTATGTATAATCAGTTAAGACGTATTATGAAATATTAAGTAATAGATCCGACTTTTATTTCAAATTTGTAATAGTAAAAATTGCAGCCATAAAGTCGGTTTACAACTTATGCACACAATTTTTTAGCACAGTTACGAATATTACCAGCATAAAGTCGCATATCGTCCATTTTGAAGAAATTGTGAGTTTATATTTTATTTATTAATGTTAAAGTATTTCTAGTAATGGTTAATGATAGGTACAGTTAAGTGTTAAATATTACAAAAACAACTGAAATTGTATCTCTAGTAGTTTAGAAATTATGACCCGATTTCCATAGCGTTTTTGTTTTGGCTCTCCTGAAAAGTAGCAAAAATCCACATCCGACCTTATGATACTAGAGTCGAGACATATTATATGGGGTTACTAAGAGCATCTAATATACATAAACCATTCAATTACTGTATCGATGATAGTTAGCTTTTACCAACCACTTCGTCCGCGTGTTATAATTGCCTTTTTGCTTGCAATAAGTGGTTGGAAGAGAGAATGGCCGCTGCTTGGGTTGCCAGCTTAGCGTTGGGGATACCATTACACAATTATTGTTTATGTTTTATGAACAATCGGATTATTATTTCCGGATATTACCTACCCCTTAGGTATATACAAACTAACAAATTTTACGTCTTTATAATATCAACTACTTACCTATAGATTACTGACTCATATCGAAATGTATGTTAGTTATAATGATTTTGGGAAGAAGTTAATGATTCTACTAATGAGATCATCTCACTTAGTTTCAAGCCACGTGTACATCGGTAACTGTGCAACATCTACATTGTAAATTATAATAATTATTGTGGGTGATTTAATCCGCTGGAAGTGAAATAACATAATATTATTTACTGCGGTTTGTTTTACGGATTGATTTTCAAATCCATTGTTTGATTAAAATATCAATAAAATGGTTCTTTAATCAAGAATGTAAACCTAGTGCCCTATAAAAGTATCGTAAAAATATAGGCTCGCCACCATGGTGGATCTCAAATGACGAGGCCAGCCTTCGCACTTAGTGCTGGACACACCCAAAGCGCAATCGATATCAAACGTGGTAAATACGGATGTTTGTTATAAGGGGGTCAATGGTACTCGAATCTCCCTGACACAAAAGGTCAACAACAAGTAACGACATATTAAATACTAGCTTATGCTCGCGAATTCGTCCGCGTGAACTGCACAAATTTAAAACCCCTATTTCACTCCCTTAGGGAGTGAATTTTCGAAAATCCTATCTTAGCGGATGCCTAGTGCCTACGTCATAATAGCTATCTGCATGCCAATTTTCAGCCTGATCCGCTCAGTAGTTTGATCTGTGCGATGATAGATCAGTCAGTCAGTCAGTCACATTTATATTTTATATATTTATATAGATATAGATAGATAGATTAGCTACGACCTATACCTATCACATTGGTCGTGATTCGGTTTTCGTAAGGTAACTCCTACTTGAGGTAGACATAACTTTTTTTAATGAAAATATTACAATAAAACTCTAATTAGTATACAAATCAGGCCCGCGTGGTATGGTGCCAAGAATACTGGCTGCATTTCTGCGCTGGACAGCCAGGCTGATCCGTTGCGCCAAAAATGAGCCAGCCCTTCTGTCATCAGATAAGGTTATTAATCGCGATGAAATGTCTTGTAATTTTTTTTAGCACTAAGACTGCATGGCCCCAGGGTCTTCACGGCAAACGGAACAAAAATGTAACTCTTGATAAGAGAGGCTTACTTGCGCCGATTGCCGTTTTCAGCTGTTTCTGCTGCGGCTCCCGGTCTT
Source organism: Maniola hyperantus (assembly GCF_902806685.2). Lineage (NCBI taxonomy): Eukaryota > Metazoa > Arthropoda > Insecta > Lepidoptera > Nymphalidae > Maniola > Maniola hyperantus. Next base: position 4,334,693 of record NC_048552.1, on the reverse strand, counting down.
GATGCTAACTATTTTGTTAAATTCAGATTTCCGACAATAACAGTCGCAATCTGTCTGCCAATCCGCACTTGGCCTGCGAAGTGGACTCTGGCTAAACCATTCTCCCTCTGAGAGGAGACCCGTGCTTGGTAGTGGGTCCGTGCTTAGTGGATGGGTTGATGATGTTAATGACAGTTGCAATCGTCTTCACTTTTGATTTTTTTACCATGGACACTTAGCGCTAGAACGGTTTATTCTAAGATGGGATTTGGAATTGGACAAAGATCAGTTTTCGACTCGGTTTAAAAACAGAACACACACAAAACAATAAAAATTTGTCTTTCTACAGAATTTCCTGGTCGCAATAATCGTGGGCGCTATGGTAGACTTCATAGTCGGTACCTTGATGGGACCAAAAGACTTAAATGAGGTTGCGAAGGGATTTGTGGGACTATCAAGTAAGTAGAAACCTTTTTTTTAAATAAAAAACTGGCCAAGTGCGAGTAAGACTCGCGCACCGAGGGTTCCGTACTACAGTCGTATTTTTTCGACATTTTACACGGCAAATAAAAAAAAACACTTGATATCTTACTTAGGAAATTGAAAACACTAATTATTTGTTCATGAACACATTTTAATTTTTTTGTAATGTAACGGTTTTCGGATTATTCCCCTTACGTGTGCTATAAGACCTACCTACCTGCCAAATTTCATGATTCTAGGACAACGGGAAGTTCCCTATTGGTTTCTTGACAGATACGAGATCAGACAGACAGACAAAGAGATAACGAAGTGATCCTGTAATAGTTCCTTTTTCCTTTTGAGGTATGGAACCCTAAAATCAGTAAATTTTAATTAAGCAAGTCATAAAGTTTATCATGCTTTTTTCAGCGGAGACTTATGCTGCCAATTTTGGGACCGATTTCCGGATGAGCGAGAAAATACAACAAGATTTCTTCAGCGTTTTCGCGATATACTTTCCTTCTGTCACCGGCATTCAAGCTGGAGCCAACATCTCTGGAGATCTTAAGGTTAGTTGAATTCAAATTCATATGTATTGGATTTTTCTGTTAAGAAATTCTTAATACCTAACTAGCCCGAAATTACGAAGTTGGCGGTTTTCACCCTCGTGCCTCAGAAAACACGTATAGCCGTCGGTCTTGCGCCTGATATCTCTCCGGTCGTGTCGGATTGTCCGTCCCATCGGGCTATGAGAGTGAAGGAATAGAGTGCACCGGGTTGTTACATCCTAAGAGATATATCCCGCGCAGTTGGCTAATCACTGTGGAGATTGGTAGCCGTGACTGAAATTCGTCATTATTTATTACTAGCTGATGCCCGCGACTTCGTCCGCGTGGAATTAGGTTTGTTAAAAATCCCGCGGGAACTCTTTGATTTTCCGGGATAAAAAGCCAATGTCACTCTCCTGGTTCTCCTCCTTATCTATACCCATGCAAAAAATCACGTCAATCCGTTGCACCGTTGCGACGTAATTGAAGGACAAACCAACAAATAAACACATTTTCACATTTATAATAAGGGTACTGATTACTAAAAGGTTGCCATTATTATCGATTTTGCCCTATTCAGTGAATCATTTTTGATTGTTTATTTCTGCTTGGTTCTCTACAACGAGATGGCCCACTTCCCGTTCCACGAAGCGAGCACAAATATTGGCACGAGTGGCGGGAAGGAGGCACGGCGCGGGGTCATTTAGACGGCCCCACCAACGTCACAGCAGAGTGCCAAGGGAACGGCCAACATACATACCTACCTATTCTATTCCTCTCTACTAAAATAATTATTAAGTATTATGTGAAGTTGTTGACATGTTTGACATATGGATGTCAAACGTGGGCTCTAAGGAAGGAAGAGGAAGAGAAACTAGCAATATGTCAAAGGAAAATGGAGAGAAGTATGTTGGGACTAAAGATTAAAGATAGAGTAAGAAATAAAATGATTCGGAGGATGACCAAACTGACAGATGTAAGGAAAATTATTATAAAATTAAAATGGAAATGGGCTGGACATATTTGTAGGTTGGATAAGATGAGATGGACAAAAAAGGTGACTGAGTGGGTTCCGAGAAACAGAAAAAGGAAAAGAGGACGACAAAGAAAGAGATGGCGGGATATTTTTGCCCAAAATGTAGGACCGGACTGGATGAGGAAAGCTCGAGATATGGAGCTTTGGAGAGATTTGGGGGAGGCCTACGCCATTGAGGCGACTAATGCGTGACTGAATATATTACTATAAGGGACTTAAATATAACATATAAACATAAATTTTGACATTAGAAACTAATTTTATTATGACGATGAATGAACTGATATATTTTTATGAATTGATATTGTTTCGAATACGATGAATTTATGATCAAAAATGATGTAAAAATAAATAAATTATTGTAATAGGAGATATAATTGGAATTAACGTATTAGACAATAAAGGCTTTTTTATTTTTATTTATTTATTTATTTATTATATTATTATGTGAAGAACGTAATAAATTCCAAAAAAGTGCCATTATGAATAATGATTCCACTGTGATTCCATCCATTAGAAAAATAATTAAGTAGGTACCTAGGTAATTAGGTAGACTTAGTCCGCGTTTTTATAAAACTCTTCGATTTTCCAGAAAAAGGAGTATAGAACAAACATATCCAGAAACAAGTGGGACTATTACTGTACCTAGGTCCTTTAGCACATGTTTTACGTTTTGTCAATTTTATTTACGTTACGTATGATTAATTTAAAAAATATAGCTAGGGCATGTCTACATAAGACAGCTAGGCATTTTATTTACAAAAACCATTTTCCCTCGGCATTTACCTATGGAAAGGAATTTTTAAAATAGGTAGATCTCATATAGCGATCTATGAAACTGAAACTATTTTTTTCCAGGTAGGCTAGATTTTTTCCTAGGCTAGATTAAATTCTATGACTTTAGAGAAGAGTAGTTTCTTATTTAGAGAAGTATCACAGTTTAGTTACGTCCTTGAAGTACCTACATTTTTGTAGGCCATGCTATAGACTACATCATTGCGTGTGTATGATACTCGGAGACGATATCAAATCGGCACCTAGTTTCTAATTCAGGCGATCTAGTACGAATCCATTACGGTTGTTAATTTCGATTGTTTGGTCTAGTGTTGCTACACGTGGAGCGGGAATTGATCCGACGTTGTGTTAGAAGCACATCGCTTCTGCAAGCAATTTAGATTTAGCGACTTTGAACCACAATGCTTTATACTAGACATGTGTCCGCTATAGCTTAACTTAACTGAAAACCGCTGCCGTGCCTATAGCTTACCGTAGCGTTATTGTCGTAGCTAACAACGGTTATCAGCTAACATCTATGACGAACCACCTGACAACGCAACGCTGCCAACTGGCAACTGACAATGCATTGTTTGGTTTTTTGGTAACTAGAAACACAATAATTATACCTTCTCTTTCTTTCTTTCACTGAAAGCTGAGAAGGAGCGGTTATTGGCTACCGGCTTAGTAACTAAGAACTTGATAAACCAAAGCCGACCTTATCTCTATTACGCTAAGGCTTAACTGTACAAGTACTTGTCCATTACACTTTGATCTATCAATCTTGATACAGTTAGCCTTAGAGTAATAGAGATAAGGTCCTCTTTGGTTTATCAATCTTCGTGAAATGTTTTTGGTTAACTGGATTGTGGCAAACTATTCGTGCAGGCGTCCACTATAGTTTGACCTATGTCAATGATTTTTATAATTAAACTTTGCTGCTATGAACTTAAGGTTGTGATTACTTCACGATATTCATGAAAGTAAAATTGGTTTTATTTTACTGAATATTCGCGCTCTAGCTATACAGACGGTATTGATACGGCAGCTAGCTTAGTTACTACAACGGAAACCGCGCGTTGCGCATATTAAATTAGTTGAAACACAACTCTGATACCGATATTCGGCAACGGTTATCAATATTGGTATTGAAACTAAATAACTGTTGATTAACCGTTGCCAGAAATATCCAATAACGCCCATCTTGACTTTATACCCATAACAAGAAAACGATACATAATGTATGTTTTTCCAACTATTGAAAGGACAGCTAATATACATTTGGTAAGCCAAAATTAAGCTAGGTTTTACCGCATCGTGTCACCAAAATTTAAAGGAATTTTTAACTTTTTTTTAAATAAACATATAGACTACTTAGCGCTTGGCTGCAATCAGACCTGGTGGCATGTGATGAGGCAGGTATAATGGAAAGTAAGGAGAAAGACGAAAGAGGAGGAAGTTGAGTTAGACCGCGGCAGTAATGGTAGGCCAACAAGGCGGGAACATTACTGCTTAGAGAAAGAGAGGGGTTTTTAGTCGGTAGGAGTCCGGCACTATGTCCATGAGGATTTTCTCCTCCTAAGCGAAAAAAAAAAGTGATGAGGCAGCCTAAGATGGAGCTCGCTTGCCTGGAAGATGCATATTCACTCTTGACTTGAAGGTACCCATATTATAATTGGAGGGGAAAATATACCTAAGTATGAGTGCTAACGAACAGTCAACATGAAATAAGTAATGCAATGTGGTCCCGTAATCATCCAGATTCCATGTATCATGACTCATCCATGATCAGGGGGAGGGGAGGGAGATTGTTTTAGCGTTCAAGTCACCATGCTGGCAGATAGAAGAGATTATGTATTTATATTCATATGAGCACTTCGCCTACAAGGTCGCGAAACCAAAGTGGCAATGGACTGCATAACTCGAAGAACCGAAAGATGTTGGGTCCCAACTCTCGAGGTAGGTACTGAAATGATGCACTGGCACCGGAAAACGCAGCGAGAGAACCTCGCTAGGTAGCTGGAGATGTAGACGAACTCTATAGATAGGGACTCTACCTAGTCGCTGGGGGCCGCTGCCTGCCTGGGCGAAAGCTGCGATGTTTCATCGAAATCCTTGAAAGAGACATTATGACAAGTAGTGGACACTTATCGGTTGAAACGGCGACGACGAAGCATATTCGCTTATCGTTCTCGTATCGTTTGATAAAAACGATCTTACCAACCCACACGCTAGTGTCCTACAAACTCCTACATAACAATTAACTTCGTTTTGCGTCAATACTCAGAAAGCATGGAACAATGCTCTAGCTTTTACTATAGATATCCCTTCGTACCTTATCTTTTTATCTACGATGACGTCTCTGGTCTGATACCGCGTAGTAAAACCACGTGAAAATGCCATACCTCTTCCAGATTAGCCACCTGTTTTGTTATTTGCTAGACCTAAGATTACCTACTACTAGAAATGAGATTGTGAATTGTGATCTCAGTAGTAATCCTTCTGTGTTAAAGTTATAATTATAATAATAAATAAATTCTTTTTTAAGGCAACAGAGACCCATATTTTGTTCGGAATCAATTTCAATAATTCGATTTCAGTAATTCGATTCGATGGATACCGTTATACGTTATACGTTGACCGACTCGATCGTTTTTATTAAGCCGCCATAAATTATTATTGATAGGTAATTCTTCATCTAAACCCACTGCCAGCCCCCTACAGAGAGAGGGGTTTTGCCCACAGATAGTCCACCAGCTGGCCAAGTGTGGACTGGTAGCCTTCACACACCGTTGAGGACATTATGGCATAAAACTTTCAGGCATGCTGAATTCCTCACGATGTTTTCCTTCACCGTTAAAGCAAGGTTGCGTATTCCTTAAGAAACACACATGACTTGAAAAATGCGAGGTACCTAGGTAGGTACTTAAATCATTGCTAAAATATTATATAGCTTGTTAACATCGCTTTGCGAGCAACGACCTTATTGGCAAAATGCAAACAAAACAAATCGAATGAAACTCGAAATAATGGCGATGTCAAATTCGTTAACCTCCGAAATTTCGGAACTTTATCACCAAGTTGTTTGAGCTTCGAATCAATTAAAGACCTTTATTGATGTGTCATGGTTATTTTCAAGGATGCTTCCTCTGCACTATGGAAACTTACTAACCAAACTATTATATTTTTGAATGTCTGATAACTTTTTCCTTCATTCTTCTCTGAAATTATATTTTTCGATGAACTAGCATTTTTGCAATTAAGTACTTAGATAAGACCTCTTTATTGTAAGTGATGATCACCAAGTATCAGTTACTTCCGATTAGCCGATAATCCCATTATTTAGTCCGCGACAGGTCAAGATGACAATCGGGGTATGAGGCGGGGGGACGCCCCGCACATCTGCACGTCACCCGCGCTCACCTGCACCAGGTTAGCGCGGGGTCGCGTATTATAGTTGCATTTTATTTACTTAGTAGCATTTTTTTTGTCGCGTATTATATTTGCATTTTATTTACTTAGTATTAGCAAATATCGTAATAGGAGGTATACTCGTTTATCAGTCACAAATTTCGTGCCAGCCTCCACAACCTTCTGTCCGTGGTACTTAGGTTTTTAAACTCTTGTATTTCTGTAAATATACCTACAGCTGCTTGTATTGCACGTAGCCACGTACCGTGACAGAACAAACAGAAGTAGGTTGTTCAAACATAATATGAAACACGATATTAACTCGTGCAGATGTATTCCAGGAATGAAAATGATTGGTATTGTGATTGATGTTCAGATTTACTACTTACGAGTATGAATGCTCGAATTGACTCACCATTGAAATTGGACTAATACCTACATACTATAAACAACTTAACCTCCAATCCGGGTTTATTAGTCTTGGGATGACCCTAATATGAATCAAACGCAGTTCCGATGTCCACAGTCTTATATTCAGGTACACTTGTAACATCCACTTAGTTTATATCTAGCTTAATTAATCACCTAGTACTTATATCTCGCTTAATTACTTTTATCTCGTCCATCTTTTTCTCTCACTGCGTCCGTCCGACGCCGCTACCACTGTCACACCTCCACTCACGGGTGACAGATGGCAGGTTTTCTGTGTTGCCTACAGTCGTCCATCCTGCTCCAGATATGTCCTCATATCTGACCACTCGGCCTTCCAACCGAGGGTAATGCCCTCATACCCATAACTCAATAGGAGCAACATAGAATACCTTAACAGTCCTATATTATAATTAATATGATTAGTATAATAATTCCTCTAACAGATCAAAGCTAACATTGTTAGATTTAACAAGTGCACAAAACAAGTGCCAATGAGACCTACAAAATACTGGTATCAATAATCATTATGTACATTGCAATCAACATCTTTAAGTCTAATTCTTATAAATACACAACAAATCACACTGAGATAAGTAAATAGTAAATACTATAAGTCATTCTGATTTAAGCTTGATATTAAGAAAATTGTATGATCTAGTTATTGTTAGTGATATACGTATACAACCCATTCACAATAGTATAATCAAATATTGAAATCAACACAATTTATGTTAATACTTAATACAAGGAAATTATAGTGAAATCAATAATTTTATTTTTAAATATTATTATGAACTACATATTCTTCAAGTTTGTATTTGTATTTAGTAATACGTGAATAAATATTTGCATGGCAAATGTGGCAATACTAATTATGAGAATTATAAAACATCTTTGGTAATTTGCATTTAAAGCGAATAAAATATAATCAACCTTAAACAAAACAACAACGAGGAAAGAAAAGAAGGATAGTGAATTATCACCAACTTGAATTCTGAGTGCTAAGTACTCTATGATTTTAAACAATGTCACTATCAGTTTTCAATTAAAGTAAGTTTGTTTGCCCTTTCCTTCTTACCACTGTAATGACATGAATTCTAATCCTACATAATGCTCTAATGCAACACAAATTACAATATTTTCACTAGTATATACATTTTAAGAGATATGGTAAGAGTTGTTGGATCCCATTGACCATTACTAACACTTTATACAAAATTAATCACAAAGTTTTACAATATACTAATGAACCTAACTACTTCTGTAGACTTCATAATTTCTTTAAACTTAAAAATAAATTAAAAGAATATCTTATAATCCAATGTTCTCATACAATTGATGAATATTTGATATGAGTTGACCTTGATTATAATGTCTTTGTAGTGTTTCATGCATTACCAATTTGACTATCGTGAATTGACATTTAATTATTCTCAAGTGGTACCTACTGATTGACACCGTTGAAAAAAAAAAAAAAAATATATATATATATATATATTACAATATAAGTATGTAACGTAAAACAAATAATAAGAAAACAATATGCCAATCTTTAATTGCATATATGTAGTATTATACTAAGCAATATCGGTAAGTATATGAATAATGATTGTAAAATAATTTTGCAGACCAGAAAGGCAGAGATGTCGGCACAGATATTATGTGACCATATTTTGTACTCTACTTGAATAACAATAAAAGATAATTACCTATCAAATTGAGTTATTGAATATTGAACCTATGTCTACGAAGTCAAGATAAATAATATGGTTAAATGTAGTTGTTATTATTAATAAGTACTAAGATCGAAACAAACCACAATGTATTCTAAGGAGACCCCAATAATCATATTATTCCAGAAATTTAAAGAAACATGAATCCACTAATTGATAATGATACACACAGTACAGATCACTATGAGATCTACAATGTGTAAAATGTAATCCTATATTTTCAAATAACTGAGACGACTGCCTCTGACTGTATCTCGATTGTAGCACAACAAATACTATTATTAATATAACAAAATAAGTCACAATGATGTTAGCCAAGGTATTATTGTATTATTATAAACTCGTTACCTGTGATGCCCCATATCATCCTTGCACTAGGGGCAGATGCATGCATAACTGTGTCTACCATAAGCCCCGTAAGTGCGATAGAGAGCGCAACAGACGGCGTTTTGTTGCCCCATTTTATTGTCTCGCAAGCAACGAGTCCTTCATGGCACTATAGACTTAATTGATGTAACATACAATAAAATCTGATTTCTGGAAACTTCCATTCTTGTACATTCTTGAGCGCGTAAGGACGAACGATGCCAGAGACCCTCGTCCTCTTATGATAATATGGTTAACTTGAACACGGTGATTGAGGACAAACAGCACCAAACGCTGCACCAACCCAGCGTCATGCTGAGCCGTGAATTGCCGCATCGGTCACCGTTGCTTGTCTCGTGTCAGTGTGTAACAAATGAATGACAAAGATGTAGGAAATTATTTCGTGATACATTGGTGTACTTATACGCTTTAATAACATATCAGCGATCCATACATTAATACCTAGCGAGTGAAGTAAGCAAGCCTTCGTGCGCGAACTGCTTATATAGTCTATTGGAATAGATGTTACTTGAAATAGTATTTAAGAATTTGCTCTTTACTGTGCTGTTTCCACCAAACATCAACGTAATACAATGAGTGACTGCGAAGATGTACATTAACATGAACCGATATTTAGCATTTACAATCAGCATGTCATTTTAGATCTACTTTAAAGGGTCTATACAACTTCTAGCTACTACGTACCGAATTCAGCAAGACATAATTAATATATCATTACGGAATACGTCAATTATAAGAACTTTAATTTGAATTTAAGTAACCCTTGAACATTAGTGAGTATCTGCTAGAACAGGTAAAGTGATTTCCAACCATGATATCTACTTCTGTACCTCTATTCTGTAGATAAATCTATTATTATTAATAAAAAGGATACACCCTTTCCACTTGCCGACCCCGAATTAGTCTGCTTGTTTTCCATCAAATTAACTAGACTCCCTCTTGTCACCATCGCGACCCGATCAGTTGCTGAAGTTCATACTGAAGATCACCGTCCACTCGCATCGGGATTATCGAATCAGGTTTTACCAGACTATTATTGTTCGTCATTTTTCAGACGCTTCGTCAGCCGTTTTCCAATTCGTTTGTTGGTTCTTACTAGGACCAGCTTTTGTCACCGGAATACGATCCATTGTTTACGTCAGTATTGCCACCTTCCATTTGTCATTCTTGATTCCTTATTCTTAGGTCTATATTATAGTCAATGCTGCCCTCCTTTGGCACGATTGCTACAAAATCAAAAATTTCCACTTGCTGTATGTCACAATTGGGACATGAATTAAATTTTCCAATAACAATATGTCTCATTTGGAACATATAAAATAGACAACCTTTGACACAATTGGGACAAGTTATATTACATAAACTATTCTCAGTAATTACCGCTTATCACACCAGGAATAAGTCCATACATAAGTCGGTATTCTTTTCTCCCATTTGCCACTTGGTTCATCATAAAATATTCTCAGGAATCACCGCTTATCACACGAGGAATAAGTCCATACATAAGTCGGTATTCGTTTTTCCTATTTGCTTGTTGGCTTATCATAAACTATTCTCAAGAATCACCGCTTATCTCACCAGGAATAAGTCCATACATAAGTCGGTATTCTTTTCTCTCATTTGCCGGTTGGTTCATCATAAAATATTCTCAGGAATCACCGCTTATCACACCAGGAATAAATCCATACATAAGTCGGTATTCTTTTCAACTATTCTCAGGAATCACCGCTTATCGCACCAGGAATAAGTCCATACATAAGTCGGTATTCGTTTCCCTTATTTGCTTGTTAGGTTATCATAAAATACTCTCAAGAATCGCCGCTTATCACACCAGGAATAAGTCCATACATAAGTCGGTATTCTTCTCTCTTATTTGCTCGTTAGGTTATCATAAAATACTCTCAAGAATCACCGCTTATCACACCAGGAATAAATCCATACATAAGTCGGTATTCTTTTCAACTATTCTCAGGAATCACCGCTTATCGCACCAGGAATAAGTCCATACATAAGTCGGTATTCGTTTCCCTTATTTGCTTGTTAGGTTATCATAAAATACTCTCAAGAATCACCGCTTATCACACCAGGAATAAGTCCATACATAAGTCGGTATTCTTCTCTCTTATTTGCTCGTTAGGTTATCATAAAATACTCTCAAGAATCACCGCTTATCACACTAGGAATAAGTCCATACATAAGTCGGTATTCTTTTCAGATATTCTCAGGAATCACCGCTTATCGCACCAGGAGTAAGTCCATACATAAGTCGGTATTCGTTTCTAATATTCTCAGGGATCACCGCTTATCGCACCAGGACTAAGTCCATACATAAGTCGGTATCCTTTTCTCTTATTCACTGGTTGTCAGTTCGTTTAGAGTCTAAAAATAATAATCACATTCATAACAATGACACGTTATATCATAACAATATTAAACACCATTTTTTTTTTTATTAGCTTCCCCAAGACAGCCACCAGAAGCGATTATTTGTGTACAGTCAATAGAATGAATATTATAGTGTCAACGTTTATGGCAAACCCGCTAAGTGTTTGCTCCCTTAATATCTCATTTGATTAATCTTCTTCTTAATTTGCTTTATGGCTTTCAGTAATTTGATTAATGATTTGAAAGACTAGTTATCGAGACTATTGAACTCAACACTCAAATCGATATTCTCAACTATTTGTGGAGTATCTACAGTAGTAAACATCTTTAGTTCACCGTGGGCTCTACCGCGGTTGTTTGACAGCTACAATGTCACGATCGCAATCATCTCTGATTGGTTAATGCCCGCCCACTACTGGCCACAATGCATTGCTGCAACAAGAATCGCACAAATTCAGCCAATCAGAACAATAATGATTGATGCAGGTTTTAGACAATCGCCCTACGTGTAATGTCTGCAGGTGATAATAATTGTGCAACTCGTTTGAAATTTTAATATAATTTAAGGGCACACACACAAGAGACAAATCCGTCTTTTGTTTATAATAATTATATTAATAATTTATTTATTTAGTAAAAATATGCATCTCATAAGCTCCTTTTTCCAAAGTCAAATGGCTAGTCAAAATTTGGGCAGTAAAGGTAGGGAATCCGTTTCTCCACTATTTATCCGATGGGGCTTGCAAGGTTAAGATTTACACTTCTCTGTATACTGACAATTTCATTTCTTATTTCAGATCTAAACCTAAGTCAGAGATCGAATTATTCGTGCATTATTTATACCCGAGAAACAACGATATGATAAAATTATGTGTTAGTAGGCTATATAAAGAAATACAACAATCCAGACCCTGTTATACATAACATTGCCACAGTCATTGCCGCTTCATTTAATAACACCTTCGTAACTCTCTTTTGTTATTAGAGACACATGTTTTAAAGTTTCCTTTACTCGTACATAAAAATTGAACTTCGTAACTTAGTATTTCTTTCTAATTTCTATTATTACAGCAGATAGTATCATCTATTAAGTTGGTAAGCCAATCCAATAATAACAACAGTAAATATGATGTACTTGGTAGTTAACCTGTTGTTCAGTGTGTGTTTTTCCGAGGTAGTAAGTACCTAAAGGCTTTGATTTATGAAAGCAGATTGTACAACAAGGGCACCAAACAAGCCACTTGAGCCGAGTTATAAACACTGATTTTCACTTCGATTGCGAGGAAATGTAACAATATAATATTACTATAAGTACATATCTATAGATTGACCGAAAAGAGTAGGGATTAAATGAGGGTGCTGTAATGAGTTTGTAGGTAGGTATAGGTCGCAACCTCAATACAAGTGCAAAAGTTCACTGGCACCATAGAAATTACATAAATTCTTTCTCATCCATATGTCATTCAGAGAGACTGTTGTTTACCTCTAAATACCTTGTGTATAACAGCATGAAACGCACTTTAGTCCTCTTATAGCCTGCGTAAAATAGAACCTTACGAGCATGAGAAGTGGAAACGTGTTTTTATTTTATTATTATTTTTATTTTCCAAATTCTAAAAATCACGAATGCATGTCATCTATTAGTATAAGAGGATGTCAGCTACTAGTGACTTTATATGAATGTGATAGCTCACATAATTTTACCTTTTTTAATTATAAAACTCTAAGAACATTTGAAAGAACCACTGTTATGCTGATAAATAAATATTTTAATTCAAGTCCATTTATTTATTTTCATCTGATCTGATCAGTTAAATTCACTTTAGGTTAATATAATAATGATTCAATTCATTTTCCTTTCATAACCTCACCTCTCCTTAAATGGTGGTTGCAGCAAATGTAATTTATAATTTCCACAAGGGTGAGCAAACGGAACAAAAGTACATACTAGCACTTAATATAAATTTTATTGGTATAAGAATCAAATAAAATTCCAACATCCACATGGCTACTTTCGTGAGCATGAGTGTTGTATGTCTTTCTGTTTCTGGTATGTACATAGTTAGATTAATTCAAACCTGATATTTCATACCCTATACTTACTAGGTATTCAAAGTAATCTAATAACTCTAATTTGGTCGAATAAGTAAACCTACAGATTCAAAATAGGTTCAATGTTACCTACTTTATCTAGTGGACCAATTAATTATTTATTAGCTGATCCACCCCAGGTCTAATTTTCCAAAATCTTTTCTTTATGTCCAGTAGTAGCTTAGTAGAGAACTCAAATCATATTTGATTATGCAGGGCCTGCGGGTTGATCTATGTCTGTCAGTACATAATACAGACTATTCAGTCGGTAGATAGGTATTCAATGGGTGCATCTGGCAATCGACTCTATTAGTCTCCCTATCACTGTCTATCATTCTCACAACCATACCATGCCTACCATAGACCCAAATCCAAAAATCTTACATTAAATGGTAGGTAATGAAAACACATGCACCTGACACATATTTCAGGCATTCTATCCTTAAATTGTACTAAAATATTACTATGTGTATAGTTAAGTATGTAATTATTTAATTAAAGAAGAATAACTACTCATATTGAGACTATTCAATTCAAAGTTTTAAGACTTTATTTTAGTTACTAGGTAAACTAGATTTGCCTCAATTAACCATAGTAGTATTCAGATGTTTCTTACCTTCTTATTACTGTATTACATAACAATACCTTGAGGTTACAGCCTCCATCATAATGAGGCAGGCCGGGATGGCTTTTTTTTCTTTTGTATCATTACAACAGGCCTCACACCAAGAGTTACTGTGTTCTTATCCGATCCATGCAGGTACATGACTGCTTCCAATCACAACTTGAAGGTTATGTGCACTTCTCCACCACAGATGCAGGCCAAAACCACTTGTTCATCTCACATTCGTCGACCTCATCGTCAAGTCGGGGTCACAGGGTCGTGGACATCATCAGAAAAGTTGTCAAAACATGAAAAAAATGGTAACAGTTGAATAATCTCGGAAATATTTCATTTAAGTGACACCAGTATCAAGTACATACCTACTTGATTATATCAGACCCCTGTATATAACCCAAATTTTGCACTAAAACCATTGATTGACCCATTGATGTAGATATGACCGTTGTTATTGTAAGATTATTATTTCTATTTTTAACTAAAGCACATGTACATATTTCTTTTTTTAAAATGATTGTTGAATGATTTAAATTAAGACTTGAATAAAATTATATTGTTAACATTACTTCCTAGATAGATAAAGTTAAGTAGATATTCATTCTAAATTTTCACATTTTATTATGCTATGATAATGTACTATAGGTAATAATTTACACACTCAGTTATTGGTTGAATGTGTTAGATCAAAACAGATTTAAGACCAAATTGTACCACATTCTAGCAAATAAACTCTATTTTTTATATTTCTACACTAGCTCATGTATCAAGTACTTACCTACATAATAATCTAATTGTTTTCTTGATTCTACTTTAATATAGGTAGGTGCCTATTTGGTTTAAAGTATTTCATATCACTTATTACCTTATTTCGATTTTAAAATACAAGGTGTTAGTACTACTCTACTATAACTTCATAGATCAAATCTTGGGCTAGGTATGTCCCTACATAATAATCCATTAAAGCAGTCAGAACAAAACTATAATCCCTTACTTTGAACTCTCAAATAAGTCATAATGCTGATATCTACTTACTATTAATAATTATAGCCTTCACTTACTCTGTTCTAAAAGTATCAATTGGTAATATTGTAACTTATCAAATACCTACTTAGGTATTTTGATGCAGTAATCTAACATTAGGCACTCTTAATATTCACCCATGCTTTAATGAACATCCACTGTAAGAAGGTAAGTACACAGATTCACCGTTTCAATACAACCTATAGATGCATTGGACCCATCGACCTACGTACTTCTGCTTGTTCCAGACAGTGCAAGGTGCTTTCCTCAAACCAATCTCTTGAGTAGTTGCGTTGGAGACAAGCCCTCCAACTCGATACAGGTCTACTCAAGTACTCCCAAAGTAATAGTGTAGCACCATTGCAGTTTGTATATATTTCATTTTCACTTTGTTATTCGTTCAGGTAGGTTTCTTCATATAATTTCCGATATAAGTACCTAATAAATATGTTGCTATGCGTCTTGTACAGGCACTTTTAACATCTTCCAGGATAGACCCGCATTTTTGGGCATGAATCACATCCAATCTTCTGATATAAACAACTTAACCTCCAATCCGGGTTTATTAGTCTTGGGATGACCCTAATATGAATCAAACGCAGTTCCGATGTCCACAGTCTTATATTCAGGTACACTTGTAACATCCACTTAGTTTATATCTAGCTTAATTAATCACCTAGTACTTATATCTCGCTTAATTACTTTTATCTCGTCCATCTTTTTCTCTCACTGCGTCCGTCCGACGCCGCTACCACTGTCACACCTCCACTCACGGGTGACAGATGGCAGGTTTTCTGTGTTGCCTACAATACTTAGTAAAGAAAATGGCATTTGAAACTTTCTTCTTTTTTATTTACATAACCATAACATTATAAATGCGAAAGTGTGTTTGTTTGTTGGTTTATTGGTTCCTGGATTCGTCCTTCTCTATCACGTCGCAACGGCGCGCGGTGGTGCTACGGATCGACGTGATTTTTCGCATGGGTGTATTTAAAGATCTGGAGAGTGACATAGCACAGGCTACTTTTTATCCCGGAAAATCAACGAGTTCCCACGGGATTTTAAATCGCATCGCATAAATGGAATCGCCTTTACTTATCGCAATAATTGACCACGTGCATATTTTTTGCATCCTGGTATCTTCCCAAAAGATTCAACAAGTATTTAATTTCAGGATCCAGCGTCAGCTATTCCCAAGGGAACTCTGCTAGCCTTGCTGATATCAGTGATCAGCTACGCAGTCATGGTGCTGTTCGCCGGAGGAGGGGCACTGAGGCAAGCCAGTGGCAACTTCACTGACCTGGTGCTTGCGAATGGAACTCTTGTGGATTACAGCGGTGTATCCAGCTGCGTGAATACTACTGACGGCTGCGAATTTGGTCTTCATAACAGCTATTCTGTAAGTATCCTTTAAAAACCGGCCAAGTGCGAGTCAGACTCGCGCACCGAGGGTTCCGTACTATAGTCGTATTTTTTCGACATTTTGAACGATAAATGAAAAGCTAATATGCATAAAAATAAATAGCTGTTTTAGAATGTACAAATAAAGCCCTTTCATATGATACTTGGTAGAGTAATCTTACTTTAAATGTTGAAAACACTAGTTATTTTTTCATGAATACATTTTTTTATGATGTACCTAACCACAAATTCACAGGTTCGCCGCAGTCGGGTTAAGAGGGTTGGGGAATGTTCTGGAATGCTGTTGCTGTAGAAAAATATTTATTTTCCTCTTCCTCGCAACGTAAAAAGTGAAAAGTCACGATTTGGGCTTTGGAGGTACCTACACTGGATTATCATTTTAGACCCAAATCCTAATAAGTATCCGAGTGGTATTAGGTAAAACCATTCATGGCTCGCTTCCTTAAGCTACGATGAAACTGAAAAACTTTTCTTGCATTTAACATAAGGGCACTTTGTCATTACTAGATAATAATCTATACCTAAAACAATAATGTATATAATTAATCTTAACATAGCTTGTACTGTAACCTTATTTTTAATCTTAGATAAATTACCTACCTTAGTTGAGTGAACGTAGACTAGCAAACCGAGCGTCAATTTACCGGTTAATTGTTTATTGTTAATTCTATTAGGTACCCACGACACAGGTTTACCTAGTGTGGGTACCATAACACAATGTTATAATTGATTGATCTATGGTAAATAAATATTTTTTCATTTTCAATTTTATCTAAGTAAAACTTTTTTGTACATGAAGGTAATGCAGCTGATGTCTGCATGGGGTCCCTTCATCTACGCGGGCTGCTGGGCGGCGACGCTGTCCACGGCGCTCACCAACCTGCTGTCGGTGCCGCGGCTGATCCAGGCGTTGGGCCGCGACCGCATCTACCCCGGCCTCATCTTCTTCTCCAAGCCCTACGGCCGCCACGGGGAGCCCTACCGCGGATACGTGCTCACCTTCTTCGTTTCACTCATATTTTTGCTTATTGGTAATTAATAAACTATTCATTAACTTCGTATTTTACGATTAAGTTCAACTACGAATTGTCATAATTTAAATATGTGTATTCTACGATAGGCGTATTTCTGTCTTTTATCCTCCATCATCTTTCTTTTTCTACGATTCCATTTTATAAAATTTCATTTTTATTGTGTTCTGTTCTTCTGTTCTTCGGCTACATCGTATTTCTCAATTGTGACGTCTATTTACCTATTTCTTTAGATTCCCATATTATTGGCAACAATACGGTACCTACTTTCAATATCTTCAAGTAAAATTAACAGAGGTATATTTACATCTCTGAATACTTACATAAATGAAAAGCCGTGTGAATACAGCTACAAATTTTTAAATGATTCTACCTAGTTATATAAATTCTTTAACTTACGTCAATGTGTTTTTAGTATACTTATTTTAACTTTAGTGTTGTTGTCTACGAGGAAGCTGTAGGTAGGTACAGTATGCGGCCAAAAGTGATGAACATCGATCTATAAAGGCCGATGTTCATCACGCGTGGTATAGTGTAACGAAATTATTATTTAGATTTCTTGCGTAAATTAACTTGATCGTTTTGTCACAGCGGAACTGAACACAATCGCGCCTCTAATCTCCAACTTCTACCTGGCGTCGTACGCGCTGATCAACTACTGCACCTTCCACGCAGCACTCGTGCGGCCACTCGGCTGGCGACCTACTTTCAGAGTGAGTATGACCTCCTTCTACTCCTGTACTCCATAGGAGTACTAGCAGTATTAGCTGATACCCACGACTTCATTCGCACGGGTTTACATTTTTAATAATATCATGGAAACCAAGTATACCATACTCTCTGATTTTCCGGAATAAATAGTACTTATCCTATGTCCGTCTTTGCAAAATTTTGTCGATATCGGCTCTGCTGTTCGTAGCAGTCGACAAATCAAGCAGGACATGGGAAATACTTTCTGGGCCATTGCTCCTACGACAAGCATAAGCTTGCCCACTGCAACTATGCACCTTGCCCCTTGCCAATTCCAACCAACATCATAACTGACAAACGTCGCAAAGAACCGAAGCTGAACATGGCACGACATCTTCCACAGGAGGCCCCTTGGTGGGTCATATACCATAATAATAGATAATAGTACCGTAGACCTATTCCACTTCTTGAT
This sequence comes from Maniola hyperantus, assembly GCF_902806685.2. Classification (NCBI taxonomy): domain Eukaryota; kingdom Metazoa; phylum Arthropoda; class Insecta; order Lepidoptera; family Nymphalidae; genus Maniola; species Maniola hyperantus. The sequence continues at coordinate 4,316,198 of NC_048552.1, read as the reverse complement.
ACGCCTTACTCACAACCTTGAATGGGAAGCTGGAAGAAATCTCTGTTTAGAGATAAGCATTTCCGATGTAACTTAATTTATTATTACTTTGTAACTACAATTTTTGGTACATGAATAATAAAAATAAATAAATAAATAAAATAGATTGGAGAGAAATTGAAAAATTTATTAAATTGTTTCTGTTACCTTTCCTTTCAGTTCTATAATGTTTGGTTGTCGCTGGTCGGGTTCCTGCTGTGCGTCGCCATCATGCTTCTCATCAGTTGGCAAACCTCCTTAGTGACTTTCGCGATTTTCTTCACCCTCTATCTGATCGTGCACTACCGGAAACCTGGTAAGAACTTTACTTTAATTATATTGCTAGCTTTTGTCCACAGTTTCTTCAGCCTCGTGAAATTAGGGTCTTTGGATAGAGCGTTGATACTATATTGGTAAACCGTAAAGGCGTCGGACCCCTTTTCGAGAGGTATCTTCGGGCACATTTAACATTCAATTCTATCTATGAGGATTGAGGAACTACCTAATACTTACCATAAACCTTGTCAAAACATTGTAACATAGTCTTCGCGTGGCACTCATATTTTTGCCAAAATATGAGTGCTCTTCGAAACAAGAATAGGTAGGTTATCGCGGATTGAGCCACAATCCGCAGAAGCCATAAATTATTGCCCCATTTTCGTAGGTATTATTAACTCGTTTCTATTTTCCTCGCATTATGTAATGATCCGTAAAGCGTTACGTATTGACGTAAGTACTTATAGTAATACACGTAATACCTACTTTATGTTTCTCAATAAAAGTATTCTTAAACCAGTAGCAGAACTAAGAAGACGTACCTATATCCTACAGGTACATCCCATTTTATGTTCATAATAAAAAGTTTTATGAGACGCCTTAGGTATGCAAATTGACTCACCAAGAAAACATAATATGACTGTGCAAGAATGTATTACATACTGATTACATAGGAGTGTGTACCTATTATGTTTTGGGTGTCATCATTATGACGTTTTTCCGTCACTTTCCGAGGTGACTTAACGTTAACTGTGTGTCCAGGCCAAATGACAGATTTACGCACAGCACAGTAGGTACTCACACGCTTGGTGTCCGGGCAGATTTGCGCAAAGTTAACGTTAACTTGAAAAGCTTTACTATACTATCCGAGTGTATAATAGTAATATGAAATGAACCAAACGGGAATGGCAAAGCATTTTTAGAGGCTTTCCTTTGAAAATGCTTTACGATTGCTTTATCCGATTCCCTCAAAGGCGTGATTGGGACCTTCGAATCGACCAACTTCGACCATTCAAGAAGTTGTACAGTACAAACTAATACCTACGTATACCAAAGGAAAAAATTTGCTTTTGAGATAGCGTGGTTGTGATCAGCTACCTAGATTACCTCCTTGCTGCAGTAGTAAGTCGTTGTGGTCTTATAAATGGGAGGTCCCAGGTTTGATTCCCGGCAGGAGTAATTACTTATATTACTTATATCTTGTACCCAGGCTCATAAACAATTTGCCACTATCATTAAGAGAATCAATCACCGATAAAAATATAAAACGGATTCTAAAAAAATATTTTATTGACACATGAAATAAGACAAGTGCAACCTTTCAAGGAACACCCTGTATATGCTTGGGCGCTCCGCGATGCACAAACCGGTTTGGCGAGTGGCTATTAGATTGCACGGTGCGCGGTGCGACGTCGTAACACGTACCTTAATCGCGAGCATTTAGTAACATATTTCGCTAATTACCTACCGACCTACATTTTACCTACCAATATTATTAAGATCGCATCGATTTCATCTGTTTTGATTTGTACTTAGTTATTATCTAGTTTAGTCTAGTTTAGTTTAGTTTTATAAGAGGAATGTGCAACATCCATACAAACTCAACAGAGTTTTAGGATGTCAAGCGTAAAATTGTATAATTATTATTTGGCTGAATAACGAATAAAAAAAAACTTTGGTCTGGTGGGAGGCTTCGGCCGTATCTAGTCACCGCCTTACCGGCAAAGCCATGCTGCCAAGCGATTTGGCGTTTCGTTACGATGCCGTTTAGAAACCGATCAAAGGTATGGGGTTTTAATGAAACTGCCATACTCCTACAAGTACATCTTAGACTCCATCATCACTTACCATCAGGTAACATCGCAGTTACGGGCTAATTTTTATCAGAATTAAAAAAGCTTACATTATGCTCATTTTCGTTATTCTAGACGTTAACTGGGGAAGCAGTACACAAGCCCAAATATACAAAACAGCGCTGTCCAGCGCTCACAACCTGGCAAGGACTGGTGAACATGTGAAGAACTACTGGCCTCAACTGCTGGTGCTGGCGGGGAAACCTCAAGACAGGCCAGCTCTTGTGGACCTGGGGAGTCTCATTACCAAGTCCGGGTCTCTGATGATTGTGGGAGATATATCACAAGTAAGTTCCTGTAGAAAACAGGAATAAGATAAGTGAAAGTATTCATTACATTGTAATTTGTAGTTTAGGTACAATCGAGAGCTTAAGAAAACGATAGAAGACTAATAGGTTAGGATAAGATAAGGATAGGATAACTTGCTGTTCTGTGGATGGAATGTGGATAAAATATTTTTACTTGAAACTATAATTTTTGAGAAGGGTTCAGAGAGGAGACTTGAAAAATAAATATAAAGATGTCACCTTGTGCTGTTTGCATCTACTAGTAATCAAAACAAGCATTTAGCTAAAAATAATTACTTACACTGAATTTACAATTTCTTTTAGCAAAAGCTTACATACAAAGAGCGCGCACATCGAAGACGTTTAGGAGACGAATGGTTGCGCGGACGTAAAGTGCGTGCATTCTGTACGGGCGTCAATGGGTTTAGCTTCGAGAACGGCGCTCGAGCTCTGATGCAAGCCACGGGCGTGGGCAGACTGGCGCCCAACGTGTTGCTGATGGGCTACAAGGCCGACTGGGCGACCGCGCCGTCCGCTGATCTTGAGTCGTACTTCAATGTGTTGCAGTAAGTAAAAATTATTTTAGACGGAATGCGTATACCTGCTGTGCCAGCGTCTAAGAGTTTAGCGTCCATAACACCAATCGATCACTGTTACAGAATGTAAGTCACCGATGTAGGAAGACTGACGCCTAATGCGTTACCTTTTATAATAAAATCCCGCAAACTATTTTGGACTTACCTTTGCACAAGTTTAAAAAATCTATTAAAAATATGCTCCTGAAAAAAGCATATTACACAATTGAAGATTATCTAAATGATAAAAGAGCGTGGATTTGACCTGCAGCTCGTTCCAGCAACGCACAAGACTGCAAATACTATTTTATACATGGCATAATCTTGTACCTATATCAAATATTTGAAAAGAGCAACCGCCGAGTTTCTTGCTGGTTCTTCTCGGCAGGAAAGGCATTCCGAACCAGTGGTAGATGCATGCGACTATTCGTAAGCACTTGTAAAAGTTTATACGAATAAAAAAGATTTTCATTTTCATTTTCATTTTCACTGATGAATTGATGATCTTCAAGGCTAACTGGGCGACCGCGGTATCTGCTGATCTGGAGTCATGCTTCTATGTGTTCTAGTGAACACTTTAACCAGCTTTACCAATCTTAGTGCGGATCTACATTATAGACAGAATCTACATGCAAAATCTCAAGTTTCTAAACCGAGCTGTTTTGTACGTTTTCACTTTTCATCAAAGGATCTTGTCTCAAATTTTGACACAGTGTTTACACATTGACCGGCGCTCACCGAACACATTGACATTGGGCCAATGATAGCTGAGATCGGGAATTGACATCTTTGAAATATGAAGCTTAAACTCACAATGGTCACCGTTCTCCAGGATTTTGGCCACGTAGATGTAGCACAACCTTAACATTTCCCCACGACACATTCGGCTGGAACTAGGTACAAGAGTGGAAAAACGCTAATGGAATTCCGCTATATCTGTCAGTGTCACTGTACGTGCCTTAAACCATTTCAGCACGGCGTTCGAAACTCGTCTAGCCGTGGCCATCGTCCGCGTGGCAGGTGGGCTGGACTTCGCAGTGGTGTGCGAGGAGGCGGGCAGCAGTGGCCTCACCGCCACATCCAGCTGCGGCGACCTGCGCGTGCGTGCTCCCATCATGCACGCGGACTCCGACCTGGACATCCGCACGGCCGCTGACTCGCAACCCTCCAGTGGAAATAACCTCAGTGAGTTTTACTTTTTGATGAGCAACCACAGAGTTTCTTGCTGGTTCTTTTCGATAGAGGAAAGGCATTCCGCACCAGTGGACGATTCAAATATTCCCAGCTACTTGTAAAACTTTATTATTGAATAACAAATCTTAATTATTATTTCAGATCTTTTGACTCTCACATCGTCGAGATCATTTACAATATCGGAGAAAAGTGACACTAGAGATAGGAAAAAAAACAGAAAAGCAATGGACATGCACCGACAAGTGGTGTACAAATCAGCCTCCGGGATAGAAGTCTCTATGGAGCAACTCTCTAACATGACGATATTTAAGAGGAAACAGGTAAAACAGTAGAAAATATTTTTGGTTTAATAAGTAATATTGCACATTATTGTAAACAAGGTTTAGTTTATAATTGTATCTACCCCAAACTTTTATATTTTGGCACTAATAAAGAATTCCAAGAAGTCAAAGATGTCTCCTAAAACTTGGCCTGACTTTCATCAAATAATTTAAGTCTTATCATAGATACATCTGCTTCGGGCGAAATAATTCCTAACATGGATGGGATTTAGCATTATTGACATGTTATTGAAGATATCATCATTATCTACTTCACTGTCAATTGACAGACATTCATTGCTGGACATGGTCTCTTGTAAGAATTTTCATACGCTCCCTTAGACTCGTTTGATGTCGTCTGTCCAACTAGTGTGGAGTTCGCCAAAGTTGCGCTTTCCGGTGAAGGGTTGCCATTCTAGCTCTTTGGCACCCCAACGTCTATTGGTTTTTCGAACTATGCGACCTACCCATTGGCACTTCACCTTCGCAACAGGCTGAGGACTTTGAGCTAAGAACGCTCAGAGTCACTCAGCGGGCGATGGAGAGAGCTACGCTTGCAGTTTCTCTGCATGATCAAATCAGGAAATGTGGAGATCCGTAGAAAACCCAGAGTAATCGATGTAGCTCAACTATAGCTTTGGAGTTATTATTTTACTGAAGAAACAGTAATATTTTAAACCTTTGTTTATCTTTTTCTTTTTTCTTTCCTTAGTTAAAAATTTGAAAGATTCTGTGTGATCCCCAGGAAGCCGGCACGCTGGATGTATGGTGGCTGTACGACGACGGCGGGCTGACGATCCTCCTGCCCTACATCATCTCGCAGCGCTCGGCGTGGGCGCGCTGCAAGCTGCGTATCTTCGCGCTCGCTAACCGACACCACGAGCTCGAATTGGAGGAAAGGAAGTAAGAATACTCTATTTCCTTCTGGTCATTATGTAGCCCTTTTGACTTTTGCAAAGTAGCTCTCACGAAAGTTTTGATTTGCTCGATTCATCGTGTAGCTTTGCCCTGGAGAACAATACTTACTCCATTTCGTTTTGGTAATCCTGCATCGCTTTTGACTTTTAGGGGCTGATTTCCTATAGTAATTAATAAACGTTCACGGTCACGGGTGTTTCGACTTGACCGGTTCATATAGCTAGGACACCACGTGCTAGAATTGGAGGAAAGGAAGTAAGATTTTTTTAACTTTTGAAGTTCGGTGTAACCTCTAACAAATGAGCATTCACGGAAGATTCGCTCGCTCTGGATGTTCCAGTTTTGCTTGGATCCACGGTGTAACACAAAGTGGGACGAATTCAGCCTACTACACTGACACCTTTAAGATGGTGGCTGGAAACGGATGAGACAGACGGATTACTGGATATAGTCCTAGAAGTATAGACTGATAAATGATAATTATGATGATATTGGTGATATTGATTGAAAGCAAATAGGTTGAAAATTTTATGAAGAATATAGTTATAACACAGTTCACGGCTGAAAGTACTGTACCTTTAGAAGGAGATGGCAAATTTGTAGAGCAGTGTATCTGTCGTTGAGACCGACAAAACGTCATATAGGTATGAGTGACAGAGACAACGCTCTACAAAGTCATTCTAAAGGTCGATGTACATTACTTTCGGCCGCGTACTGTACTTGTTATTGTCATGCAATAGACAGATCATAATTATAATACTAATGTGTACCTATTAATTTGTTGCAGCATGGCCAATTTACTGGCAAAGTTCAGGATAGACTACTCCTCGCTGACGATGGTTCAGGACATCATGGAACCGCCTCAGCCAGAAACTAAGAGAATGTTCGACGATCTTATCAAGAAGTTTACTGATGAAACGGGAGGTAAGAACTACAAATGCCTATCACGCAAAACAAAATTGTGTGAAGTTGATGCAAGATAAGTAGGGGGAGTCCGGGAGAGTATACCCGCCTTCCACTAAAATGCTCATAAATCTTTATATACTTAAAAATCGCTATTTTCTATGAATTGTATCTTAAGCTGCACTATTTAGCTATATTTTCTCTAAATAAAGTTTGATACATAAGTAATAGTTTATGAGTAATTAACGATTTCTACCAAAGTGACATTCGGCTAATATCTCCCACCTGGGTGGGAGACTTGACCCCCCAAGTGGGGAGCCTTTATCCGGGTACAAAAATAAGCAAAATAATCATTACAAATTATAATTCTATAAAAAAAATTAATCATACAAATATGACACATAGTATTTTGTAGTAAATGAGAATTCCTTTTTTGATTGGAGCAATTAATACAAATAAACTGCTCCTCATCATGTCTTTATCATATTTGGACAGTCCAACGGATTTCATGGTCATAAGTCTCATGTTCATAACTTTCTCTTCTGCACATCTGAAACAAAACCAATTATCAATTTCATCTCCTACTTCATCCCATGGACTATCAGAGCTATTATCATGCTTGGGTTCTTCGTCAGGGTCTGTCTAACCGTCACTTGACTGTAAAACTTGTCTTTTCAATGGTCTTTTTACTGTCTTTTTCTCTTCGCTTTACCTTTTTGTTTTTTAAGTTATTTTAATTTTCTTATTTTTTGGTGCATAATTATCTATATCATCATCTAGGTCTAGTTTTTCTGGCGTTTTTTTAAAAAAATTTAGTTTTTCTGGGCTGTCTACCACGACGAAGGAGCAGCCTTTGGAATTGAACGAATCATTTGTGGTACAACTATTTTCGGTCTATGTCGTAAATCAGAATCTACCGTTGTCACATCCAGATTTTGAGATGTAGAAGCTACCTCTTCTGATTGTCTTAATATTGCAATTGGTTGCTCAGATTTTTTCCTCAGTCAAAATTGATGGTGAATTGGCTCTAGCCACCGCAGATAGATTCATGAATACTAATGCTGATGTTGAAGGCTCTGACTGACGTTGTACAGTAGATGATGAAGGTAATGAAGGAAGGCAGGACGATCGTGGTTACATCTGGAGGTAATACAAAAATATTATTGCCGGAGAAACAACGGGCGAGTTTACCCGGGGTAAAGTCTCCTCCCGACTCCAGGGTAATGTCTCCCACCCCACACAAATCTGTCAGTTATTACATTTTTATAAAAAACTATGACACTTAAGTAAAAGCTGTCTGCCGTAAATGTTACTAGGATAATTACAGTTACGATGTATATAAATGATATACTGGAATCTATTCACAGTAAGAAACAGAAATCAAATATCGAAAATTTAAAAAATTTACTTACCGGCACGAAATTTTTTAGTTACTTCTCACTACTAAACCAAACTGCCGATCGTAACGGTATCTCGTGAGCGAGGTGGGAGGCGTCTATGGAGGCTAAGAAGTGTGGCAAAGTCGCAATATCTAGTTCCACAAAGATTCTATGAGCAGTGGCTAATGTCTCCTACCTGCTAAACTCTCCCGGACTCCCCCTACCTACTAAATTTTATCTTAATCATTTTCAATCGGGTTCTCGCTTAGAATTCTAAAAATATGAATGTAATCTTCTCGTAACTAATGTAAGGCAATTTTGTACAAATTAAGGACTAAACGCGCATGCAAGGAAAATAATTGTTATTGTCTAATTATTGTCTGATCTTTGATTGAATGAATACTTACATCATCATCAGCCATCATTGACAACAACCGATAGACGACATAGGTCTCTTGTAGGCACTCCTACACGCCACGGTCTTGCGCCTCCTGAATCCAGCGGCTCCCTGCGACTCGCCTGTCGTCAGTCCACCTAGTGGGGGGTCGATTCAAGTTGCCATCAAAATCACCAAACAATACCTCGCATATCTGTATATATACTTTATATATGTAATAAACTAAAGAAGAGCACTAGGTACATTAGACTTGTCAATTAATTTACGAGATAGAATTTACTAGATCTTGTAAAAGCGTAAAATCTTGTTAACAGAGTCCAAGATCAGTCAGACAGAGCTCACGACGCTGGCGGAAAAGACGAACCGCCAGCTGCGCCTGCGTGAACTGCTGCTAGCCAACTCCTCGCAGGCGCGTCTCGTCGTCATGTCGCTGCCCATGCCCAGAAAGGTTCGTACTCTGTGCCATATCACCAGCCCTTTGAGTAATAAATTCCAAGCCTTTTTGGGTTTACCAAACGTACCTACATAGTAGTTACGTACCTACATAGTAGTTACGTTACCAAACTTATGTTCAAAAAGCTCCTGAACGTTCGGAACTAAGGACTTGTTATTTAAAAAAACAGAAATCTTTTCAATTGGGGGCTCTGGGAGACGAGGAGGGAACGCCCCGCTCAGCCCCCGCGCTAATCCGGTGCTGGCGACGCGCGGGTATGCGGGGCGTCCCCCCGCCTCATACCCGGATTGCCATTTCGCCGTTTGTCAAGTGATAGAATTCATCTGTAGGCGGCTGCAGTCGACTAACTAAAGCACTATGACCGACTGCGTCAAACTGTGCTGTACTAACCTGTAATACTTACTTTAGATAATAACTTGTCTGTTGCCGTGACAGGCAAACTACAGAATTCTTCGTCGAAGACACATATAAGTCTTTGGTGAAAAATCTTTAAGCAGGTTTCATTGGCCCTAAATCATATTATATTTTTGGTATTACAGGGTTCGGTGTCAGCGCCGCTGTACACGTCGTGGCTGGAGATGATGAGTCGAGACCTTCCCCCCATGCTCTTCGTGCGCGGGAACCATACCTCCGTACTTACTTTCTACTCATAGATACTTAAACTAGAATCTGAACTAACTTCGTGAACATGAAAAATTCCAGCATAATATGTACTTACCAATCAGATGTAAAGCAGATTTTCCTTGTTCTTCTAAAAGATCAATCGAAAACCGAGAGTCTATAGCTATATAGGTATAGGTATTTGTATTTTTACGTCGACCGAAACTCTTAATTTTTTATACTTAAATATGATTATTATGAACAAAAAATAGATCAATTAAGTTAATTTTAATAAAGTTAATTAGAAATAAGTAAATAAGTTAATAATATAAAAATAATTTAAAATAAAGTACAATTTATAATAATTTATTCGTAATATTATAGTCTATCAATAGGTAGGTACGTACTTTCAATACATAATTTTAATTAGGTAGGTACCTAAGTATTATTGCATCAGTCCTGTGAGAAGAAAAATAATATAAAATCTTCCAAGAAGTTGGCACACATTAATAATACCTATTTACATGACAGTCATGTTTTCAAAGAATTTTTTTAGCGATATTTAAGTAGTAAGTAGGTATTTAGGTAGACATGGACTTAAAAAAATATACTCAACGTCCATGTTAATGTAGGTACCTAGTTTGTAAAAATATATAAATTTTATATTATCTATACGCACGCACCAACACAGTTCTTTTTATAGGTATTTGATTTTTGAATCGTTTACTGCAATTTGAAGACTTTACAAAGAAAATATTTGACTTTGACTTATTAATAAAGCACTTTGAATGTTAGAAGTTATAAGTACCTACCTACTTACTTATTATTATTATTATTTTATAAATTAATAAATTATTTTAGACGTAGGATAGGTAGGTATGTACGGGAAACAGTATCAACTTGTGTGACTTGAGATTTCTCATAAACCAAAGCATAATCTTACTTACTTAGTTTATAGATAGATACAAGTGACGAATGAATAGTTTTAAGTGATGTGCCTTATTTTATCCCATATCCTTTAAGTTATTAGTTATGACCTGTTATGATATATTAAAGAGAAGTACCTAACGTTCGAATAATTCTATAATAATAAGTTCTATTCAAGGTATAAATAAGCGTTGATCGTTGATACCTACTCTAATTCTAATATTCTAATGGTTAAACGATGTATTTGTATTTTTATTTAACGATGTAGCTGCACTCGTCTATATACCTACTTATAATAAAACTGGAAACCGTAACTGGACGATTTCTGTACATTACTGAAATATATTTTTAAAAATTTAATCGGTGGAAACATTATTATACCCTAAGTAATAATATCATTGTAGTTCTGAGTTGAACGTACACAGGTATTAGGTATACCTATATCTACTTGTTTTAGAGCTAGCGCGCACCACAGTAAAGTTCAGTACCTACTTACGTTTTTTTCCCGCAAATTCTGTGAACTATTATAAAACTACCTACATAGGAGCGCACGCACTGCGGAATTAATTCCATACCTGATTTTGTTAGATTTCAATTCAAATTTACAGATTTTAAAACGCACCGCAACACACCGCACCGTGGTGTGCGCGCTAGCTCACCTAAGTTGGTTGTAACATGACACACGATAGAAAGACAAACTTAAATAAATTTTGCGCAAGTGATTTTTGGATTTTATTTATACTTTTTTATTACCTTTTTATTTATACTTAGTAGTTACAGCCTACTTATTGTTACTGTAACTACCGTCCAACCGTAAAATACGCAAGTGATTTTTGGATTTTATTTGTACTTTTTTATTACCTTTTTATTTATACTTAGTAGTTACAGCCTACTTTTTGTTACTGTAACTACCGTCCAACCGTAAAATACGCAAGTGATTTTTGGATTTTATTTATACTTTTTTATTACCTACCTATTTTATTTATACTTAGTACTTATTTTTACTGTAACTACCGTCCAACCGTAAAATAGGAAAGTGATTTTTGGATTAAAACAATATGAAGAAAATAAAACGAATCGTGTCAATATATTACAAGTATTTCTTTATTTCACACATATTTCACAAGGGGTTTTAATTTAAATTTTAAACATAAAAATGATAGAATATTTACAGATACAAGAACCAACAGCCGTTTCGGATTATATATAGTTGAAAAATATGCAGCAGAATTAAGCATGAAATAAACTATGGGACGCGTCCGTAGGGCGCGACTGATAGATGTGCAGTCGTTTGTGACGCGACTTGCGAGATATATGTCGAGATTCCGAGCGCTTAAGATTACGCTCACGACTTACGTCCGATCGTTTGCACAGTTCAGAGTACTTTGCATTATCCATATACCTATAAGTCACCGGTCACGGCTGTCAGCCGCATCCGCCTGCCACGTCCGATAATTCGTTTCCGCCTTTACTTTCATTTTGTCAAAATAAAGCGCGGGTGATATAAAATAAAAAATTACATTCGATATAACTACTGCGTTATTTTATGTACAAGTATTTCTTTTTAGAAATTAATGTTACTTCTTTTTAATAATGATGGTTATCTAAATGTATCAAATTCACACATTTTCTAAATGATTTCTAACTGTGGCTACTTATCAGAGCGGGATGTGCAAATCAGAACTGTTAAATGAAACTCAGAGCGGTGAGATCTATACAGCGCACTCTGACTTTGCTTAGACTTAAGAGTCAAAACGAGACAGAGGTTACATCTCTCACATAAATCTGTCTCGTTTTAACTCAATCTTAAGTCTGAGCAAAGTCAAAGATCTCTTATCTATAGATGTCAGCCTAAGAAAAGGTTACACTCTTGTGGCTGCGTTGGTATAATTATATCAAAATTAATTTCTAATAAGAAAATTCACTATAAACGATGGCGACACTGAATCACCCCACGCTAATAATTGTGTAAGATACCTGAATTATTGAGGACTGTTCTGGTCACTCATGGGTTATCATCATGATCAACCCATCGCCGGCTCACTACAGAACACGGATCTCCTCTCAGAATGAGAAGGGTTCTTCTTCTTCGCTCTGGGCTGGTTTCCGCACTTAAACGTTTCCGTCTGTTGTGCGTGAGAAGGGTTTACTCCAATGTAAAAATAATACGAGCTGAAGACTCAATAATTAAAGGTACTAGTGATCGCCCCTTCACTAAATAATTCAAACTTGGACAAATATTCTTTTAGATTTTGGAATTATAACTTTACAGATTACAAAATTGTTTTCATTAACATTGCTATAGTTTTAGAGAGTTTCTAAAGTGAGGCCAACGAAATGAGAGAACGACTCGTTGCCCTTACTTTAAGGGCGTTTGTGCACTCATTGTTGTGATTTTACGGATCCGTGAAAAAAATACGAATCGAATGTACATATTTGTATGACGGCCACTTCGAAGAATCACGGATATGAACCGCATACGGATGAGTGCACAAACGCCCTAAATGTAAATATTCTTCGATCAAGAGTGTAAACCTTTCATTGAGATTTATGAGAAATTATGTTATGATGCGATGCTAAGGTAGGAAAACTACTTGCTAATATAGTACGCGACAGGTCGAGATCAGGGATGTTACGGATATTAACATCCGCATCCGCAAATGCGGAACATTCGCATTAATTCAGACATCCGCATCAGCCGCTTCTGCGGATGTCAAAATATTGGCATCCGCAACAACCCTGATCGAGATGGCAATCCTGATCCAAACAACCGCGGTAGGGCCACTGCTGCGCGATTGCCGTAGAATGACAGCTACAATGTCACGATCGCAATCACCTCTGATTGGTTGACACTCGCTGACTATTGGCTAAAATGCGTTGTTGCAACAAGAATCGCACAAATTCAGCCAATTAGAACAATTGAGATTGTAATAATGATTGATGCCGGTTTTAGACAATCGCCCTACAAATAGTTTGACAGGTGATAGTACTGATGATTACTGGTATGACACCACAAAAAAAACGCGAAAAAAAATTCCTATGGTTGACGACGACTGACGCTAGAGGTCAACGAACGTGTCATAAGTAGGCCACTCAGAGTCAATGCCGCGTTGTAGGCGGGGCATTGACCCGAGTTTTGCGCGCTATACATTGCGGGTTTGAAAGATACTAAATCACTAAAACTACAAAATGAGGCCAAATCGTTATTGGTATTGAATTGTGTTCAGGTAGTATACAATATGTATTTGTTTTTGCTAGCGTTCTGGTTACATCCTGTATATAAGTCAATGTTCGTTAATGACTGTTTACATAACATTTTGGACGAACTGCAGATTGAATCAATCACGTAATTGGACGATTTGCTTGATGGTGTGTGAGAGCCGTAAGGTGCGCGGAGTGATGAGGCGATTGCGATATGTCAGTTGCGTGGTGGGACGGCGATTCAATATACATCTGTTAGCCCAAGAGCCCAACAAGTAAACTAGCTGCCCTTTCAACATGGATGTGCAGTGATGCAATTGGATGGAGTGGGAGGGGGAGGGAGGGGGGGGGGCGAATCTCCACCTGGAGGTGAGCCCTAGGGCTCGAAGAAATAATTTGAGAGGTTGGGGGGCAACGTTCTCTAAGAGCGCCTCCCGTGAGGCTCGGACCATAGCTTAGGACGATGTTTGGATGGTCGGATTTGTTGCACTACTGGTTAGTCCGTACACCCCCGAGGCCGTAGCGTGAGTCTACGTCCGGGTAACGTTAGAAGTTTAGGAGTCATTTCATTTTCCTCGCTCGTCTTACCATTTTGAGTCATCAACCAATCATATATATAGTTCTAGTTGAAATGAATTTTAATAAATTTCAATGAAGATCAGAAAATAAAGATACCCTAATTAGTTTTCATATATCACTTGCTATTCTTATTTTTAAGATTATTTTTAGGGTACCGTGTAAAACAGGTAACTTATATAGTGTCGTCCAGTTTGTCTGTCTGTCCGTCCATCTGTGTTTCACTTTTTTTGTTGATAGAAATTGTTTTTCCTACATGCGAAGTTAGCACGATTAAAGATTATTCCACGCAAACTTATTATTTTAATTAACTGCAGTTAATTATAGGCATTATAGTAGTAGTAGTAGTTACTATAATGCCAATATATGATATGTAGATTCAGATCCTCTAGGCATTCATGACCTATGATTCCTGTGAATTTAGCATTCTCACTCTTGACTATTACTACAAGAGTTGTTTTAGTGTGTGAGTTGTTTTAGTGTGTGTGTTGTGGTTCTGTTAGTTTACTTTGTGGGCTCTTAGAGTAGGGACGATTACGATATGCGATTATTGATTAATACATACGTCATATCCCTTGAAAAATAAACTTTCATTTCTGCTTCAACTCCATAAATCTTGGATCTATAGCTAATATTTAACTGGATTTTATTTTAAATATCATATATACTTTCAATTACTATGATTACTTTATTCACCGAAAATTTTATAATACTTTTATATTTATTTGTTTTGATTATGGAACTAATCGCTTATAACAGTATGCTTCCATGCAATGGGAGAAACACATTTGCAACACCTCACCTCACGCCAAGTCATACTACACGTATAGCGTTAAATCGAATCATATTGGCACCGATTCCGTTGTCTTTCTCTAAACTAAATTTAGAGTATCTGCATCCTTTTCTTTTTAACAATACTAAAAAGGGACAGAACATGAACTTTACATTTAAAGACTCTAAATTTTAGCGCACGCTACAAGTTTAAACAGTAGGCTCGCGACTGTGCGCTAAAATCACGGGTTTTACCATCTAAAAATTAAATTTAAAACTGTCAAAGCGTCTGTGCTTTTCATATTACATTAGTAAGAACTGTATGCGAACCCTCTAAAATTAGGTTGTGCTCAGAATTAGTACCATTGTAGTACAGTTCAGTTTACGTAAAAAATCTTGCATCTGTTACACTTGACTAGGCAAGGATGGGGGCGTCTATTTAACCGCGCATTGGTTTATTTTTGCCTTTCGTTTCGCGGGCTGCAATAACAGCAGTACTCACAGATATGGACTTTATACGCTAGATAAGGTGTGCCATGAATAATGAGTTATTTTCCAGCAACTTAATTGCCATTTTGGCGCTAATAGCAGCAGTGAGCGTCATACGAGTGTACTCGGAACTAAAATGTTAGTGACGAGAGGTCGGTCAACAGTGTCAACACGACGAGCATTCGACACAAATATCAATTTTGATCCCCGGTACCCGGTATCGGTGGGGCGCTTCGAATCAGCACAAACAAAAATAAGTCATTTTGTATGGCACACGTCTTCCAGCGTACTTTTATATGTACACTAGCTTATGCTCGCGACTTCGTCCGCGTGGACTACACAAATTTCAAACCCCTATTTCACCCTCCTAGAAGTTGAATTTTCAAAAATCCTTTTTTAGCGAATGCCTACGTCATAATAGCTATCTGCATGCCAAATTGCAGCCCGATCCGTGCAGTAATTTGAGCTGTGCGTTGATAGATCTGTCAGTCAGTCAGTCTGTCACCTTTTCTTTTTATATATTTAGATTTCTGTGTTCTATATATTATTATGATCAACTCATCGTCGGCTCACTACAGAGAACGGGTCTCCTCTCAGAGAGACAAGGGTTTTGGCCATAGTCTACCACAATGACCAAGTGCGAATTGGCAGACTTCACTCACCTTTGAGAACAATTTTCTATATATAGGTACTAATAATTTAATTCAAAGGGTGTTCGCGATTTGACTCAACACGCATGCTGTGGCGAGGAGTGGGAAGTGTCACAAATGTGACCCGCCCATTAGGACAGCAAGGCGTCGATAAAAATTTGGAGAAAATTAACAGTATTCAGTCTATAACCATTCAATATTAATCAACTATACAATGACTCTTGATAGCTCTCTTAACTCCCAAAGGGACAGATAACCTGTCATACTGTCTCTATCGTATTCCAAGTATATGAACGAGATGGCAGGATCCGATTCAAGACGCAATCTAGAGTCAGACGACCCATTTTACTTAAGTGCATATTACAGAAAAGATATATGCCTTTGCACATTAAGACATTTTTGCACACAGTTTGTACCTTTCGTTTATAATTTACGAAAACGAAATTCGACATCGAGTTTCTCCAGTTTCACGGAAAATTCGTGAAAAAATTCTGTCAATTGAACATCACGAAAACCATAAAAGTTCTCGAGAATCCGGGAAATTCAATCAGGGTTAGCGGCTCTTTATAACTATGACGTTTCAACCGCGCAAGAAAATGCCCTCGTGTGCAAAGACCCTTATATTACACACTTAATTAAGTTATAAAAATGTGAAATACACAATAATGAATGAATGAATCGAATGTTCGAGACAAAAATGGCATTATCCTACCAGCACCTCAACGTATTAATTTGTATCAAACCTTCGACTACGGTATAAAACGAGTACAATTTAGTGTTACCAATAGAATATTATGCTATAGTCCTTGAATTTCACGAGTACGAGTGGCTCATGCATGTGTTTAAGTCGTATCTGTGCGTTTGCGAGCGCTTGCTTGGTTGGTGACAGGCACGCATAATTACGCAATGTTTTTTTTTAATTTATAGACTAGCGCTTGGCAGCAATCAGACCTGCTGGCAAGTGTTGATACAGCCTAAGATGGAGCGCGCTTGCCTAGAAGATGCCTATTCTCTCTTAGACATGAAATGTCCATGATTGTCCAATGACCATGTATCCGACGTAGCCACAAGGAAGATCACGCGCGCTTGTGAATTCCAAGAACTACAGTAAAAGTATAAACATCTACATAAATTAAGACACAGAAAGTCTTCACACAGCCATACTTTCTTATATATAAATAAATAACATAGAGGGTACCTAGATAGTAAATAATAATTAAGGGTTACAGTATTGTTTTTGGTTACCAATTCGTAGTGTGAAAATAAATAGTGGGCCTAAAACAACTTATAATTACATTTCAATTCTAATACCTAAGCTTAATCGTTTTCTGTTACCAATGGAGTGGCAAAAAATTTTTATATTTGCAATCATGATCAACCCATCGCTGGCTCACTGCAGAACACGGGTCTCCTCTCAGAGTGAGAAGGGTTTGACCATAGTCTACCACGCTAACCATGTGCGGATTGGTAGACTTCACACACCTTTGAGAACATTATTAAGAACTCTCAGGCATGCAGGTTTCCTCACGATGTTTTCCTTCACCGTTAAAGCAAGTGATATTTAATTATTTAAAACGCACATAACTCCGAAAAGTTAGAGGTGCGTGCCCGGGATCGAACCCCCGACCTCCAATTAGAAGGCGGATGTCCTAACCACACGGCTATCACAGCATCAGTATTTGCAATACAGGAATAAAATCTCTTTCATTCCTGCATTGCAGATATTAAAAACTTTTTTTTCAATTTTTTCAATTCAAATCTATATAGCAATGGTACCAGGTTGGGCGAGTTTCGACTGAACCGAACTTTCCCAACCAGAGGTAAATTCTAACATGGTTCCAAAACACTTGTAAAAGTTTATTTGAATAAAAATCTTTCTATACAATATCTGTCACCGGCTGTACTCACTTATTTAGTCGACGTTAGCCTAACTAGTTTCGAACCCATCCGGTGACATATTGTATACTAGCTGATGCCCGCGACTTCGTCCGCGTGGATGTAGGTTTTCAAAAGCCCATGGGAACTCTTTTATTTTCCGGGATAAAAGAAGGCAGGTCATGCCTGTCGTAGAGGTGATGGCCGTTGGAGCCGGAAAGTCCTTGAGTGGAGACCGCGTAGGTAGGCAAGCATAGTGTGGGACGCCCTCCAGCACGATGGACCGACGATATAAAGAGGCTGGCGGGAAGCGGCTGGATGAGGAAGGCTGAGGACCGGGTGTGGTGGCGCTCTTTAGGGAAATCCAGTGGAAACTACGATTTTCTGAAATAAAAAGTAGTCTATGTCTTTCTATAAGCTTTCTCTGTACCAAATATTGACAAACTCGGTTTAATAGATGGGCAGTAAAAACAGACAGACGCACTTTCGCATTTACAATATTAGATTAGTATGAATGTTATAGTATGGATTAACTGATCGGACACCTGCCACTAACAAAGGGCTTGATCTACCAATTTAAATTGCCTCAGCAAGCTATGGAGAAGACTATGTTAAGAGTTTATCTGAAGGATAGGTGTCAAATCAAGTTCCCAATAGCCAAAACCGTCAGCAAATTGAAGTGGCAGTGGGCAGGCCACGTTTCGGTGGGAGCGTGATGACCCTCAAGCAAGATGGGCTGACGATATAAAGAGAGTGGCGAAAAGTCGCTGGATGACTGAAGACCTGGTGTTGTGGCACTCTTTGGAAAAGGCCCATGTTTAGCAGTGGACGTTCACAGGCTGAAATGATGATATATCCTTAAATACCCATTAAGATGCCCATGAATAAAAACCATAATAATTTTAAGTAAGATTACAATAAAATATCAATTAAGTGTTATCAGGAACGAAAGAGAGTTAACGAAAAAATCAGTTGGTTCATATACTTTCTCCGCGCGTCAATGAACTCTTAGTATGGAATAGTTGATTATTTTTCGTGATTTCAGGGTAGGCTTCATGGTAAAGTATTCCCTTTCCTGATAGGGTTATCATGCAGTTTCACTAATTTATGTCCATATTTTGTGACGGTGTTACCTATATTTACAAAGCTTCCCTGTATACTACGTTATGTGTAACGCCGTCGCAACAATATACGAACATATTAGCAGCGCTACTCACCCTGGACAGAGCCACATAGAGCTGTCCGTGGCTGAAGCAGCTCGTGGTGAGGTCTACGCCTGCGGTGCGCAACGTTTGGCCTTGCGCCTTGTTGATCGTCATCGCAAAACATAGACTCACAGGAAACTGCACGCGCTTGAAACGGAATGAAAAATTATTGGGGATAAGTGGTATCCGGGGAATAAAAACTTGTTCCCCAGCACCACACCCAGTTAAAATTTCCGCTTCAATAATATTTTGTTGCAATCGGACTACCCTTAGCCGAGTTCCGTTGCATAATTTCGGCGGACTTAAATTACGCAACAGAATGATTGGCACTCCAACTTTTAAATTTATGGTGTGCAAGGGCAGCCCAGGAGCTGACAACGAATTCAAAAATTCTATCGGGTAATTAGTTGCATCATCTTGCTCCACCACCCGATTGATGAAGCAATATTGTGTACTTTGACCTACGAATCTTTTTCAGTTTTTAGGGCTCCGTACCTCACAAGGAACCCTTATAGGAAGAAATAGGAGGAAAAAACGCTTGCATGTACCTTTGCCATATCCATGCCATATCTTAACAAAATCCAAAAAATTGCAATCCAAAAAATCAAGCACTTAATATTTATAGAAGATAGTTTGTAGTATGTACCACAAAAAACGCCTGCATAAACCTATGCTATAACCAAACAAAATCCTAAAAATACAGAAGAAACCAAGTACCTACTTAATAATATATATTATAGAAGAACAATAATCAAGTAGGTACCGACCTAATTAGTAACTAAATAGTTCTGAAAAGAACTTTTTATACGATTTTAAATTCCAGATATTCAGATCAGATTTCAATTTTTAAGCTCAATTTGGATGCGTGCGTCACGTAGGGACAGTGTTTCCATATGTAAATTGAGAATTACCGTGTTCAAGGGTTAAAATTACGGTGTTTCTAGATTAAATTACGGTGGATTAGCTAAAAGAATACTGTGTAAATTACCGTGTCATTTTTAAAAGAAAAAACGTCACGAATTAGCTTTTTAATCAGCTATTAATATTATTCTGAATCTGACTCTCCTAGCATAGCAATATCTTTTTCATATACGGATTTATTCATATTAATATTTTGTTAAATCTCATTAGTTTTACATTTTACTCTTTCCTAATTGCTTGAATAAGGACGAAATACTACTATTACGCAGTATATTATGAATTTTTAACGTGATTTTGTATAACGGTGACACGGTCAAGGTAATGGCCATATTACCTTGACGGTAGATTAGGGCTGAATTACGGTGCATCTACGGTAATTACCGTGTACATGGAAACACTGCGTAGGGAGCCAACCGCGCGTCTGAGCCGCGCGGAAACTTGCCACTTAGCATTAAATTTAAAGGTAATTTGGACACGTCAGTTGCGTAGGGCGCCGACCGTGCGACTGCGCCGCGCGGCTACCTATCCTATAGATGTTTCTTTCCCCTTGCGCCGCCTTCTCCACTCCCGTCCCCGCGAATGGATGCTAGCAGACACCAGTTTACATTGCATATTATGAGCACTGCATAGATACCATGAAAATTAATATTGTATTAATAAGTACCTACTTATAGAACAGTTCTGCTCTAAGCTTTGTTTGCTTTGTGGGGAAAATTAACCCTGCAGTATGCAATATTAACTGTCTCCTTTGGAATGGTCTAATTTTCACAACAGGTCTATCCATTAAGCCTATACGATAAAGTGGGAACGCCAGCTTAAGATGAGCCATACGTTCAAAGGTTTCTGCATATTCCGAGTTTCAAGCTATTTGGACCATAAACTGAGGGTTATTATGTCTATTATTTCTGAACTACAAAACTGATGACTTTAAAATATTTACAGAACAATCTTTAAAATATCCCCTTTCTAACAAAAAAAGAATGAATGAAATCGGACTACGCATTAATGAATTACAGCTCAGTATACATTTTAACTTTCAACCCCTCTCCTAAGGGAACCATGCTGAATTTCGGGATAAAAAGTATCCTATGTTAGACCTCATAGTATGACCTCAAATCGTACCAAGTTTCATTGGAATCCATTCAGTAGTTTCAGCGTGATGCGCGGCCGTGATACAGACAGACAGACAGACAGATAGACAGACAGACAGACAAAAATGAAACAAATTACAGTTTTGGGTTCAGTATCGATTATAGAGTGCCCTCGAAAAAAAATTTTCAAAATATCTTCAATGTACAGAATTTGACCTGTTACAGTTTTATTATAAGTATTGATAATGGAAATCACTCACGATAGTTTAAACACTAAAAAGATCTTTTTATTCTATTCTATTCATGTGGAGTAATCGTCATCATCATGGTTGCAATATGTTAAGTTTAGGTATTGAATGGATCCATTTTAACGGTTGATAATAGGCCCGAAATAAAAGTTTGTTTTTGCTCTATCCACTCAGTTCTTACTTGTACTACAGGAACGTTTCGATTTACATATTTCATTATATTTTAAGTAAACACTAGGAGACTTACCACTAGGGCTGGTTCATCGCATGGACAAGTGGGGCACTAAAGTAATTCAAGGCTTTTGTTAGGCTCAGCACTAATCGACGCGGCACCACTCACCTCTTATGGGTGTTCACTTTAAAGCTGATTGCACATACATGCAGAAACCGCACGAAAAGCATTTTTAGTGTAATGCTCTCCCGATAGAATATCATCTATGGCAGCCAATCCTCATAGCGATTAGTCTGTGTCTGACGGCTATACTCAGTTTTTCGGTTTCGGTTACGTCAGTTTTTAGACGCCACGTCACGAGCGAGGCCCATTGTAAAACGACCCACTAACGACACGACTAACACGTTACCTCTGTGTAATGAATATCACTCACGATACTCTAAACGCTAAAATTAGTCATCTACAGTGAAGAATTTAAAGTGCCAAATGTGTGCGCCAGTTGCACTCTAATCCCTTACTCTCATAGTCCGACTGGATAGCAATCTGACACGACCTGAGACCGGGACCGACGGCTTTACATGCTCTGGGACACAAGGACAAAATACCGCCAACTTCCTACATCCGGGCTAGTACTGAGAATTTCTTGACAGAAAACCCCAATACCTATTTTTTTGGCCCTGACCTGGGAATCGAACCCAGAACCTCATCGTACGCAGTCAAACATGCTAACCACTAGCCACTAGACCAAGGAGACAGAACTCACCGAGGTAACAATACAACATTCTGAATTTGAATTTACTGGACAACATCAGTAAACATTTCTAGCACTGAAAAAGGCATTTCACGCGGCTCTTCTCATAATGTGCAATCAGCTTTACTTAGTGATGGCCATTAAGCTTCGCTCACACTGACGCCAACTATTTTTTCTTATTTAAAGACGCTTCACAAAGTTCATTATGTATTGTGGACGTTTATTTTGACATTTCAACACGATACTTTGCACGCACGTGAAGTCTAAGCTCAACACAACAGTTCAAAGGACACTGTACACGATTTTACACTAGTGAACACATGTCGCTTTGTGCGAGCCGACGGTTACCAACAATTTTTTTTTTTATGGTTTAGAACACTTGTATAATTTTAGTAGCACAGTTTTCACACACACAGTTTGATTGCAGCCAGTATTATCACTAAACAGAAGAACAGTCCAGCTAATGAATAGTTCAGAAATGAGCTTATATAAATGTTGTACTGTGGCATATGGCTTCAAAACCAGCACTTTCCAGTTTCCCACAGGCTGATGATATTCTGACATACGGCCTTGATTCAATATTCAACTTGTGCAGGTATTTATAAAGCCGATTGTAATACAACTGAAACATAGTTTTACATGATAATGTAAAGTTTATGTAATATTGTTCGGCTCTCTTGAGCTTGAATCCAGCATCACATGTCGGCGTAATTTGTCTGCATGTCAGCGGCTTCCTTCGGCATGTCGAAGTGTTTTATCGGCATGTCGGCGTCCTCCATCAGTCTGTCGGCGGTTTCCGTCGGCATGTTGATGCTTTGTTTGCATTTCGGAGTTTTCCATCCGCATGTCGGCGGGTTGTGTCCGGCACTTCAACGGGTGTGTCGGCATGCCGGCATGTAGACGGATTGTGTCGGCAGGCGACTGCATGCTCACAGCACGACGCAGAGATGTCGCGACAGTCTTCATTCGGACTCCTCTTCCACATCCTCGTCGAAGCCCGCCAGGTCTGCGGACTCTAAGTAACCGTGCATCACCTGCAATAAAAGTAAAGTAAAGTACAATATTCTTTACTGTACACCAAAACCAAAACAATAGAAATATAACTAAAGATGTTTGCAAGTACAATAGGCAATACATAAATAGGTACATTTTAATAACTGGGTATTGGGTAATCAGTGATTTTATGCCTCTATCCGTACTCAAGAGTCGCTAATCGTTACTTAAGATTGACTTAAAACGAGACAGATTTATGTGAGAGATATAGCTCTGTCTCATTTTAACTAAATTTAAGTAACGATTAAGGAACTCTGTACGGCTGTTAGACCTGCGCGTCACTTGCCTGTATGTAAGTGCGAATAAAAAAACGAATCAAACCACAGCAGCACAAATAATTTCGTCTCACTCAAACATATACAGAATCCGGCAGGAGGTATTGTATATCGACCTTTAAAAAGAGAACGGTTTCGTAGTGTTGTCTCTGTCGTTGAGACGGACAAAACGTCACATATGTATGAGTGACAGAGACAACGTTCTACGAAGCCGAATACTCTTTTTAAGGGTCGATGTAAAATACTTCCTGCCAGCTACTGTACACAGGTATAGTGTGTAAGTGAAAGGGAATGAATACCTCCAGTGTGTCGTGTGACAGTTATATGAGTGTATGTCGTGATACTAACCGCATACTCCAGCAGCGCAAGGTGGCAGAACACGTACTGGTCGGGCATCTGTATGGAATGCGCGCGTTGCTGGCGGATGCGCTCCACCGTGCCGCGCACGTCCGCCACGCCCTCCGCCGCCAGCCGCGACGTGCACATGTCGAGCGTCAGGAACGTGCCTGCAAATACGTACCAATAAGCCACGCTGTTAATTCAATTTAGAGCCTCAATAGCTCAACCGGTAAAGGAGTGGACTGAAAACCGAAAGGTCGAGCGCCGCGCCGGTTCAAACCCGGTCCGTTGCACTATTGTCGTACCTACTCCCAGCACTAGCCTGACGCTTAGTTGGAGAGGAAAGGGGAATATTAGTCATTTAACATGGCTAATATTCTTTAAAAAAAAATATTAAGCTACAGTCACGATTCACGACAGTTATGAAGCTTGTAACATAACCCGAGTTTTGCACGCTTTACATTGCGGGTTTGAATAATACTAAATCACTAAAACTACAAAATGAGGCAAATGGTTATTGGTATTGGATTGTGTTTAGGTAGTATAACAATAACGCTAAGTTTCTGCTAGTGTTTTGGTTACACCCTGTGTTATCATTTAAAGCCGTATCCGTAGGCTTAAATGATAGTAGAGGTATTAATACAGGTAATTAAGGTAGCAAGTAAAATGAACGCACCTGTTCGTCCAATGCCGGCTGAACAATGAACGACTATCGGAGGTCCTCTACTGTGGCCCGCCCACGCGTCTCCTAATCTGAAAATTGATTTTTTCAAGTGAAAACTTTTTTCGTAGTTGTCGTTGTGTGAGTTTAAAAGCGGAGCCGTAGGCAAGGGTTTTATTATACCTTATCCGTGGTATGAACTTTAACGCTCACTCTGTTACGTAATCCCATACAAATGATAGACCCAAAAATCTGTTGGCGCTAACCACTTTGAGTCACCCACCAATCACAATCGACACTATGTTTCCTAACTGAATTTCGAATGTTTTTGTAAACATTTTTGAATTGAATTTCAAATGTTTTTTGAAAACATGTTTGTGATTGGTCGATGTCTCAAAATGGTTAACGCCCACTGAGACTTTTGGCTATATCATTTGTATGGGATTACGAGAGAGCGCTAAAGTTCATACCGCGGATAGGGTAAGGTAAGTTGTCACGAGTCAATATTTACTCTTGCCGTGCGCGTTGCTGCGCGCGACGCACGAGCGCGAGGAACCGCAGCACGGGCTGCGCGCGGCCACCGCCCGGCACGCCGTAGTCGGGCCAGCGCGTGTACTGCCCGTGCCACACACGGCGGCGCTGCTCCGTCTGCAAACACGATGGAACATCCATGAGAAAAACCTTCGTAACTCTATGTCAAAGGGACTGTGTCGGCAGTCTCTCGGGTACTTTATTGCTTATAACATTAAATCAAAAAGCCTCAGAGGTCAAACGTCGAAAAATCCAAGTTGTGTCATAAACTCAAGTAGATTTGCTACAATTTTTTGCAAATTTTAAAAAGTGAACTCTCACTTGGCCGGTTTTTAAAATTCGACTCGTGACTCGTGCATCGAGGGTTCCGTACTACAGTCGTACTTTTTCGACATTTTGCACGATAAATCAAAAACTATTATGCATAAAAATAAATTTATTAAATCTATCGAGGAGAAGAAACTCGGCAGTTGCTCTTTTCAAGTAAATGAGTATATTAAATTCATGAACACAACTCACCCTCAGATCGGTAAGTAGCAAGTGCGACACGACGTAGTCGTCCTCGAGCTCGATGGCCTCGGTGGTGACGGCGAAGCCCCCGTGCACCGCGCGCGCGCCCTCCGCCGCCGGCCAGTACTGGCCGCACTTGACGCGCCCGCGCTCCACCGTGCGCGTCGTCATCACTACCACCAGGCTGCCCTGCTCCCACACCATCCGCCAGAAGTCGCCGAAGGTCTTTGGCAGGGGACCTGAAAAGATACATAACCTTTTAAAATAAGTGACCTTTCCTCGAAAGGTTTTTTATACACTACTTAATAATTGTTATTTTCTTTAATACATAGTTAGTTCAATAGAATAGGCTACTTGACAATTTTTTTAAGTTGGTCTTAAATGGTTAATATTTGTCCTATTATATCAAAAAAATTAACACTATATTTTTTTGCGCCCTAAAAACCGTAAAACTTTAATTTAAAAAAATATTTTTCTTAGACAGGTGAAAACACTGTCGGCCATGTTTGGCCGATAGATGTCATGCATTTGTAAACAACAGTATAACCCTGGGTTATACTGTTGTTTACAAATGCATGACGTCAGAGCACAGATAATCTATCGGCCAAACATGGCCGACAGTGTTTTCACCTGTCTAAGAAAAATATTTTTTTAAATTAAAGTTTTACGGTTTTTAGGGCGCAAAAAAATATAGTGTTAATTTTTTTGATATAATAGGACAAATATTAACCATTTAAGACCAACTTAAAAAAATTGTCAAGTAGCCTATTGAGTTTTTAGAAAGGTTTTGCACCAAAGACGCAACTACAATTTGAAATTAATTTGAAGCTCTTCAGCCGTTAGGTACGAGTATATTAAAACTAGATGATGCCCGCGACTTCGTCCGCGTGGATTTAGGTTTTTAAATCCCATAGGAACTCTTTAATTTTCCGAGATAAAAAGTAGCCCATGTCCTTCCCCGGGATATTAGCTAACTGTACCAAATTTCATCAAAATCGGTTGAATGGTTGGGCCGTGAAAAGCTAGCAGACAGACAGACAGACACACTTTCGCATTTATAATATTAGTATGGATAATATGCCGCATGGCTGGCTGAGTATACAGCTGAGTATATAGCTGAGTATAGTAGACACTGGACACTGGACACCATAACTAAGTATACATTTGTATGAGGGTACCATTATTACAAAATATAACAATTTATTTCGATAGCAAAAATATTACATTGATTTACTATTATTACAAAATATAACAATTTATTTCGACAGCAAAAATATAACATTGATTTACTATCTTGAGTTATCAATATTTTATATTTAGGAAGGTTAATAATAAAACTAGGTCAAGTGTAATAGTAAATACTGCTTTTAGTGTACTTTAAACCGGTTTTACGACCGTTTTCCATTAAAATAAAGTCGTGACATTCAAAATTGCTTCGTTTATTATCATTACAATGAAAAATATTACGCGACTTCGCGCCGTTAGTATCAGACGAATTTTCCCGCAGACCTTGGCTCTGCGCCAACAAATACGGAAAATATGGTCAAAACAAACGATGCTTCCTAAAATTTTAGTTTCCTCTTGACGTGGGCGTTACGTATACGACTCTACGAAATGGCCTGGAAATAAAACAAACGTTCCGCTGAAAGTGCTATTTTCACTCGCATTCACCGGAACTGTGCACCTAAAAGAAGCAAACTTCTATGGGTATGACGTATATATCCGTATTACACTCGTATATTTAACTCAAGGTCTCTCAGATAAGGTTACCTTCGATTCGAGGCCCACAACTAGACTGGTTTATGTTTTATATATTTTTTCCTGGCATGATAATGTTTTTACTTCAATCCAACATTGGCGAACCACAGTCTCTAGCGCAGACGTGTTTCGGAGTAGATATCGTGTACCGGTGAGCACGAATTACACCCTCAAGGTTAGAGGGCCGATACTCGAGAATACGATGGATAGTGGATAGAATAGAAACGGTAGGGATGCATAGGTACCAGATGTCCTATCTAGTATCTACCTATGCATCCCTACCGTTTCTAGTTTCTAGGCCGGATAGACAGTTACAGTACGCGGCAGAAAATATTGTACATCAACCTTTAGAAAGAGATGGTTGGAGATGGAGAAAGAGAGGGTTTTGTAGAGCGTTGTATCTGTCGTTGAGACTGACAAAACGTCACACAGATATGCAGAGACAACGCTCTACAAAGCCGAAATCTCATTCTAAAGGTCAATACGCGTCGGTCAATCCATACTAATATTATAAATGCAGTGTGTCTGTCTGTCTGTCTGCTAGCCTTTCACGGCCCATCCGTTTAACCGATTTTGATGAAATTTGGTACAGAGATAGCTTGCATCTCGGGGAAGAACATAGGCTACTTTTATCCCGGAAAATTAAAGAGTTCCTATGGGATTTTTAAAAACCAAATCCACGCGGACGCAGTCGCGGGCATCATCTAGTGTACGATATTTGTTGCCGGCTACTGTACGTACCCTGCGTGCATATAAAGGCGTTTCTCTGCTTGTAGCCGTCCACGTAGTTAGCGTTAATATAGTCAGTGCTGGGGTCGTCGTCCTCTTGCGACAGCAGCACCCGCGAGTGGTCGTAGCAGAGTACGTCTGTATATCTGTTCTTCGCTAGGTTGCTGGGTAATCTGAGGAAGATAACCACCGTATTTAGACAGGATAAAAATAGTACATTTAGCAATTGACGGTTGAGTAATCGGGACGAGGCGAAGCCTTTATGCTGATGTACATTTAAAGAAGCTCGCTAGCAAATAAAACTGTCCAGCAAGTTCTTACACTGTCGTATAGAAAATTGCTGGCGTGTTATTTCATTACATGCCGAAAAGAACCGTTTAACGTGATTTTTAGTTATGAAGCAATTTCCGTGCAAGTGGGAGAAAAGGACATTTTTATGGACATTTAGCATAGCGTAGCTCCACTCACTTGGCATGATGGAAGGTCCCATTGGGCGGCCGGGCTCTTATTTCCTCGTACTCCGCCACCAACCCGCGGCGCCCTAAGGAATGTAGCCGAGCGAGCAGCGCGGCGGGGGTCTCGCCCGCGCCGCCGCCGCCGCACTCCTCGTCCGAGAGGCCGGGCGACGCCTCGCCTGACGACCACGTGCCGCGTGCTGGCGACAACATTAATCCTATACTACTGAGGACTGATTTTTTCAATCATTAGATAACGAAACTGAGAACTATGATTTCCTATATAATACCTGTCAAAACGTAATGTTATCAAATTACATAATATATTTAAAGCTTATTAATATATTATAATATATTTAAAGCTTTTTAAAGCCCTTGGGGTCTGCTAACCTTAAATGTTTCATAAGTAAAACAGTGTGCCTCCGGAAATATCTATCCACTTTCTAACCCATTTTCGCTTTTTCTTCTTCAATTTTTCCTCTGACATATTAGTTAGCGCGTCGAATAATGATTTTAGACAATGCCTTTAGTTGCCTTGGGTTTTAAAACCGCGAGAAATCCATAACTCCACAAGATAAAATAAGCATGGCTAATCCAGCGGCGCTGGATCCAAATATTGGATCAATGAAAATGGACCTTTAGGCCCACGTGCACAATGATTTAATTTTTTGAATGCTGTCACTTTTTTGTAACGGCATTATGCTCTTGGCAAAAAGTGACCGCATTACAAAATTTAACTAAATCAGTTTACCTGCAAGTGCAAGTGGGCCTTAGTGTTATATATACACGATCCATTTCTCAATGTAAAAGAGACCTACGAAAAACCTTGAATTGAAATTAAAACACATACCAAAATTGTATGGATCAATGAGAAATACTAAAATTAATATGCTGTTCACAACACATAATATTATATTGATTTTCTGTATGTGGTAGAACATAATAATATAGTTTACGGGCTTCATACCAAAATAATGGGATTGCTCGTAAAATTATTTATGGCATTTACTATTCCGGAATATATTTCCTTTGTACCAAGGTAGCTCGCCCGATTGGCTAGGGAGTACTTAAGTTTATCCACTTTGTATTTTTGTGGTAGGTACCATCGAACACCTCATGGTACAAGGTCGAGTGGAGGGCACACGTCCACGTGGTCGGTCCTCAACTAGGTGGACGGACATAATTCGTTCCGCAACGAGCACGCCTGTCTCCGTGTGTGCACGAATGCCACCAACAGAAGTCGCTGGAGGGAGATCGCATGAGCAGGGGTGTTACGGATATCGACATCCGCATCCGCAAATGCGGAACATCCGCATCCGCAAATGCGGAACATCCGCATCCGTATCAATTTATACGGAGCTTTCACAGATGCGGACTCATATTTGCAACAAGTAACGACCAGCAAAGCAAGTGGGCGAGGCCAGAGTGGCGCGTGCCTCTCGCGTGTTTGCTAGTGGAATGTCGTCGTTCGCTAACTGACCAATCAAAAACTACAAAAAAAAACCCCAACTGCTAATAAATAGTAACTGGTAACTGTCAAAATATTGGCATCCGCTACAACCCTGCTATTGAGCATAGTTATCAGCGGACTATGCTCAAAACCCCTTCCCATTCTAAAACAGACCTGTGCTCAGTAGTAGAGGCCAGCGATGGGTTGAAATGATAAAATATGCACAAACTTCACTTTATCGAAGTTGGTTCTATCCAACATTTTCTTCAGAAAACTCATCTTGCAGCATGCTTATAAAGAAGTTGTTTAACTTAGCTAGAACTAGGTTTGAATAAATCAACATACATTTTGCTTCATCGCTGACTTTCTAGCTTCTGAGTATCAGAATGACATCAGAATAGATTGGCATGGCATATAGGTCATCGATATACATAGAAACATTAGGAATAGTCATTAAGGTCATGTACATACTTAAGTGTGTTTATATAGCTTTTGATAAAGTGTAGCGTCATAAAACTGCACGAATGTTTCCTGTCTACGTTTTCACTCTTAAGCAATTAAATATCACTTGCTTTAACGTTATGAAAGAAATCGTCGTGTTGAACCATCGTGCCCGAAGGTTGTTCACAACTTCATAATATTCTCAAATGTATGAGAAGATAACGTGGTGGTACTATGGCCTAAGCCACTATTAAATATCACTTGTTTTCACGGTGAAGGAAAACATCGTGAAGAAACCTGCACGAGAGTTCTCCGTAATGTTCTTAAAGGTGTGTGAAGTCTGTCAATCCGCATTTGGTTAACGCGGTGGACTATGCCGGTGGACGTGCATTGAGTGATACCCGTACTCATTAGTAAGTCGGCGATGAGTTGAAATTGATTCTCTCTTAGATAAATTAATCAGATAGAATAGATCTGGAACACGGAAATTATTTACCCGATTCGGATGGTGATCTCACTCCACACTCTAACCATACCGAAAGGTTTTGTAAGAAATGACGTATCAATAAAGGCGTGATTTTATATTTCCCGTAAATGTAACCATGGTTTAACCTTGCTTGTAATACTCAGTTATTATTGTCATAATCTGTTTTGTGTGTCCAATAAATAAAAATAAAAATAAACCAGACTTTGTTGGCTTAATCAAGAAACCTGTCTTTCTCAATGACTTCTATTAAATCAACTCCCCCGTAAACATATCTCGGCGGTCGTGATAGGGTGGCAATGGCATTAAGGATATTATACTGAATTTGAATACAATAGCAACTACTTTCAGACAACCTTCGGGCAACAAACAAGTAATGACAAGTACAAGTACCATCAGGCCGGGTTCACTTGGTCACATGACCACGTGGTATTATGTCACGTGGCGGGAGCCGCAGCGGCTCCTAATCCCCTTCGATCTCATAAGAGAGAGAGAGAGAGATCATAAGAGAAAAGAGTTTATGCGATAGAAAGAGAAGCGTTTGTTAAACTCTAGACCGCAGAACTGGGCCAGCTAAATTGCACTTTAGTGCCTCCTTAAAGAGTCGCTATTTATTTAACCGTCTTTGCAGAGTGAGCCTTCCGTACCTGCAAGGTATCTGGGAATAGTTGTTCTATTTCACGAGGGCCGTTCAGCTATGTTTGTATGAGTGCACACGTACACTTGGTTATAGTGTGCGTGGCACTGTCTCAAACCGCGACGAGTTGCGGCACGCACGGAGTTGCGGCGATCCCATGCGTATGGCAACTTCCATACAAATCACAGAATCTAACCAGTTGCCAGGCAACTAGTCGACCGTACGTAATGGCTCTAAAGTCTAAATGCTTTAAGTAACACTTATCGGACAACCAAGGCTGAACCGTCATCATATAATAGAACAACTATATACTATTAAGTGTGGTATCAGAAAGTAAACATAGGATTTTTACGTTTATGCCATAATTTGCAAACAGTTTAAATTACCCGTTGTTTGATTCAACCACTGTCCCATTCACATTGTAAACAATTCGTGTTTGTAGGAAACTGTTTAACGTACCCATATTTGTTTGGTCCATATTCATTTAAGTAATTTATTTCGAGAGTATTGTTTTATGGAAATGGTGTTCAGACTTCAATATTATTGTTAATTTAAACAATAATTTCTCGTTTATGGAGTAATGTTTATTAAGATGTTTATAAATAAATTAAATAATAATCTAAAAGTGTCAAAATGACATTCAACATAATCATAAGATTTAATTTTTTTACTAAATATTTCAAAACGTTTTTAGTAGACTCAATAATTTAAATAGAACAATATAGAGAGAGCGAACGCGTGCCAGACCTTCGTTATTTTATAAAAGCAGAAAGTTTCTGTTTCTCTGCGTATTGTCCCCAACACAAGGTGGAACGATCAGCGACTATGAAGTTTGGGATCATGGTAGCTTTGGGAGATAATAAAGGATTAGGTAATAAAGATGTAAAAAATCTTACGTCAAAGTATAAAGTCAATTTTTTTATATTTTTTTCGGAATAGTATTGGAAATAATGTCATGTACTGCCAGACACTTAGTGCCGTGGCAACCCCCTGCCAGACGCCCTTAAAGTTTAAAGATGTCTGGCAGGAGGTTACCAAGATTTTAAGTGTCTGGCAATGCATAGCGTGATTTCTAAAACTATTCCGAAGAAAATTGTTAAAAATTAGATTTTTTACATGTTTGTTACCTGTTATCTCCCAAAGCCACCATGATCCAAACTTTATAGTCGCTGATCGTTCCTCCCTGTGTTGGGGACAATACGCGGAGAAACTTTCAGCTTTTATAAAATAACGAAGGTCTGGCACGCGCTGGCTGTTATTCCAATAGGATAGATAGATTAAAATAAAGAGATCAACGCGGAAGAAGTCGCAGATATTATCTAGTAAAGAATAAAACACCACGATTAAAATTTATTTAACAGTGTTTTTTATGGAAAATGTTTATCACTATAGGTACAGTTGTAGGCTCACCACACGAGATACTAGGAATCCATAAAATAAAAACGCGTCATGACAGATGTGATGTTCACTTACTGATTAAGTCTAGGTCGTCCTCGTCGCCGGAGTTTATGTGTCCGGCCTTCATGTCGCCATTGTAGCCGTGCGTGTGTCTGCCGGAGAATAAAACATTATTGGAAAACAATCTCCGCTTTCATTACTGCGTGTATTTAATTATCCAGACATACGATCATCAAACAGAGCCATTAAAAATGAAAACGTTTTTCATCTCTCGAACTAAATACGCAAAAACACATACCTTTTGCGTAATTTTATGAAAAAAGAAACAAAGACAATTTCAAGTTTTCCCGTATTCAAGGAAAATTTTCTTAAACGCAGCCTTATGTGCTGTGGCCTCATTTGGCCTCTTAAGTACGAGTACTCGTGTTATATTCATGGGTTTGGGATAGGAGTGAGGCGTTAGACAGGTATTTACACCAGGTATAACATAGGAGCTTCAAAGTATGCATACCTATTACGAAAAAACGCTTTCCTGTTTACTTTTGAACGCTCAAGCTCAACGATGGACTAGTAGCAGGTTCGAGGAGGCAGGAGACATACCTCAGCGGGCTGGGGTCGCAGGTGTAGGCGGGGTCGCCGCTGATGTGCATGATGTCGGAGCCGTTGTCGAGGCGGGGCACGCGGTCGCTGGTCATGTCACACGCCACCTCCTCATTTATTATACCTGCCGACAATTTATTCATCACTTTATCAGTACCCTTATTATAAATGCCAAAGTGTGTTTGTTTGTTGGTTTGTCCTTCAATCACGTCGCAACGGTGCAACGGATTGACGTGATTTTTTGCATGGGTATAGATAAAGACCTGGAAAGTGACATAGGCTACTTTTTATCCCGGAAAATTAAAGAGTTTCCAAGGGATTTTTAATAAACCTAATTTCACGCGAACGAAGTCGCGGGGTCAGCTATCTTTATCAGCTAGTTTTACAATAATTTATACTCCCGTGAGACATGTTCCTGGCAATAAATTGGGTTCGTTTCAGACTGTGCCAGCTTATGAGTTACGTTTAGTTATGATTCCGCGGCCGTATGTGGATTTAGGTTTTGTTAAATCCCGCGGGAACTCTTCGATTTGCCCGGGATACAAAGCAGCTTACATCCGTGTGCGGGATGCAATAAGCTATCTCTATATCAAATAGATAATGCCTGCGACTTTATTCACGTAGATTCAAGTTTTTTATTAATCCCGTGGCAACTCTTTCACATTACGGAACAAAAACTAGCCTATGCCTAATGTCCATCTCTGGAATGCAGGCTATCTCTCTGTACCAAATTTCATCAAAATCGGTTGAACGCATGGACCGTGAAAACCTAACAGATAGACAGAGGACACAATTTTGTATTCATAAATGATAGGTAACTTAGATAATGAGTCGGTTTGCAGTTCAAATGCAATCTGTCCGTATACTGTGTACACTATAGACCCTAAAGCTTATTTCACACTATGGGATATAATTTATATTATAGCCCGGTCCATATTGGCGTTCCTAACATTTGTACTAATTTTTAGAGTAAAAAACAATACAGTAAAGAGTTGGGAACGCTAATATTGACCGGATTATAATATAATTTATCCGTAGTGTGAAATAAGCTTAAAACACGAGTCAAAGACGCGTCAACCGAGAACGTGTTCTAAAGAAAAAGAAAATACATTTCTAGGATACACCAAAATATATTATTCACAATTCGCATGTTAAAATCCTGTTTCAGCAGAATGGGGATTATGTCTGTTACGTTTGAGAACGTAACTTTAACACGACCGTAAGCATGAAATGCTCGAGTCTTAAGTACATGAAAACCTCTCTCAGAATTTCGAGATAAAAATAGCAAATCTTCATACATAAAAATTCAGATCCCTATGTTTGTGTCCGCAAAATTCAAAAAGTCGATGGATTGACTTGAAATTTTTACACAACGTTGCATTTCTACATAAGAGTAATTTTATATATGTACTTTTTAACCCGAAGTTGCCACGGGAACAGGAAGGGAATTATTTACTTGCCTAATCAAATTTATGTCAGATTCAAATAAGAACCAAACTACATTTATATGAAACTAGCTGACCCGGCGAACTTCGTATCGCCTAACAGTCGATTCTTTTTTTTTATACTTACAACCATCCTCGTACTTCAAGGAATATTATAAAAAAAGACTTAGCGAAATCGGTTCAGCTATTCTCGAGATTTGCGATCAGCAACACATTTAGGGATTCATTTTTATATATAGAAGCGCTGGGGAAAGTGCTGGGGAAACTTCTATTAAGAGACGTCTTGGTAAAATTATATTAATATCATCTCTCAATAATTTCAGTGGTCAGCCTCAGTGGAAACACACCCTTATTATGGGTTTATTAAAATATTAGCGACCCGCTCTGGTTTCGCACGGGTAGCTTATATCAAATTTTCGTAGGATCTCTACTTTGTTTGAAAATAAAATATAGTCCATGTTACTCAGGAATATGGTAGCTTTTTGCTGGTGAAATAATTTTCAAAATCGTTTCAGTAGTTTCAGAGATCAATTCCTACAAGGAATCGTACAAACTTTATCTCTTTATAATGTTAGTAACTTTATCATGCAATATGCATGCATTTCAATCTTAAACTGCGAAGAAGATGACATGTTGTGTAGGATAGGGGGGGATAAAACGTAGCGTGGGATAGGGTCAGGTATTTCTTTGACGTCGCAAACCAATCTTATAAATACTTTAAAAAAGTTACCTCATGTGAAGTGTTATGACGGTGATAACCTATTATATGATATCCTTCATCATATATAGGTGTATAATATGGTGTTAGATAACGCAAGCGAGCAATTAACACTAATAAGAAAACCATAGTAATTATATAAGAAACTAGCACATGTCTGCGAATTTGTAGGTACAAAGTATTGCAAAATAGTTTTAACGTTTACATATTTATTTAACTACTAGCTTATGCTCGCGACTTCGTCCGCGTGGACTACACAAATTTCAAACCCCTATTTCACCCCCCTAGGAGTTGAATTTCAAAAATCCTTTCTTAGGCGGATGTTTACACCGAAAACGGCGGTTACGCACTCATCCGAGTCCGTGAAAATACGTTCCTTTTTGTTTTGTATGGTAGCTTATGACATTTATGTCGTAGATATTTTTTATATCCGTATTTTCACGGATTCGGATCGGATGGGTGCGTGATCGCTGTAATAGCTATCTGCATGCCAAATTTCAGCCCGATCCGTCCAGTAGTTTGACAGTGTAAACACTTGTTTGCAACAATAATTCGTTGTAATCACTGTTGTAAACCGCCGCGCCGGTGGAGACCGATCGATGTGGAGGACTTGTTTACAACAGTCTGGCCGGGGTTTAAAGCAAGTGATATTTAATTACTTAAAACGCACATACTCCGAAAAGTTAGAAGTCCGTGCCCGGGCTCGAGCCCCCGACCTACGATTAGGGGGCGGATGTCTTAACCACAAGGCTATGACAGTTTCGTATTATGAAATAAAAGTAATTACAATACAATGGGTAGGTAGGTATAAGGCGACTCACCATTTTGTTGTTTGACCGGCGGTATGTGATTGCTAATTACATAGTCGTCGATGACTCCGTCGCACTTCGAGACCAGGTTATTCGTGTAACAGTTCCTACAGTGCTCGAGCCTGTAAATAGAACAACCAATTATGTCATTGTATGTACCTACTAGCAACTATGTACTAGCTGACAAGCCGTGGCTTCGCACGGGTGGCTTTACGCCCCTTTGGACAAAC
Organism: Maniola hyperantus; assembly: GCF_902806685.2. Lineage (NCBI taxonomy): Eukaryota > Metazoa > Arthropoda > Insecta > Lepidoptera > Nymphalidae > Maniola > Maniola hyperantus. The sequence continues at coordinate 4,279,624 of NC_048552.1, read as the reverse complement.
TCAAACCACAGTTCACGACAGTTGGTGAACTTGTATAAAAACGTCACTGGCAAGCTCAAATGTTCCTACATTTGACGCTAGGTAGCCTATGAATAGCCAATTTTTCTTTGATTTCAAGTCACCCATAGCCTAATATTTGACATAATCGTCGATTCCGGACCAAACCGAGAGTTTACTGTGCTCGAAACAAAAATTCAAAATGGGTACCATTGTACACTTTTTGATTCATTGTTGAATTTGTAAGATAATAGTACATGATGATGATAAAAATTAATTGGGTACGTGTAAACTCAAAACTACAACTACGAGGGTTCCAAAAGCGACCAGCTAGGTGATTCTCTAACTCAGTGTCTAAAACTTAATGATAGCCACCGAGGTTGGTTAGTTCTACATTGCTGCTTCACTGGGTGATATTAAAATATTTTTCGTAGAAAACCTTCAACGAATTAAAAAATGAAATCCGTGGCTATCATTCAGTGTTAGAAACTTTAGTTAGCGAATCACCCTGCTGGTCTGAGAAAAAGCCCACAACAAACTCGGCATGTTAACTTTATTAGCAGATACATCCAAGACAAGTGCACAGCAAGTGTGTGGATTTAAGCTTTTAAGGATCCCGTGGGAACTCTATGATTTTCCGGGACAAAAAATAGCCTATGTCCTTTTTTGCAAGCTATACAAAGATGTATATGTACCTAATTTCGTGAAAATAGGTTAAAGGGATGGGACCGTTTAAAACTAGCAGACAGATAGACACGCTTTCGCATTTATAATACTAACTAGCTTATGCCCGCTACTTCGTCTGCGTGAACTACAAAAATTTCAAACCCCTATTTCACCCCCTTAGGGGTTGAATTTTAAAAAATCCATTCTTAGTGGATGCCTACGTCATAATAGCTATCGGCGTGCTAAATTTCAGCCCGATCCGTCCAGTAGTTTGAGCTGTGCGTTGATAGATCAGTCAGTCATTCAGTCAGTCACCTTTTCCTTTTATATATTTAGATTAATATGGAGTATGCTACAATAAATACTTCGTTAAGATATTATAAATTCACTTCATCACATTGTTATTATGGACCTTCTATTGCAATTAGGTCAAATAAAAGGATTGCATGACTTCTGGTACTTCCATACGAGGAAACTGAAAAATATCTTGCACACTCACGCACGCTACCTTCCGCACTCGATTTGTACGTCTTATGCCCATATATACACGCACATTACAATTACTAGGTAGTAGGTAGGTACTTACTCTTTGTAGTTACCAATGTTAAAATGAACACTGCTATTTAGGAAACGGTGACTGACTGACTTGTGAATAAAAAAACCGAAGTGCGAGTCAGGCTCGCGCAATGAGGGTTCCGTACTACAGTCGTATTTTTTCGACATTTTGCACGATAATTCAAAAACTATGATACATAAAAATAAATAAAAATCTGTTTTAGAAAGCACAGGTGAAGACCTTTCATATGATACCCCACTTGATATAGTTATCTTACTTAGAAAATTGAAAATATTAATGATTAGTTCATGACCACAATTAATTTTTTTTTGTGTGGTTTAACCACAAATTCACGGTTTTCAGGGGTTTTTTCCCAAATGTCAGCTATAAGATCTACCTACCTGGAAAATTTCATGATTCTAGGTCAACGGGAAATACCCTGTAGGTTACTTGATAGACAGACGGACAGACAGACAACAAAGTGATCCTATAAGGGTTCCGTTTTTCCTTTTGAGGTACGGAACCATTATGAAATCATTCTCAAGGTTCTCTCGTAGAAATATTAACTAAAGTGCTCAGTCCAACAAGTTGAACTATCAAGTTAGCGACCTAATCCACTAGAAACGTTAACTGGCAGTTAAAGTTGGAAGCCATGGGCTAATCGCTTCGTTCATAACTTTTACATCTCACTTTACCTAGCACTTTCAGTAAAACTGTTCACTATCCAAGCTATTCGATGTACTCTATAAATTCTAACGTACTCGTCATGAAAGTTGAAACTATACCTACATACATAAGAGAAACATAATAGTTCAGTTCGGTCATCCCGGCCTCCTTCTCTCTGAATTAAAAGAGCCTTGACCATGATCCACCAATTCAAATTGTCAAGGAAAGATAACTTTTGCATGGTGTATTAAAAGAAATCGAATGTTCACTTCGCTAGTAAAGACAGCCTCGAGAAAATTTAATTCCGTAAAACGACAAAAACCTCTTTCCTTTTATACTCTCGTTTCAAGTATATTTACCGAGCAGATCTTTGAGTTTCTTTGAGTCTTTCATGTAAGTTCGATAACAGAATTGGAAAATGGGACATGAGCTTACTTAGCAAGTCACATTCAAACGTAAGAGTATCGCGATTTTCTCGGCAAATCTCCAGGGAATTACGGTATATTGGACTACTTTATTGAATTAAATCCTGAAGCAATTACACAGAAAATTGATCAAGCTTTCGTAGAAATATAGTTATATCTTTTTAAGCGTTTTTTCATATGCAAACCAAAGGTTTCTTGGTATTATTTTCGTACGAATATACCTATCCTAATTACCTGTCGAACTAATTTTATATTAAATTAATTATTAAGTATTATCTACTAACTACTACCTACTAACCATTAATTTTAAGTTTGTTTGTACCTTAGGCATTAAGGCATGAATAAACTAGTTTTCTTCTTCTTCTTCTATCCTATACGTTTCCTTCGTTCCTCGTAGAGCACGTTAATGCGTCGATCCCAGTAATTATGATTAAAACAATGTCATTTAAACCTTATTCCACGCTTAATTTTTTACAACCGCACCGCACGCTACCGTAAGCAATTCACCCTCAACACCTGGGTGCCTGGTACACTTCGACCACCCGTTGTGCTAGACCTTATTCTACGAACATGCAAACTGTGGAACCAACTTCCTTCTGCGGTATTCCAGCTAGAGTTCAACATGGGGCTATTCAAGGGGCGGATTTACAAATTCCTGACAAAAAGCCGGCAGCGCATTGGCTGTTTCTCTGGTGCTGCAAGTTTTCATGGGCGGCCGTAATCTCTTCGCTTATCATCACTTAACATCAGGTGACGACACGCCCGCCCCTTTGGTCGTTGATGGTTGTAGTCGTGATATAGTTATACTTATCCCTAGGGATATAACTATATCACGACTACAACGACTGCGACTATACCTATATTAATAAAAAAACATACCTGTGTCACAATAATAAAGTTTGAACTTAAATTACTTCTTCGTTCTTCACCGGTTACGAGTAAAAACTTGTATCTTGTCAAATAAGTTTAGAATAATAAGCAAAGCTTCGTTTAATACCGGGTTCATGCTAGCGTTAAGAAGAATGAGACAGTGAAATATACTTAGTTGCGAAGTCTGAACATATTTACGGCTTACGCGTAGGAAACAGAAATTGTTGAGAGAATATTCAAATACTTATACAAATTACTCGAAGAACATTGCAAGCAGTATTCGGTTTTAACGTTTAATGTATAAAGGCTTCCTGTTTAAGCGTAATAATATCTGCTCATTAGGCGTTGGAAATATTGGGTTCTGGTGAGCGACCGAAATTAATTTAATCAATTATCGCGAACAATGTTAGGGTCGGTTTTTGTACGAATTTTGTACAAAATCAATAGGAAATTCCCTGTGGAAATTCCACATCTGTCCGTTATACGTCTTGAATAGATTACATTTATTTTTAATCCAATGTTTTATGCGAATATTCAGCTCTCGGCTTCGTTTATGATGAAATTCAAAGCGAGCTGTATTTCGGGTTCTAGTAGACCGATTTTTATCGAATTTCACGTAGTTTAAAGTTTGAATGTTTTCGCAAAGCAAATATTTTTTCTCAGTCGCTCTAATTTTATTTCAGTATGCACACTCTTACAAATTTTTATAAAATCGGAAAGAACAGACGCTTTTAGTCACGTACGTCCTAATCTCTAGTAATGTTTTAACTTCATCCTATTATGCACAAGGAGGAGCGTGTTCAAAATTCAGATTATCTAGATGTCCACGAGCTTCGTGTGCTAATAATGCTAATAACGCTAATATATTTTATGTAATTATAACGTAATATGTGCAGAGAAGTTTCAAAAATCCTGTGGCAATGCCATAGTTTATCAGTTATCAGCTTACCAGGCGGCGTGATCTGGTTCAAGCTGCCCCCCAAGTTGCCTCGGCAGGCTGGCACGAGGCACGTGCACACCGAGTTGCGGCGCGCTCACCGTGTGCACGCGCTCGCGCAGCTTCTCCCTCACGAACAGCCGCAGGATACGGAACGGTGCCTTGAACCACAGCGGCGCCGTCACTATGAGTACCTTCTTCAGTTTGGCCGGGTAACCACCCTGTAACAATAGAAATCTCATTTAATATATAGCGGCTTCAATCGGCGAAAATATATTTTATAAATCCTCTTTATTTATTCCCTCTCCTGCGGGAATTTGGAAAAATCTGGCTTTATAGAATCTTTGTGCAAAATTTCAGCTTTGTAGGGCTTTGGACCTAGGTCCTAGGGTCTGGACGTTGATGAGTCTGACAGTGAGTCTGGACTTTTCCTATTTTATTTAGATTAGTAGATTTGACTAGATGGATGGACGACATCAGGCGAGTGGCAGGGACCCGCAGGATTCAGGCAGCGCAAGATCGTTGCGTGTGGAAGTCCCAACAAGAAACCTATGTCCAGCACTAGACGTCTATCGGTTGATGATGGTGATGATAGTAGATATGAAACCAATTACCAAAGACGTGGGGTTCTCGGCCGGCTTTAAAATAATGCAAAAACTGCCAGATTTTAATTTGTATGTAAGCAATTGAAAGCAGGAAGGCTTATTTTGTCTTTTTATATTTTACAAACTGAAGTAGCCGAAGATAAAGAAATCCATCATAAAGTATTAGGATAATAAAAGAAACGATCACTTTAAAGAAGCCTTTTAAAGTAGCTTCCACTAGGTACTAATAAATCTCCTCTAAAAGCTGACTTTGAAAAAGTAGTTCTATTCAGACTAACCTACAATTTCTCTAAAGGAAAATCGTTACAAATATGTCAGCAGAGCATCTCGACCGATCGGCGGATATCTTTCCTAGAATTTCTCGTGCGAGTCGAGCGAGGTGAGGTAGAATAGCTTCCTAGAAAACCACGAGTGTGTCCTACAGCATTGTGTGCAGGCGTTACGATCAGGAAAATAGGTCGTAGTCATTTAGGATATGGCGCGAGGTGCACAATAACACTACCAATATACTGCTCCCGGAGGGTATTATTTCTGAAATGTTGCTAGTTTATACCAGCATAATATTTTATAGTATCATTACCCATATTATAAAGACGAAAGTGTGTTTGTTTGTTGGTTTATTGGTTTGACGTCCGATCACGTAGCAAGGGGCCAACGGATCGACGTGATTTTTTGCATGGTTATAGTTAAAGGCCTGAAGGCTACTTTTAACCCTGGGAAATCAAAACGATCTCACGGGATTTTTAAAAACTAAGTCCACGCGAACGAAGTCACGGGCATCAGCTAATACAATTTAGCTAGTTGTTTATAATAAAATTGAAACAAATTCTTGATCCTACTTTGTAATCAACAACTGGGAATGCTGCCAACATTAAACCACTTTCGAGCTGTAGTTAAGCGTCAGAATACGTATGGTTAAGCTGCTTACGAAGAATATATTTTTTGCATTAAATAATATGTAATACCTATGTAATTATTTAAAAAATATACATTGCGAATAATTCTTTTGTATACAATCTCTTAACTAAATGAACAGGTCTAAATGTATTGATATCTTTTTCCGCAGTTAGCATAATGAAAGGAGTAGCAATAGTCCTGTCAGTTTAGAGGTTGTGTTTATACGCAACACAAGACCTTTCGCAAGAAAAACAACAGAATTAGTATGCTTAATATTGGCAAGAACTAATCAACACAAACTAACTTATCAGGAGCTTTTTTAGCAAGCTCACATTATGAGGAGTAACCGCACCCGGACAACATTAAAGCCACTTTGAAACTTGAATTTCAATTGATCATCCCCGGGGTTATTAATGAATGAATGAATCAATCGCGAGACGTCGGGACAGGCTTAAGCCTTATAAATATTCAAGATCCAGGCACCCGAAGGTCGGTCAAGGGTAAAAAGAGGTATTTTTTTTAAAATACCAAATTATTCTATGCCCGCAAATACTACGTTTTGTCACCGTCATGCCGCTTTCACTGTTCAGCGTAAAGGTGCTTCCAGACACTAGCTCAAAAAATTTAGTAAACATCTGTTAGCAAAGCAAAAAAAATATAACAAATCAAATCAATCATTTATTTGCTGTAAATGCAGGTTAACAAAGATGCTATATAATTCAAATAAATAGTATCAGTCTATTGTATCTTTGAAAACAACATGTTATCATTTTGTAACTGTTTTTTTTTTAATTTATAGACTAGCGCTTGGCTGCAATCAGAACTGGTGGCAGGTTAAATGAATGTTAAAAAAGTGTTCGTGTTAAAAATGTTAGGATAGGTTATCTAACATTTTTTAACTGCTGTGTAGAAGCACCCTTAGGGGGCATCGGGGACATCGAACAAAATTAATTAGACATTTTGCCAACCGTGCTCAAACATGACTGCGCATATTTTATAGCGGCTTTTCGAGTCCTCTTAAAGTCTCAAAGCAAAGCCGCGGTAATTTAAACATACAAATTTTGGTATGCATTAGTATTCATTTTCAATTTACAATCTTCACCACCTGTGCCTACAACTCGGAACTCTGCTGTAACAGATCGCTAAGCACATAAACCGAATTAAAATTTACAAATATGTGTGGCTATACAGATTGTAGGTAAGTACCAACCTAATATCAATACTAAATTCGTCTACACAATTTGTACGATCCCTAATATTGAATAAAAATTTAATTTCTGTTTAAACATCCAATATGGCTACGTCAAAGTAGAGTCTTCTTCCTTTGTGAAGTGATAACAGTGCAAATTGTTTTTGCAAGAAAAAAATCGCACGTCCCTTGCGTTCTCACGGCCCATTGATGCCTCAGTAAGCCGACCCAAGATGAGCTGAATCATGTATGCTATAATACCTAGGAGGGGTCAATAAAATGAAACGTATCCGGGGAAATTTAGGGTGAACGCAGACAGGCTCGGAACATCGAGAACGGCAGGGGTGCGGGGTCACCGACCCCAGGTTCGAGGTCTCCTCTCAACTCTGCGTATGAAATTTTAACGTCTGGCGGCAGTCTCATAAAGGTATTTTTAAGATATCTAAAATAAGCTTGTTTATAAATAAACAGTTCGATCCAAAAATACCTAACGTCCTTACTCCTTAGTTGAGTGCGATGTATCTACGGGATACAAGGGTGTGTACTATCTCCTCCTCAATAGCTCAATGGTCAAGGAACGGACTGAATTCCGACTGGTCGGCGGTTCAAACTCCATCCGTTGCACTTATTTTGTCGTACCTACTCCTAGTACAAGCTTTACGACACACTAGTGATGTAACTATTTATTACATCACTAATGTTTAATTTTTAAAATAAAACAAACTTTATATTAATAAAATTGTTGTGTTAAAGTAAAAAAATATATCTGATTGCACCTTTAAAACCATAAACTTTTCCTGTATTCGCCCTTGAATTTTTTATGGTATGTAATTAAAAAGCAATGGTGTTTACAATAACTTTTGTTCATCATATAAAATACCCGGTTAGCAGCATCATGTCTTGTCGAAACTTATATAGAACCAAGAGTCAAGACTAATTGTTTTTCTACCTGAAAACGTATATAAGAACATCAATTAATCTTAAATCAACTTGTAGGTCAGTAGGGTCAACCCAGACGGACAGCTTTTTACATCCACACGGGATCATACTACCACAGCACCACCACGTCTTAATGTTGATTCTATACAATCACCCATTTGCCGTTTCCAGAAACGTGTTTGTAATAACGAATGAATCGATCACATAGATGATAGATAACTAACAATAGTTTATATCACCCAGCTGCTACCTATTATAGGGTAGTGCATTGGCCTGAGTTTTCCGCATCGAGTATGGACAGTCTACCAGTCTAGACGTCCCGTGAAAGCCAAGTGAAACTAAAAAACAAATCTATAGTATTCAACATTGATATAGAATTAATCATATCGTTGGTATTCATTTTCATTTCTAGGAAGTATACGCTTTCAAACAAAAAAAGAATTTTCCAAATCAGTCCTGGCATCTCCTCCTAATCGGGGAACTTTACTCGTACATAATTTTTTTGTCAATGATATTTCAAAGTTAAATAAGTGTAAATGTCGTCTCGCAAACGGCTCCAGACTTCCGCTCTGAGCAGTCTAGACAGCTTCCAGATATGCATAGGACGATAGGGCAAACTCCCTTTAAAATGTCATTAGTATAGGTACCTAACGTCTACGTTGCGTGGAACGTGTAACGTAGTTGACCCTGCTGGTAAATTGTTAGTCTAATCGAATCAACTGTAACTAAATATTAGCATTAGGTTACTCGTATGTAGAGAACATTTTAGTCTTGGAGTTCCCAATGTCAACCCTTTACTTTTTGAACACATATAAGTACTTGGGTGTTTCTATTATTTTAAGCTATTAATCTGAGCTGGGGTCTGATTTTGTTTTTGTTGAAAAATATTTAAGGCCTGTCCCGCAATTGTAATATTAATTTCAATATTATTAATTCTGCATTTCGATTTAAAGCCTTAGGGTTCCGTACCTCAAAAGGAAAAAGGAACCCTTACAGGATCACTTTGTTATCTGTATGTCTGTCTGTTAATAAAACCTATGGGGTACTTCTCGTTGACCTAGAATTATGATATTGGGCAGGTAGGTAAGTCTTATAGCACAAGTAAAGGAAAAAAATCCGAATTTATGGTTACATCACAAAAAAACAATGTGATCACAAAAAAAATATTACTATCACATAGGTATAGATGGCGTAGTCCGTCATTAACTTGCAGTGTTCTACATCAAAGTGTTAGGTATATCTTGATACGGAATCCTTATTGTGCGAGTCCGACTTGCACTTAACAGTTTTTTTTAATATTAGTAAACGTTTTTTTTACATCTATTAAGTAAACATTTTAAAGAAAACATGATCAAGGCACTGCAGAGCGCAAGGCAAATAACATTCATTGAATTAAACGCAAGGGTTGTCGACGCAAGATAAGCAAGTCTCACAACTAGACAATTTCTCACCCTCTGGCAACAACCCTATTCGTTTCTGACTCTTCAACATCGTATTGCAGTTCGTATTGTCAACATTGTAGAGTAGGTACGCTTCAAGTAAGTAAATCGATGTTTTAAGCAACGTCAATGAGCTAATGAAGGCGGACGCTAGAAAGGGTATGGGACTATGGACAAATATTCAAATATAACAAACAGCCCGATGCGATCCTAAAAGTAGTTTGAGCTGTGTGTTGATAGATCAGTCAGTCAGCTTTTGCTTATATAAAAATATCTTTCAAAATCCCGCGAGAACTATGATTTTCCGGAATAAAAAGTAGCCTATAATCTATCTCCATTCCAAATTTCATCCAAATCCAGTGATTAAAGATCCAAGTTTTTGCGTGATTGGGTAACAAACATCCAAACATCCACACTTTCACATTTATAATATTAGTAGGATTTTAGATATAAAATTTCACTCGAGCGAAAACAGGCGGATCAGCTAGGTGTTTTGTACAATTGCGGTTTTCATAGATATAGTTTTCATACGGTTTTCAAGATTTACTTTCTCGTAAGATTTGCATGCAAAACTTTCTTGCAAGTTGTAGTTGTTCATGTTAAGTACGCCGTCAGAGCTGCAACAACGCTGTTAGTGCCGCAAGTCCGGAACTAAGTCAAGAGGAAGCCGAGGCCAGTGCAGAGATTTGTTTATCTTGCAATCAAGCTCGAGAGCTGTGACTGTGTATTTCACTTGCTTCACAGGAAGTCGCCAAAGTTTTCAATTACTTTTGAAAGTTATACTTACGCCTGTAAAAACAATATTTTCTGCCCAAAGTAAATAATAATTATTACCACTAGTGCCAATTTAATTGTAGATGCACAATTAAAATTACGAAATTAAAAAATTAAGTTTAATGCCGTATAATGTACATTATTTTATGAATAAATTACTATGAAACTAGTATTTGCGCGGAAATGAGTAGGTACTACAGGCATAAGTATAACGCATAATAACTGAGTAGGTTCCTGCGGTAATGGAGTGCTGCGGGAGGGGGACTTGTGGCAACTGTCACCCTCCTGCACCGCACCACTATGCAGAAGCCTCCTCAGCTGTTATACACTATACCTATAATATTCTTGGACCTGATACAGAATTTGCATGCAACTGAATTTTAACATTGATTTAAAATCTTACTCAATTAAGATTTCTTAACATCGGGAGATAAAGACTATCGACCAAGTTCCTCCACAGAATAAATAAGATAATAGTAACGCCCCGTACCGTAATCTACCGCGCTTTCCTCAGACTAAAGTTCGTCGTCTCAGCCCTGTTCTATATTGTCTGCAAGCACAATGCGGGCTGCTGCCGAGATAGTTTGCTAATGTGACAACGCTGAACTTTAATTATACAAAAACAACTTAAGAAGGAGAACATAAACCGCTTAAATTGTACGACAAAGTTAAAATGGAAATGTATTTACAATAACTTTTCCAGCTGTATAACTTTAACACTGCATTTATAAAAATTAAATAACGATGAAGTAGAAATCTTCTCACTAAAATCGATTGGATGTTAGTTACTCCTTCAAACGGTGACTGGACTGATTTGTCGGATTGGAATGGAGACAGCTTATATCCTGAATTAATACTTAGACTACATTTTATTACGGAAAATCAAAGAACTCCCTGACCTAAATCCACACGATTATTCGGAATAAAAAGCCTATGTCACTTCTCCAGCTGTTTAACTAGGTATATCCATGCAAAAAGTCACATCTATCCGTTACTCCATTGATCCGGCGTGATCGACGGACAAAGCAACAAAAAACATACTTTCACACTTATAATATGAGTTGGGAAGTGATAACATTAAACTGAAATCGAAATAATTAGCGTTAAAAAGAAACTTACACAATACAAAGTAAAAAAACTAAAAGAGCGAGAGGGGGAGGGAGAAAGAGAGAGAGTTAAAAGGCGTTTATTCGCGAGTTTTTTCTGAATCAAAGTGTATTTACACTCTTCACTACGGCATGGAAATAGAAAGTCTTTTTCAACAAAACCAGACCACGTTTAGTTGGAATATGTAGGGGAATCGTGTAAGACTGAATTGGATCAGAGTCAAATACAATACCTATCTTATACGTACACAATATGAAATACACAACACAAAATAAAACAACATTAGGGAGGGTTGGAAGGCGATTATAAGTCGCGCGTTTTTACTGATACAAGTGCTTGTACAATCTTCATGCATGGAAATAGAAAGTCTTTCTCAACAAAAAAGGAGCTCACGTACCTAGTTGGAATATATAGGAGAATCGTGTAGAATTGAATTGGATCAGAGTCAAATGCAATACCTCTCTCGCAAATTCTCGAGGCATTTCGCTTACAATTTTGTATGCAGCATGTGAGTTTCTATGTGATTACTTCTTTTATTATATTTGCCATTCTTAAGACAGAACGTTCATTTTAAACTTTTCAAGACAAAAGGAATTTTTCGAATAAAATGTATTCGTCAAAAATAAAGAAGTAAAACTGCAAATAAAATAGCTTTAATTTAATAAAAACGAATTTTGAGAAATCAATTTGACGCAAAACACGAATTTTGAATAGGTACATAATGTAGCTAATTCCGTTGTACACAATCTCTGCACTAAAATGACAGATCTAAATGTAATGCTATCCCGTTCATAATGCTCCCTGCGAAAAAGGGAGTTTAGAGGTTGTGTACAACCACATTTGTACTTCATTTGCAGTTTGCACTGACCACTTTATTGACGTTGATTGAATATTATCATCATTATCAACCGATAGACGCCCGCTGCTGGCCATAGGTCTCTTGTAGGGACTCCATAGTCCATACGCCACGGTCGTGCACCGCCTGAATGTCTGAAGTGCCTTCCGGCGATTTAATTTATTATTGGTAAATTAAATTGTTCACCTGTTATCTCTTGTTATAAAATGGAAATAGCAACTACTATGTGTACACAAAGAGTGCTTGCAATTCAAAAGGCGGTTTCGATGTAATGCCCCACATTCATTGAGCACGTAACATCTGCGCTCCTACGAGTGTAAAATGAGGCTCTTTTTGCATTTGTTCCCACAATGTGAACATCCGCGCGTTTAATTAATCTACATGTAGTAATTAGAATCTGTGAGCCTTTATTAGGGTTCCGCACCTCAAAAGGAAAAACGGAACCCTTATAGGATCCCTTTGTTGTCTATCTATCTGTCTGTCTGTCTGTCAAGATGCCTATGCAGGAATACTTCAATAATCGATTTAAATACTGAGAAGACTCGTAAAACCACCTATGTTATATTTCTGCACTAGCATCTCTCTCTGCACGTTATATCTGCTACATTCCACCAGTACGTGCTGGACATCATCTGTCATACCACAAATATATCGCATTTGTCAGAATCAGCTTTTTTCATTAAAAATACGAATTTATTAGAAGGATAGGGCCCAGAACGCAACCTATGAGCTACGACTACTAGTAAGAGCAATATCACATTGATGTGGGGTTTGTCTATTTTTATCCAATTACCTTTATCACCTGTGTTACCTACTGTTTATGACGTCACAATACAGATGTTCAAAGACAAAACTAAATTGCACAGAGTGCTCTCATACAAAATAGGGGTGCAGTTTAATACCCACATTCATTCGCTCGTAACAGCTGCGTTTCAATAGAATGAGGCTCTTCCGACATTTGCCCGCACAATGGCCCCACTCACTTTTAACTTTAATCCTACTTATTTACAATTCGTATTCCGATTTCTGCTATGTGGCATCTTTTTATGTCCCTTGGCGAATAAATAGAATACATGAGCCATATCTACACCAATAAAATTTTACGCAGTGCCCCATAAACATAATATATAATTACACTGCGGCTGTACATCGTGTCTATCGAAAATGTGGAAAAAGGTTCGAAATGAGACGAAATTTTTTCGCTACATGCTCAACACACGAGGCAATTTTTTTCTTTTGGTGTGGTCGGCTAAAACCGCTTACGGTCCCTTATTAATGTTACGAACCGATAATTTAATTAACAATTAGGTTATCTGATTTATCGATTCAAGTCACCCAACCAAACTCGATCTAGCATTGAAATAGTCATAACAAGATTTGATAATGTTGCTTTTTGGTCATTTTCTGTAGGAAAATTATCTAAATATACGCTGAAATTGTAATGGTTGTTTTCCCGAAGCAAAATGACTTTGTCGTGATATTACAATCGATTTATAAATAATATAAAAATTTACTAGAGTCAAAAATGGCAAATTATAATCGAGAAAAAGTCGAATTTGAAAAAATCATATGAGACCTCGAACCAATGCCATATCACTACGCGCGCGAGCTTATTTTGCTCTAGCGCGGTTCGAGTGGATGTAGGTACCTACCCACTATTCACGTTACGTCTAGTTGGTTACTATTGTTTCTCACACTTTCGAGTTGATGATTTCTTTATTATTATTTCAAAACAAAAACCTTTTTACTTTTTAAATTTAACTCAAAATTTTGATTTAATTCAAAACGCGTCCCATTGTAGGCCACATTATCACTGTCCATCAGGTGTGATTGTGGACAAGCGTTTGCATCTAAATTCTAATGAATAAAAAATAAAAATAAACTATACATACTATTTTTCGCACGCGTGGTTATTTTGTCAGTTGTACAGAAAGACTGGTTGCCTGGTCGGGATATCCGTTTGTTGCAACCCTGTGGTCAATTTTTTTATGACTCTCCTACAATTGTTATTGACATCATTAATTGATATTGAACCTTACCGCCAACTCTTACATTAGCTTTTTGAATGTGTAAGTACTAACTTGTGATCTTTTAGAATATTTTATCTAATTAGTAAACTTTAATGGCTCTTAGCTTTTATACCGCCGGCTCGACTATACTACTGAGGGCAAATCGTTCTGCCGCGGGAAGACAGCCACTAAAATTTCAGCGTGTATACCTACTTATAAAAAGTCTTGCTAGCTCATAAATGCCCAGCCTTAACCCTTGGACCACAACTGAGATTTCGCTCAAAAGTTCCCTTTACAATGAAGACAAGAGTCTCTTCGAAATTCCCACGGGAGCAAAGCCGCAACCGGTCGCAAGTGTAATCCAAACTTATATTATAAATGCGAAAGTGTGTCTGTCAACTTTTCACGGTCCATCCAATTAACCGTTTTTGACGAAATTTGGTACAAATATAGCTTGCATCCCGGGGAAGAACATAGGCTACTTTTGCTCCTGGAAAATCAAAGTGTTCCCTCGGGGTTATAAAAAACCGAAACTTACACGGACCAAGCCGCGGGCATTATCTAGTATAAAATAATTATGACGGTAAAACGTACCTATTACTTTATGAGAAATGAAGGAGCAAAAGAAACATGACCGCAATTCGTTTCTGGGCCAGCCATTTATCTTGAGCATCTTCCATCGCAACCCATGGGCCATCTTCCCAGATACTTGTGTTGTCCTTTCTAAACACCCTTTCATTGCACGACACGTTACTTTGAAAGCGCTCACCACTTTGCCAACGTCAAAGGGTAAAACTAGTTCGTCGTATTTCATTTCAGCGGCAAAATGAAGGTATTCACGCTTAAAATGCTATGGAACGTGTATACACTATACAGGTAGATACAATAAGGCCCCTACACACTAGCGTTTCTCCAGCGCAGCCGTTCGTCGAACGTATGCCGCCAAACGCTGATCGCAGAGTGGCGCTGACGCCGCGTGATCACGTTATCGTTTTGGTATTGTCATGAACAAAATGGATTCTAACGAGGAAACTCTATTTTGGGCTATGCTGTTAAAATAAAAATTATTAATATAACGAAAGAATAATAAAATAATAAGCAATGGGGGGAGTCAGGACCCATTATAGAATTTGGGACCAAGTGAAAGTGGTTACTTATTTTGTGCTATATTATAGACATATAAAAATAACTTCAAATGTTTGCGTTGTACTTCAATTGCGAATTGCGAATGCGATTGTACATGACGCTGCGCTAGCGTCACACCTACACGACGATAGCGCAGCGTTCAGGTGTAGACGCGTCACGTTGTCGACGTTCGCGGCGTCTGCGCTGCGAATTGATTGTTTGACGACCGCCTACGTTGGAGAAACGCTAGTGTGAAGTGTTTCTTAAGGCCTGGACAGACAATAGCGCGACCTACGCGGCTCCTAGTCCACACAAGGCGTTCACTCTGTAGAACACACGTAGAAGCTGTACTTCTTTAAACGCGCACCATCGCCGTCACGCTTTGCAGTATGAGCTGTGCTTGATGCACTTCCTTGAATAACGAATCTTCAACGAACCGCGCGATGTGTAATTTTGCAGCGCAGAAAGGTCCGCGCGTCGCTATCGTTGCGTTTCTGTCCAGGCCTTGGGTGAGGCCAAACGAGCGTAATTTTGTGAGTTGTCAGTCGCGTAATTTCTGCTGCATTCGGTTTCATACAAAAGTCCAGTTCGTGCCACACGGCGACGCCAAATGAGTTTGAAACAATGAGAATTTCTCCTAGGCAGAATTTCTCCTAGGCAGAATTTCTGCGACCGAAATTACGCGACTTACAACTCAAAAAATTACGTCCGTTTGGCCTCACCCAAGAGACATCGCAGCCTTAGCACATAATCAGCTTATCCATTATCCACGATTTCGCATATATTTCCACACAATAGCTTTATAGCCAGAAACACTAGGAATTGATATCATTCAACAAGAAACAGTTTCGATTTGAAAACTGAAATGCGACTTCTAATAAGTGAAACGGAAGTGTCTTAACAGAAATTGGTTATAGAAAACAAACAAAATTGTTTTATGAAAATTTTGATAACAATGAAACGTATGTACCTACCTAAATAAAGATTTATATAACTCTACCTTTGTTTTAACAATCTTACTGTACTTTTTGGCGCAAGTACAGCGTTAAAATTATTTAGAAGCCGAAACATCTGCAAACTTCTAAATGTTTACTTCATTGTAAATTCCCAAGTTTACAAATCCACAAAATCACTCCCTTTGCGAATTAAAGAACAATAAGCAAAACTTCCCGAGGTCGCGAGCATAATTTTATTACTCTTGTTTTTGAACGACGGACGGGATTAAAACACTTAGTAATTTGCTGATGACGATGTCAAAGGTTTGTCATCCGAAGATAAAGTGGTTTTACCGATGGAGTGTTGTGGAGACTTCCCTGGCTGTTTGCCAGCCGAACGGTAAATAACGTCCTACTTTGTACGAGTAAAAATACTTCACCTATATACATTCAGATTAGATCGTTAAGTTGTTGTCTTGTACCGAGTTAAGTTACGGCTTCTTCTTACTATCAATATTACCTTAAGACATTTGTATGGTTTACGCTAACTTCGAACTCACAAAAAGAAAACAGTCATCAATTTTCAACATCACCAAAAAAGTTTTTTGAGGGAGCGAGGAGGAGAACGAAAATGCATGCAAAACACCTACAATACCCTAGTTTTTCTCAGTTTACTTAAAAGGTGAACAAATAGCTTTTCGCTGAAATACGTAAGAGGCGTTTGCATTATAAGCGGCCCATACAACCTTGTTATCGCGAACTGACAATAAAATCATAACACGACTGAAAATGTAGCTCCAGGTCCAAAGCGTCGGGCTAATCGCGTCGCTTACGGGTTTCTCCGAGCATGTTTCTGTGATTTGTTTATTCTTTTAAGCAAACTAAGAAAAACCTGACAATACCTATATCTATAATAATAATAGATTACACAACACAAGTTACACGTGTATTGTTTGAGACGGAAAACGGTATAGAAAACGGATAAGGGATTTCCCTGGCTTTGCCGTTGGAAATAGCCTTTCATTTTTACGCCAGAAAGAGTGGCTTGAAAGTGGCCTTTAAAGCTCATACTCTCGAGTTAAAAGTGTAGCTCGTGCCACCGACCGGTTCGTTAAGGCTGAAACAAACAAAACTGCTAGCTGCGTGGCAACTGCGTGGCGCGACGTTTTTTTATAATATTTATAATTTTATTTACTCGAGTAAGGGTACAAAAACAAAAGGATGACAGGTGAGGCTCACGCTTGACGACAATCGAGCACGCTTGATTAGAAGATGCCCTATTCACCTCTGACTACAAAGTCCAAACTGAACAACCACTAAGGTTCATGATTTTACCCACGGTGTTCCACGCATCGCCTGGTGGCTGAGCTACGTGACTAAACCTATTCGCGCAAACCAGAGAGCGGTGCCTGCTGAGGACCCTCCTCCGTGACTAATAGAGTCCCTACACGCCAAAGATGACTATTCCAACTTTCAGAAGCTGCGTTGGACACGCTGTCGTTGCGCCGCGCTACGTCACGCGTTGCATGTGTTTCGGGCTTTATACATCATTCAAATTCAATTACAAGTCAAGTCGACCTTTGAGTCAAATGTCAGGAGTTCGATTCTATTAGCGCTGGCGGCCGAGTGCCGACAAATTGATACTACCACAGGTTTAATTGGATCTGACATTTGCAGTGTAAATAAACGGACGTAGCACAATGTTGTTGTGTCGGTTATTTTACATACTCTTCCTCTACTGAGAGTGCATGGTGTCACTTTATACCTCCTACTCTAAGGGCGTGTTCACAACTGCCAGATTTTTGTATAGCAACGAATTCGACAGACAACATTTTGAGATATTCCCAATGGCCTATACAAAAAAAACCGGCCAAGTGCGAGTAAGGCTCGCGCATCGAGGGTTCCGTGCTACAGCCGTGTTTTTTCGATATTTTGCACGATAAATCAAAAACTATTATGCATAAAATTGAACAAAAATCTGTTTTAGGATGTACACGTGATACCCCCAATCATATGATACCCCACTTGGTATAGTAATCTTACTTTGAAAGTACTAAATACTAATTTTAGTTCACAAAACATTTTAATTTATTTTGTGATATGTACCTAACCAAGATAAGGTGTAAATTCCAGGTTTCGGATTTTTCCTGTACTTGTGCTATAAGACCTACCTACCTGCCAAATTTCATGATTCTAGGTCAACGGGAAGAACCCTATAGGTTTTCTTGATAGACAACAGACGGACAGACAGACAGACAACAAAGTAATCCAATAAGGGTTCCTTTTGTTTTTTTGAGGTACGGAACCCTAACAACTGTCATAACGTTATTCGTTAGATAAAATTTACCTGGCGGTTGTGAAACAGGTCCTAAGTATCTTAATGTACCAGATGAAACAGGCATTGGTCACACACAACACGCAATGGCAGCGACGTGTGGCGTTGAGCTTAGTATTTCTGTCTTGCTGTTGCCGTAAAACACTTTAAACTCCTCAGTTACTCGATGCCGTTACATGGCATGCTTGAAAACAGTGTTTTTGATTTCTGCGCTGCTGCTGCCGTAACGCGTCTTGCTTGACCAGGGCCTTAATTTATATATTTTGAAAGTTAATAACTTTATCACACTTCTATCGACCACGGAATTATTTCGCGGAATCGCTTCTGTATTTTCAGTCATTATGTCTGATAAAGAGATAAGAATGGAAACATATATATTTTTTATTCGATAACAATTTTATCATCGATTAAATCAAGCAGGTACTTTACATATTGATTGAATGCCTAATAAGAAGTCGTATCGTCGACAGAAGTTTTTAAATAGATTATTGAAATATTTCTGCTTATAGGCAGTTAATATCTCTTCAATTGTATCTGTAGCATTCCATAATGTAATTTAGATTGTAATTTAGGCTACGAAGTGGCTGACATGTCCAATTTCCATGTCGGAGACAAAAGTAAAATTAAGATTTTGAAAAAGTGTTTTCTGTCGATGCTGTGCAAAGCAAGCGAAAAACGACGCATTGCAATTTATATTCTACAGCTCGAATGCATAACGGAGTGGGACGCAAGCTGCTCCCAATACATAAATAATCCTTATCAAAGGGGCTGGGCCTGCGGACGAGTTCCATCGCCCATCGTGTCATATAAACAAACCTTTATGACGTACATTGTACCAATTTATACGTATATTTCAATACCAAACACCGACTACATACCAAGTATAAAATTATACTGGTTATAAAACCTACTTTTTACGATCCCTATACAACATAAATGAAATTGATGATAACTTTACTAAACTACTATCAACATCTGATACCTATTAATGAAATATTATCATAGTACCCGACAAGAAATATTTGTACATCTTTAGAGAGAGATAGCGGTTTCGTAGAGCATTGTCTCTATCGTTGAGACCGACAAAACGTCACATAGGTAGGAGCAACAGAGACAACGCTCTACGAAACCGAAATCCCTTTCTCAAGGTCGATGTAAATATTTCCTGCCGACTACCTGTAATACCTACAATGATCCGTTTCATATAATAAATAATAACAAAACCATTGGTTCACGCGAATTAGACGAATAAATACAGACAAGATCCGAGGTCGCAATAAATTATGTTTCTGACATAACGTCTATCCAATTCTAGTTTGCGAAAGGAAAATCTCATAAACAAAACCGCAAACATTTGAAGACTTTCGTGAGTGCTAATAGTGCTAGTGCCACCAGCATACTACAGAAGTACAGACATTGTAATCCCTCCAACCGTTTAGGCGTCAACAAAACGTATGAAAAGAAAATGCCATTATATTTTTCTTGACAATGGGTTTGCGTAACTGCAAAATATCTTTCAATTTGTAACTAGCCGGTGTTGAAAATGGATTTTCGTCTACAAGGTGTAGTATGTGTCAAGACTCAGGACCACTGTAATTTTTGGATATTCATCCACAAAAAATTTTTAGATGCTAAAATGTCACAAAAAGGTAAAATGTAACAACCACAGGTCCGAAAGCAACAGCTATTTACGTTACACGTGCATTTTGGTAAATCGATGTACACGTGCCTCCAAAAGGACACCCATATAACAATCGAATTCATATACAAATATGGATTTAATACTGTTACAATGTGTGACATCCGGGCTCACAGTTGCAACCACCGAAATGTGAACGTAGCAAGCCGGCGCGGCACTCCGGTTTGCGGTGCCCCATATCCCGCGGCGCTTCCCGCTCTGCGAATGTAACTACCCGCATATTAACACTAGAGTTGCCGCCACTAGGGACCTATATTATGGAAATATGGGACAGAGGGGACAGACGATAATTATTACAAAACACAGTTTCGATAAGCACTAAATTAATTAATAAGAGACATTTCGCTCAAACTGGTTAGGTATTAACAATTTGTGACCAAACTCAGGGAAATAAACCTCGCAAGGAAAACTATTTATCTCTGAACTAATTCTGGGATATATTATAACGTAGCGCGCCAACTGGAATACCATAATAGGTCTTACCTTCGTATCCCTCCCTTGTACCAAGTACCAACGAAGAGGCCTTTGCCAAAAACCACGGGGACGAAGTCGCGGGCATCATCTAGTATATTGATATATTCTACAAGTTGAGTCAATGTAGAACTTGACTTTTGTAAACTACAGTACGGATTTTCATACAGTTTTCATCAATAGAAAGAGAGATTATCTAAGAAGGTTATCGGTTGTAATTTGTGAACATTTTACGAAAATAAGCTACTAGTATACTCAAGTCGGGAAAAATCGTCCTATGTCAGAGCTTCCGAGTTCCGTGGCGTGCGCTGAGTAAATAAAGTTATACGAAAACAAACACCAAATCATTTGACTGTAGATATCAGTGTTACTCGGGCTAAGCCGGGACGGGTCGCTAGTATAAATACAAATGAATGTAGATTACTTGACATTGAGTTTGTCCCCGATTATAATATTATGACCTACTTAATGGGTATAAAGAGAACCTTTGAGTATTTTATGTAACTAACACCGTTTTAGCACTAAACACACAAGTGGGAAAGCCTAAAATGCCTTAAATCTAATTAAGACGGCTTATTAAATTCCGTAAATAAGGTTATAAGGATTATGATCGAAAATAGTCCGCAAAATACTTCCGCAACTTATACATGTACTCTATCCACGGACAGAAGATAGTATAGCGCTCTCTCTGTTACGTAATCCCATACAAATGACAGAGACAAAAATCTCTAGGCGAACGAAACAAAACTATGTTTACGAATTAAATCTCTATATATATATATATATATATATATATATGAATCGCTGAATGTGTTGCTGATCGCAAATCTCGAGAACAGCTGAACCGATTTCGCTAATTCTTTTTTTATAATATTCCTTGAACGAGGATGGTTCTTACGGAGAGAAATTTTTTAAAAATTCCCGAAAAATATAATCGACCGTTAGGCGGTACGAAGTTCACCGGGGCAGCTAGTTTCAAATATTTAAAAAAAAAAAATTGAACTGTCATCTCTGAAGTTTAGATCAATTGGAAAACTAGATAATCGAGTCCCTTTCTTTAATATTTGAAGGTTACATCGCAAGTAAACGGCAACAGTATAAAAAGTGGAAATATAGATAATCTAATATTGTATGGAGTAATCACATCAATTTATTGTTTCCAAGTTCCATACATATATGAGTAAATTGACAGATTATTGTGAACTCCAGTTACCAGTTTCTTTACTCAATAACTGTAACTCAAGGCAACCTGAAATAAACAAGCAATTTCGTGTGATCTTACTCAACTGCTCTGCATTGTTTCAAATAAAAAAACTCCTTAAAAAATGCCTCAAAAATAAATAATTAATCGCCTTAATTCATGGCCAAAAACTAACTGAAAAAGAATTCAGGGTAAACGAAATAATTGTGAGATTTGTGATATTACTCTAGTCTAAACTGTTGTAGGTAACTGAAACTATATACATAGATCCATTACGCACGGTCAACTAGTCGCCCGGCAACTCAGTCGACGGCAACTGTTACAATCTGTAATTTATATGGAAGTCGCCGTGCGTACGGAGTTGCGGCGACTGCGTACATATAGACACGGCGACTTCCATATAAATTACAGATTCTAACGGTCGCCGTCGACCAAGTTGCCGGGCGACTAGTCGACCGTGCGCACCTACTCAAGCAGATAGGTATTTAAAGTTAAGCTATAAACAGTGTATTTAACGCTAATACGCAGTTGTATGGTTTTATTGAAACGGAAGTAGTAGTGACATTTAGGGGCACTTCAACCGGTTCAACACCCGATTAAAATAAGAATTAATTAAGTAAACTGGGTAGGTACCTACTTGGCATGTAAATTCCTAAATTTTTTATAATTTCCGTTTTATAGCGATGCGCAACGTTTAACGAGGTTACTAAATTACAAAAGGCAATAAACATTTGTGTAATGTCGTTTTGAAATTTACTAACATATAGGTTTCTTTTGGATTTTATACCGAAAATATTTTACTGAATAACTTTAAACATTGTTTGGCTAGCCGAAAACACGTTTCGTAACTCTCGACCTTGAAAAAGACAAGTTGGCCAATTGCCAGCTTTTAACATATTAGATTACCTAAGAATATAAAAGAATCTGATACATTACATGTAGAATGGTATACACTATACACTTACGATATACACCCATTAGATTTAAATTACTCAGAGAAACTTTATTAATTTCAAGTGAGAGATGTATTATATCATCTTGTATAAATTATAATTAAAAACTTATTATATGGCATAATATTAATTTGCTAGTTGCTACTCACTTGCTGGAAATTATTTCTGATTGCGTCATAGATGGTAGTGGCCATATCAGCATTTGAGGGCAAAGTTAGAAGAATGACATAATACAGAACAGACAGTAAGATCTATGGCTACGTTATACTGTAGCGGTAGATAATAAAATCTAAAAATGGAAAGCGGCAAACCTCTAAGCGCATGAATACCATGATAATGATTCTTATGATGGGATATTTGAATATAAAGAACATACTGTTGTACAAACAATGGAACTAGATCTATAGATTAAAACGAACCAAGCAGAAGTTAATGAGATCTTTTGAAACTAATAAATCCAAAGAACTAAATTTATTTGATGATAATAAGGTTGATGGTGCTATACATGAATATCCTTCCATACGTCATACAATTACAAGGGACACGAAACCTAATCAACTCTACATACTACTACTATAAAAGTTTTGAAGCTTGATCGATACATTATGTATAACGTAAATGAATACAACCTCTGACAAAGAGAAGTTGGAGGGGTCCTCCGACACAACGCCAGTCCGGAGTTCCGGACGGAAGATCTTTGATGCGGTCGGAGCAAAACACTATCCCAAAGCTCCCGCCTCCGCAGTGGCGACCTCGACGTGTTTCACCACACCTTCACATAAATTTAAACGAAAATTGTTTACGTGCATCCATTCAAATTTGACGTATAAATTTATTTTTGCAGATTTAGCAACTATTTGATCATCTTACATCTAGGTCACGGATAAGTGCAGCAAATAATAATAGAAACTGCAGCTACAACACTTGAAGCTATCAAGTAGCCGATAGGTACTTTATCCGAGGGTAAAAATAGAAATTGTGTATTCATGAAAATGCAGATTTCTTTCTAAACTTTTTTGCACAAGAACTTATGCGGCCTCGGGTCGACGGGTATTCTTTACTGCAAAAGTCAAGGCCATAAAATCGATAAGACCATTGGGATCTTGTTGTCATTCAGCTATTGAATTCTACACCACGTCACCAAAAATACCACATAAAGTATTCTTCCGTTTTCATGCATATGTATAAGATTACATTTTTAGATAAGATATATTTTTTCCTTCATCCAGGAAATTTACCTTAGCTAAGGCGGTGACTTTTTACGTCAAGAAATGTTGCCTTGCGCAACTGAAAATTAGCCAAAGTTTTAAATAAATAAATAAATAAATGAATAAAAGTTTATTCAGCTCACAAAACAAGAAAAGACATAAAAAAAAGCAAAACATACAAACCAAATGTTACAAATACGAAATACGAAACGTCTTGCATGTTTTACCTTCAAAAGTTAAAAAAGTGTATCAAGGCCTCTCTAGTTAGATCCATAAAGGGTTTGGTCTAGCATTAGGGAGAAAATTAGCAAAAGTAGAGGCTGCCCTTAAAATTTGAAGCCAAAAAACAATCTACTCATTTTTTATACGGCTCTAGTTTGTTTTGAAATTTTTAGATACATAATACATATATAGAATCTTTAATGCCAGGAATTTATATATAAAAAGTGAATTCGAATAATATGCTGAGTAGCTTTTGTCACGCAGAATGGCTCCCATAAACATTATGAATATAGAACATGGCCGTTGAGCGGTCCAGTAACTTTATCGACGATCGACGATTTCAAATTTGAATTTCAAATTCTGTTTTGCCAGCAACACTCAAGTCTAATAAAGCCCCGTATCATAAAAGTTGCGAAGACATTATAAATACTATCTGTCCCGGCTTACTCACGTGTGTAGTCGACGTTAGCCCGACTAGTTTCGAACCCATCCGGGGTCGGGGGTTGCGAAGACATGTTTCTTTTTGGTGTACAATAAAGAATATTAAACTAAACTAAACAATCATTATTACTGATTGTGACGAGAACATGTCTAACAAATATCTGAGACTTAATAAATACCGCGAATAATAGCCTCATCTAGTGACAGAAGGGCCAGCCTCATTTTTGCGCCACATATCAGCTAGTATAATTTGAAACTGTATAAAATGTATGTTTACGTCATAACATAATATACCGTTTTACATTACAGACGCAAACAGGAAAAATTATGTGTGATGTACCTACCTAACAAGAAAATGGACACAGTAGTATTTTCAAGTGAACAATATCTAAAGAAAATAACAAGGCAACAATTTGTAGCGTATAACAACTTCCTTCATTAGTGTTATCACAAAATTGCTCTAGAGATAGGCGCCGATAGCTGCACTCGAATTGAATATTGGACAAAAAGGCTACTCACTTGACAAAGACACTTTACAGTACAATACAATTTATTTTGTTCCATTTCACAATTCGAGCGATCAGGTAGCGATGATGGTTCAATTCATACATTCCACAAAGAGTTTTCAATAGCAATGTTTAGGACATTATTGGGAAGTTTTAGTTGTGTATCTATTTAGTTCTTTATAACACTTATACAACACTTATCATCTATCTGAAATGCTCATCTATCTTAATAAAAAGTGTGAATGTAAAGTATAGGTACGTGCTATGACTATTTTGAGAAATTGTAACAAATTAAAAAAATAGCCAGCGATAATTCCGGACATAATATACTGGTTAAAGTCGTAATTAAATGTTTTCAGCAGGCAAACGCAATTTAATTAAGGAGCAAAATCCTGCGTCGGGATGTACCCAGCATAAAGTAGTGTCACTGGTTTTAAACATCCTTAAAGGCTCTGTTCGGGGACAAGGGAAAATTGCCCGTTACGCCGCCGGCTAAGATGAAAATCCCGAATAAAATTTTGTGCGTCCCATTTTAAACACAGTGCATTTTCTCTTTATTAAAGTAAAAGTCCTTGGAGCTATAGTTGGCTGTGTCCCAGGCCGTTGAGTTATGATATAGGTCAGGCGTTGCATCCCCATTTTGAGACACGGATGTCAACCACTGCATGGAGCAAACGTAAACGATATTTTTTTAATAAATAATGTTCTCTTTTTCTGCATCGTATTCCTCATTGCTGAGGGTCGTGACTTCTTTCCATTAACCACAAACCACAACAGCAGAAGTTTTGTTAGGATAGTAATGTGGTATGCTCCCAGAATCTTCCCCAAATCATGTTCACTGACTAGAAAAAATATATGGAAATATTGCGTATTGCCAAGATTTTTAACCAAGTTTTATAGATATTTTACAGATCATAAGGTAACTATGTAGTATGTACTTAAAAGACTCTTGACAGGACATCTCATGAAAATTTAGTTAGCACCAAGGCACCAAGTTATCGAATGTCAATTAGGTAGTGACTTCATACCCGCAAATGTATCCGATATACGTACAATAATCACTCTCGAAATAATGGACTAAGAGCCAGCGCGTGCCAGACCTTCGTTGTTTTATAAAAGCTGAGACTGAGTTATGTTGTAACAATGCAGTAATCACTTGACCCCATTCCACGAGTAGTTATAAAATGCTAACACAGTTTTAGGGGCGCGGAAGTAGATATTTTCTAGAGTTTGGCTTTCTTCCATCTCGAATTGAGCACAGGTCGCAAACTAATCACTGTGCGGCTCTGCGGTAAAAAGAACACGTTTAACTACATATTACCTACCTTAGTTAACACTTTTTTAAATACTTTAGTTAAATGCGGATTTTGAAGGATTTTAAGGTGATCTGTGGTTAACTTGAACTAAGTAACTTCTAACTTAGTTATTTTTGTTTTTATAATCACTATTTACCTATTAACGCAGACATGAAATAAATTGTGTCGCAACTGTGCTATCACTAGTTTTGTTAAGTTTAACGATTAATATCTATATTGATAACCCTATCAAAATAACAATGAAGATTTCCGTTACCGTACCATTTTTTGCATGGGTATACACTATACAACTATACATAGTTAAAGACCTGAAGAGTGGCTTAGGATACTTTTTATGCCGGAAATCACGGGATTTTTAAAAATCTAAATCCACGCGATGGCAAAGTCGCGGGCATCAGCTATTGTTCGCGACAGGTCGACATGGCAATCGAAGTATGAGGCGGGGGACTCCCCGCAGACTGACACGTCACCCGCGTTTTCCCGGACCGGGTAAGCGCAGGGGCTGTGCGGGTGTACGGGGCGTCCCCATTCCGAATGTCGACCTGTCGCGTACTATAGTTTACTTATAAAATAAATATACAGATTTGTTGTGAGGCAAAAAGCGAATCCGATCCTAATAGACAAATAACAATTGAACCGGGAAGACCAAAATGAAATAAAAAAAACTCACACACGCTAAAAACGCAGCTGCCCTCGTAGCTTGGGCCAGGTGCGATGTTCAAACCATTCTCTTCGATTACTTTCCCGTATGACTGTAACGATTTATTTGATAACATTTTTTGCACAGTCTACGTGGATTTTTTTACACGTCTCTTTTATTTAATACAATACTGGGGCTGATTCTCTTGTACACAATCTCTAAACTAAACTAAATTAACAGGTCTAATCTAGTGCTATCCTTTTCCACAAGCAACATTATGAAAGGGATAGCAATAGATTTAGACGTGCCATTTTAGTTTAGTTTAGAGATTATGTACAACAGAATTAGCCACACTGACGGCATTAAATAAAATTACGGTTGGTACAATAGTGTAAGATTAACACTAAGTATAGTCATAATCACTACGTCCAAATCACTAAGTGATGACATATGCATCCATGATATGGCCAACTATCGACCTTATAAGCAAGCTCACGCTGAGTCACTTAGCGGGCGATGGAGTTTCTCTATGTGATCAAATCAGAAATGAGGAGATCCGTAGGAGAACCAGAATAACAAACATAGGTAAACGGGTTACGACTTGCGAAGTTGAAGTAGCAATGGGCAGGGCAGATAAATCCCAAGGTCCTAAAATGGAAACATTGGACCGGAGAGCGCAGCATTGGAAGATCTCCCATTAGTTGGACAGACGACATCGAACGAGTCGCAAGAAGCCGCTAAATTCATGCGGTGTAAGACACTGGCGTGTGGATTGTGGAAGTCTCTACAAGAGACCTACGTCCAGCAGTGATAGGTGTAGGGTATGTATTGTGAGCTATGGCAAAATGTAGTATGTACCATAAGACTCAATTTAAAATATCTCCCTACTGAGTTAGGCGCATTACCAATTGAATATTTGCATGAATTCGCACTGCATTTGTATCGTGAACAAAACTGGTCGTCACATACGATGGATTCATCCGTGTGCATTGTGCATACTGCGTGGACCCATGGGCTCCACTGTGCTCCAGTTCCAAATGACTAGGCATACAAACTCTCGTTAGCAGTTAGGGTTTGACTACATCTAGCCGTTGCACATCCACACCAAAATTAACCATTGCAATAGAGATATTTTAATGTAGATAACGGGTACATACCACGGTTAATTTGATGTTTTTGTTTGTCGATATATCGAGTCGAGTATCTACTCAGCTAAATACGATTTCTAAAACATACTCGTACCTACTTAATACTTTTACCGACCTATCACCTTCAAATAATTTTACGTAGTCAGCAGAACACTAATGTGAAAGTTGTATTTCCGCTCTTCAGATAAATTGGAGAATGTTTCACATGTTATATAATAATTTTATTCATTAAATTAAGCGAAATATTTTCGGGTCACGTGCCTAGGCTCAAACGTCTAATTAATTTCATAAATCATCGTATACCTAATACCTATATATAACCCGGTAATTTCAGGCACAGTTTCAGGTAACGTAATCAGTACCAATATTATAAAAAGTGTGTTTGTTTGTTGGTTTATTGGTTTGTTGGTGTGTCCTTTAATCACATCGCAACGGAGCAACGGATCACTTGATTTTTTGCATAGATCTAGAGAGTGACATAGGCTATTTTTTATCCCGGAAAATTAAAGAGTTGCCACGGGATTTTTGAAAAAACCTAATTCCACGCGGACGAAGTCGCGGGGAGGAATCGAAACTCGGCTTGCCTGCTGAAGAAAGTATGTGAATAAAGTCATATAAAATGTATCAAATATGTAAATACTAGATGAAGAGAACCCTTTCCGGAAATAAAAGCAGCCTATATTCGTCCCTGGGAAATTTCGTCAAAATAGGTTAAACAAATGGGCCGTGTAAAGCTAGCAGTCTAATAGATTGAAGATACACATTCGCATTTCTAATATTAAGTATGGAAGTACGGATTGGCCCAGGACTGTGATATAACGCAATTGTGTGTGGACAGAACCTTAGGGATCTGATAACAATGAGCGTTAGTGCGAGCATCAGCTACAAATGTGCTGATCTCATTATGATGACGGAACGATGAAATGCGCGTCAGCTAACAAAATACGATATAAATGGGTCACAGAACAATACCATTGTCTCCTGCATACAATCTATAGCAATATCAGCCGATATGGCGGAGCAAGGTCGGGTCGACACTAATGACTAAACTCTTTCAGCTCACTCTGGTGCAGTAACCCAGATTTTACAACTTTTTATTACACGACATCATTTGAATTTTGCTTTCGCAACTTTCGGTCAAGCAGTACTTCAGTTATTTTGAAATACTTTCATTTCTGTCTTCTATTCTATCACAAATCGTCGGTCAATTTAAACAATTTTCTAAATAAAATGGAATCGAATACCAAAGAATGCTACAAGTGATTTGGGTCCAAAAACTAAGAAACAACAAAGCCTACAACATGTCTTTTAAAATTAGATACCTCATTTTAACCATCAAACGCAGAAAGGTCAGTTATATGGGGCAAGTTCTCAGAATAACCGATACCTTCTCTTTCAGACCATCACGGTGGATAAAATTGAGGGAAAGAGAAGCGTCGGTACAAGAAAGTCGTGGCTTAGGAACATCCAAGAATGGACGGAAATAGCTAACGTAGAATAACTTTTCCCGTTTGGCGAAAGACAGGATATTATATGAAATTATATAACGAAATGACTACTTCTACAACTTACTGAACACTAAAAGATGTATGAAGAAAAATGTATGTAATGAAGGTTGCAGGTCGGTGTTGCCAGTCCAGTGTCAGCACACCGACTCCACCGAAAAAAAACTCAAATGCAGTGCAGGATTGGCAGCACGTGTGTTTACTACATAAATAAACAATATGTTAATTTCTTCGGACAAAGCCTTCGTATAATTATGATAGAACTTCACTTACAGGTAAGTTCGTTTAATCCAAACTTAATATTATAAATGCGAAAGTGTGTCCGTCTGTCTGTCTGCTAGCCTTTCACGGCCCAACCGTTCAACCGATTTTGACGAAATTTGGTACGAGTTAGCTTATATCCCGGGGAAGGACATAGGCTACTTTTTATCCCGGAAAATCAAAGATTTCCCACGCGGTTTTTAAAAAAACCTAATTCCACGCGGACGAAGTCGCGGGCATCAGCTAGTCATTAGATAATTATATGACGAGATGACTGCCAACCTTCAATAGTGAAGAGGCACGAAAACAAGAAATAAAATAGCAAGAATACATAATAATATATCAAGAGATCGTTCGCCTTTCCAATAGAGATGTGTGAATATGCGTAGTTTAGCTGCGTGATGCGTCGGAAAAGAGCAAAATGAGCTGTCCTAAGAAAAAAAGCCAAAAGGATGTCACATACTTACATCCCTCGCCAGGCATCTTCACGTAAGATATGGTAAGACAGCGTTGCTTTGTTGTTACGAGCAAAAAAGCAACAATAGAGAGCCGATGAATACTGAGTAGAATAGATACTGATGTAAAGCCAGAATAGAATTGATATAAAGTAATGGATCGCTGAACGAATAGATACGTACGTTTAATATATTCAATTCACGGTTCAATGAGCCATACGAGCCAACTGAGCACAAAGTGATTGATGTAATTCAGATTTTCGCGACAGATAATAATTATTTCATCAAACTTTTCTTTGGGCTATCTGAGGAATTTATACTTATATCAGATGTGGGCAGCAAGGGGTAACCGCTTATTATATTTTGTAGATGATCAAGAAGTAATATTAACTCAAGTGTAAAAGAATATATTATCTAGTGCTTCAAACAGCGAAAATATGGTATATCTATGTATAGGATAGGTTTATGGACTAATATCCAAAAGTAAACAAAAGTATGGTTTAGTTTCTAGAAGTTTAGTTCTAAATTTTCTCTAAGGCTGAAATATATAGAGCGTATTTAACAAGTCACCCTTATCTATACTAATATTATAAAGAGGTAAAGTTTGTAAGTTTGATTGTAGGGGGTAATCTCTGGAACTACTGAACCGATTTGAAAGTAAGTTACATAATTCCTGAGTGACATGGGCTATATTTTCTTTCAAAAAAATTAGAGATCTCTACGAAAACTGTAATAAGCTACCCATGCGAAGCCGGAGTGGGTCGCAAGTGTATACATAAATCTTCTCATTCTTAAGTCTAAGCAAAGTGCGCTCTATACATCTCAGCCTAAGATGTTTAAAAGTAAAGCGTATTCTAAAACGAGTACTTAACTACCTACTCTACCGGTATGCCATCTCCAGTTAGACAATGTAACGCTACACCCAGGGTAGTCGTTCTAGATACGCTATCGTTATTACTACACTAAAATCGATTCACGATGAATTTAGTGAACTAAAATGTCATGAATAATGTATGCGTGTGATGCGAGCGACCTAAATGTTAATGCGATGTGCATGACCTGCTGATAGTAGGATCATTAATACTTATCTTTATTCATTTTCTTTATAACCACTTTACTGTCAGCGTGGAAATGAAAGTGGAAATTTAAGTATTTAATGCAATTAAACTACACAAAGGGTCATTTTGCTGCTAGAACCCATTCTTTCAACCCCTTTAATTGGACTCTGGCGAGTCAACAATGCGACGTCCGCGTCACACCAACTCTATATTTCCATGAATTATTTTCAGATTTCACGAAATGCTCAGAAATAATTTAGCGAAAATTTAATATTTTATTTAGGTCGAGATAATCTACCCGTACTATTTAAATCTCGTCCGTTAGCCAGTCTCATAATAATTCATGCAGTTGAGGAAAAGTAAAAGTGTTGTAAGTTAGATATCAAGGGGGGTGTGGTTGAAAATGAAATCAGCCACTCCTTAACTAATTCAACGAGCAGGTTTTAGGGATGGACTACTTTTGATAACTAGACAACAATGCAGTTGATATGTTTCCATCCATGAATACATTTTGTTCGGAATAATGGTGAAACCTCATTAACAATGGAACTATCAGTCTATCTATATCTATACTCTATACTAATATTATAAAGAGGTAATTGTTGTTAAGTTTGTTTCTAGGGGGTAATCTCTGGAACTACTGAACTGATTTTGAAAATTCTTTCACCAATAGTAAGCTACATTATTCCTGAGTGACACAGGCTAAATTTTATTTTCAAAAAAATTAGAGATCCCTTCAAAAATTGCAATTAAGTGAAAAAAGTCGTCTCATCTGTGAGCTTCCGTGGCGTGCGCTGCGTTAAAGTTACACTAAATAGTTAAAGTTACACGAAAACAATGTTCGGTGGAATTGTTCCTCTTAAACAGCTCTAAAAAAAAGTCCGCGATAGCATATATCTATCTTTTACGGTAGGCTCACAATAACAATTTTTATGGTTTTGAAATGTGGTCTAAAACAAAGCTTTACTTTCAAAGGTGTTTTTACTATCATAGTATTCAGCCATCTCAAGTGTTTAATTTAGACCAAAATTGCTCCTTGTATCATTTCATTTAGAATAATATCTTAGGAAATATCACGAATCCATACTAATATTATAAATGCGACAGTGTGTTTATTTGTTGGTTTGTTAGTTTGTTTGTCCTTCAATCACGTCGCATGGGTATAGATAAAGACCTAGAAAGTGACATAGGCTATATTTTCTTCCGGAAAATCAAAGAGTTCCCACGGGATTTTTAAAAAACCTAATTTCACGCGAACGAAGTTGCGGGCATCAGCTAGTCGATAATATGCCGAAAGTCGAAATCCAAAAGCGATATCCATATTCTCTTTTGGCTATCGCCAGCGCGGGTCGGTCCACGTACGTCGAGCGGAAGTGAAGTGATTGCGGAGGTGACGTCACAGCTCCACGCGCGACCTTCTAGCGGATATTAATCATCCCGTGTCGAACGAAACGCCTCACCGAACGACAGGGGAATTCAATACTTTATGAATCTGTCATCACTCATCGTAGATGTTCACTCTGTCGTAGAACAACTCTATCTAGGCTCGCCAGTCGCCACGTGTTAACAACATTTTAACAGAAATAAAGTTTTGTACATTAGACAGAAAAGCAACAATGTATTAAACCTCTTATCTAAATACTTATATAAAAGGAAAAGGTGACTGATTGATTGACTGACTGATCTATCAACGGACAGCTCAAACTACTGGACGGATCGGGCTGCAATTTGCCATGCAGATAGCTATTATGACGCATCCGCTAAGACAGGATTTTTGAAAACTCAACCCCTAAGGGGAAGAAATAGGGTTTTAAATTTGTGTAGTCCACGCCGACGAAGTCGCGTGCATAGCATAAGCTAGTCATACCATAAAAGATGCAATACTTAGTTAATTTGTTTGTTGACCACACATTTGTTTGTTGTTGAAAAAAATTGTAACTAAAATTTTTGTCCCTAAATGAAACCTGTGACTGTGTGCACCGTGTGAACACTGAACAGCGAAACAAAAGGATATTTGTGTGACTGCGTGAAAACTTTTTCGTTTTTCACATTTATGTTTTCCCGAAACTTTTCCCATTTCGCTCTCGTAAAAACGGCACGTTATATTTTTTTGAACGGGGTTGCTTTGCTAGAGAAGTTTACGATCATATCAATTTTATCGATCAACCTATAAACCGCATCGAATGGCGATAAATCAAGATGTAAGAAAATGATCGTAGGACAAAGTAAGCATAGAGTTTATTAAAACTAACTTTTTGCAATACAGATTACAGAACGACTAACTTATACAAGATGTAAGACTTCTTCTAAATGTTATTAGATCATTCTTTGAAATGGAATTGGTTAGTTAATTTAATTTATATTCAATAGGAAGATACAAAAAACAAAAATACCAAACTTATTCTAGAACATAAAAATTACAAATCGAAAATATCATCTAAACCACCGCAACGAGGCAGGGTGCCCAGAACGCTGGCAGCGTTACCTCGTTGAATGGCCAGACTAATATGCTGACCGAGGTAACTGCCAGCTCTCCGGTCCCCCGTGGATTCCGCGAGACGGGATGAAAGGTCCTTAAAAAAGGATCTAGCATCCTCGCCCCACGAACCCATGGTCTCCACCCCAAAAGGCACAAATATGAAACTATATTCTATATTCTCATATTTGCGCCTCTTGGCCCTTTCTGCCTTAGTAGCCGCCGCTCCGGCCGCCACGGAGGTCGCCTGTACGTGTGACAGCGCCAGTGTATCCACACACGTGGCATCCCACACAAGCTACCTACCTTGCTTCCACGGGACAAGAGTCATACCGTCTGGTCTCTTGCCATCGCTACGTGCCAAACCATTTGGTTCCAATACTGCAGGCACATTAGCCGTGACAAGAGACCTACGTATGACTCCGTTCAAGGAAGCATGACGGGAAAAATTTATATTCACAAATATAACATCCTATCCAACTGGACTTCGTAATTAAGTAAACAAATTACTACGTACTCATTTCACTACTATGGCTATCGTGATTCGTCGATACAGACAGGTACATATCTTTAATTTATGATTAACCAGCTTATAAATTATTTGGTAGTGAATATCTACTCTTTACAAAGAACCTCCAAATTTCATGTCTGTAGGACCAGCGCTAGGCTGTGCGTTGACATATAAGTCAGTCAGTCAGGACTTTGAATTTTTTTATATACAAATTTCTTTATAGCCAATATTAATAGAATGAATGTTCTTAATTCTTCCACGATCATTGTATTAAATGTTACAAACATTGTATATTCTTTTTGGCACTAAACAGATGTAGTACTTATACGTTAAGTACCTAATTCGTCTAAAAAGGAGTTTTTTGGAAAATCTACAAAAACGTACGTTAAATAGAGGAATTTGAAACATAAAAGCAAATTCAGCACATGCAGTGCAAAATTAAATCCCGAATATCATATTTGTTTATGCGAACCGTGTTAGCACATTGCATAAAGCTGATACAAATAAAGCTTGCAGGCCGCAGCACCAACAAAGTGCATTTATGGCTAGCTTTAGCACTTCACGCTAAAAGGAAATTTAACCTGGAAGCTTAATAACCTCCCTAATTTTTCCAAAGAATTTGCTGAGTATTTTTTAAGAGAAGTAACATTTCCTCTTTCCTCCAAGTAAGCGTGATAGATAACGCTTGACGATAGTTAGGTACTACGAATAATAGGTAAAGAGAAAAACACAGTTGGAGGTTGAAAAGAACGGTAAGACTATTCCCTATTTCTGAATTCCTTCGTACCGTTGAGCTATTATGATTTCGTCTCAATTTTTCTCACAATGCTTGATGCTACCGTGTTACGACGAAGTAGTAATTACGTATGAAATCCTTTGTTAATTTCAAGATATTATCCAAAGCAAACGACCTCAATTTTTTATTTACATCCACTGTAGGTATAAAAACGCCTTTTAGTTAAAGTAAAACGCAATTACTGAGGACAGACCTCGATGAGCAATGACTCACTGCCTAAGCCACGTGACTGCAAGGTGAAGAGCGAACCAGCGAGACACGAGTCTTCATCAGGGCTGGCAGATATTACTAAAATAAACTCAACATTCATTGAATGATGTACTAATTTCCTAAAACTTCCAAGTTTACTCTGTGTACGAATGTCCTTAAAAGGACTCTCTTAACGTAGTTCTTATAGACAGACCTCGTTATCAGCATTGACTCATTGTGGTGAGCCACATATAGCCTCCAAATGAACAGCAAATCAGTGATTCAGGATTTCAAGAAAGGACGGAGATAAACTGTTACATATACGGCTTTGATAAGAAAATCTCTTGAATGGTAATCATATCTTATGAGAAAAACTTACTTAGGTTTCCTTACTTGCGTTTTACTTTGCGTTTTTTCAGTGTCTTCTATCGGTAATGTTCTATTAGAGGTACCTCAGTTACGTTACTGAGCATAATCTCCTCAACTCTCTCAATTATTCAAACTCAACTCTATGCCAAGAAAAGATAAAAATTAGCTTCGAAATACTTGAATTACAATAAAATAAAATAGGTATTTGCTAAAACCTGCAAGTATTGTATAACAGTATTGTTGTGTCACTACTCACTATGCATTCCTACTCAATAAATATTAGGGTATATAGACTAAAGAAAATCAAAGAATAATAATATGAAGTTATTATACCAAACACAAAGTGAAACCCATTGTATTCACACTACAGGGTTCATTAGCATTAAAGAATACTCATTTTAGGTGCGAATTCCGACTCACGAACCGGACACATACCACCTACACGTAAGGTGGAATACTTTTGGTCTGCCTAAGGCACGATTTTTCGCATGTTTCGAGGTTTTCGGCAAGGAATTTTTTGACAGACCATTAGCGAATCGTTAGACAAGTTTAGTAGAAGTAACTTTTGCTCCTCCTTCAGCTTCGTCTGCGTGAAATACGTGTCGAACTTTATCTCGGGCTCTAGTGAAGTAAGTTGGACCAGTTTTTATGTGTGGCTACATAAATACTTATAGGTATGAATAGCGAAAGTTTTGGTCTTAATCTATTCAATGGATATTGCATAAGAGATAGTGATTACAACTTAATAAATTAAGACACAAAGGTAATATGTAATTTATTGAGGAAACAATTTTATAAGCTTTGACTTAGGAAGTAATTTGAAGTTTTGACTGCTTTTGATAGGTATCTCAAAGACCGGATCAAACGCCAAATAATAATAATAATCGTTAACTAAATAGAGACGTTTTGAGTGACTTCCTCAAAGACCTCTATGTCAGATCCTATACAAATTACAAACACTCTACAAAGTTCAAAACGTTCCTGGGTTGAAGATTATTTAACCAATTTAACGCTTGATAATTCAGCCATAAGTTTGTTAAATTTATTCATCGGATTGATTATTTATTAATTTCAGTCGTAAAAGATGAGCTCTTAGGCCGGCCGCATATTATTTGAAACTGTCTCAGAAATAATTCTGGCGCGTGCCGAAAAGCACTCTGGTCATACACATTGTACTAGAAAACGTCATAATTTTTCCGGATCGGACGTATGCTTCTGATGTTTGCAAAGTGAATGCAACAAGTTTTCTGCCAGACAATTTCTGATAATAATATTCGGACGAGGCGGAGTGACAATCAAAATATCAATAGAGTCATCTTAAGCTGGAGACTGACTTTTACTGTTTGTTTGTAATGTACCATTCGAGGCGATCTTGTTACATACAATACGGCAACACAGACTGATTTGTGGCGTGTTTGTAATGTATCATTCGAGCTCTTGCTTCAATTGCGCTCAATTTTTAATCAAAATGACCTGCACTGACTGGTAATGTAAGACTAAAAGGTAATTTGCAAAAAACCGACAGTCGAGTGGAGCAAGCGGCGCTCGCCGCGAATGATTACAAACTAACGTTACAAGCATGTTAGAAGTCAGTATTTGGTTTGAGTTACAAAAACTCGATACACTACACCAAAATGTTACAAATCAGTTTGCAGCTTTATATGCCAACTGATTGTTAGACATGTTTAACCAGTTAAACCTAGCCCAGCAGGCTCAACCCTGCCGGATGATACTGTCGAGAGCGCGTGTTTACTGTATTGTGTTTACGTTGAATCGATACAGACCTAACTGAACATAATTGCGTCAGTTCCTATGTGTTCTAAGTAATATCTAATTAAAGTCATATAGATCATAATGATAAATATGTTACATAGCGTGTTTTGAAGAGAAAGAGAATCTGACACCTCCTGCACCAGAGTATACAGACAGAAATACCTAAATTTTACTATCGCTAGACTTTTCTGTCATTGATAATAATCTAGACAGAGAAAAATAGTAGAGAGCTCATGTAGAGATCTAAATTAATCTGGCAAACTCTCAAAAAGTACTTTAGTCTTTATAATTAAAAAGTTGGCCACTATTCATCTGACAACATGTACCTACTCATCTGTCAATATAAGATTATAGGTACATTGAAGAAGAGTAGTTATGAAAGGTTTCTGGGTCGAAAATATATCAGATAGCTTGCTGATGCCCACGGCTTCGTCCGCGTGGATTTAGCATTTCCAGGATTAAAGTATTCTATGCCCGTCTCCAGGATGCAAGCTCCAGATCGGTCGTGAAAAGCTAGCAGACAGACAGATAGATAGAACTTTTGCATTTGTTACGGATTTTTCTTGTTGAAGCTTGTTGTTTCTTGTGTACAGTATTGTTTATAATTTGAAGTTTTTCCTTCAGATACTCGTGTTTAATTAACCTTCACCGAGAACGTAAACAATCCACATTATATATTGCGCAGTAGGACCGCACCAAAACAAATGACGTTTTATTTATCACTTCAAATCGTTGATTGTTCGGAGAATAATGATGCTAAAGATTACTGCATGTTTGTTTACAAGCACATGAGTAGACACGGACCACGGTTCAATATGGCGATTTACTAATATGGTTAGCAGAATTAAAAGGAAAAGATGCTAACGATAATGATATTCGTAAATCGTTAATCAAAAACTAAGAAAATATCATGAAGCAATTTACACTACAGCTATGATACCCTAGTGGTTAAGATATCCGCCTCCTAATCGGAGGTCGGAGGTTTGATCCCGGGCACGCACCTCTAACTTTTCGAAGTTATGTGCGCTAAATATCACTTGCTTTAACGGTGAAGGAAAACATCGTGTGGAAACCTGCATATTGTCTTAGAGTTCTCCATAATGTTCTCAAAAGTGTGAAATCTGCCAATCTGCACTTGGCCAGCGTGATAGACTATAGCCAAAACCCTATTCACTCTGAGAGGAGACCCGTGCTCTGTAGTGAGCCGGCGATGAGTTGCTCATGATGATGATGATGAATTTACATCAACATAAAATATACAAAAAAAAATCAATCACCCCAGCAAAATTGTTATAGAAAACTCTGCAAATATGGACGCAAGACTCAATACCAAATCGCTTAGCAAATAGTGTTAGGAGGGCGATAAAGCCGGCTCCGTCACCTAGAGCTCTACAGACCTGACCTTGCTCTTGGGGACTGGTTTCCGCACCCACACCGGCCTCCTATAGCTATTATATTACAACATAAGTATATATCATTAAAGAATTTTTATATAGCACGCAATAAACAAAATTGGAAACATATGACTCATTCATAAATATTTCCTCTTCATTCATACTATCGTCCCTATAGTATAGGATCCCGCTTAGAGGTGTCAAAAAATAATGTACCTAATAAATTTATTAAATATATAAATGTATTCAAGATATTCGTTTTTAGATTAAAACAAAATTGAATACAAAATACAGTACGTACTAACTACTAAGTAGTGAAAATTTGAGAAAATCCTTCCTAAAAAATAACTCAGGCGTTCGATCTTTGATACGCCGCGCGCGGCGCGACCGAGCGACGATATCAGAATAAATATTAGGTACAGTACAAATATCGTCGCGATTCGACGGTGAATAATTATTACATCGAATTTTCGCATTGGCCTGTTACATGTTGACTGTGATGATACGAGTATGCGGCTAGTATTTTTATCATTTTGTTTGTTTCGTAATACATTTTGAATGCAGTTTTATTTATTTGTGAACTTGAGTGTCGATAAATATTTAATGCGAATAATTGTAATGTAGATTAGGCAAAATAATGTAGATTAGGTACATTTTTGTGTTGTGATAGATTTGTGTCGCGCGTTAATAATACCTATTATAGTAGATTTGTTCTTTTTGGAAATACTTGCGTCATTTTATAAATCGTATGAGAAAATGTTTTTCAAAGTATTATCATACATTGTAAGGGTAATAGGTTAGGTACGTGAAGTGGTATTGTTCTTTTTAGAAATCATTATCATCATTTTATAATTCGTATGATAATAAATATGTAGAAATGTATGATAATAAAATAGTAGTTACCTACTAAAAAGATTTTTTTATAGGTACCTAGGTAAACTTACCTACCTATTGTATTGTAGGTACCTACTTGACATTGCTTTATCGTTCTACTTGTTTTTATTTTTACATACATAGGTAGGTACAGTAGTCCGCGACAGGTTGAGATGGCAATCGGGGTATGAGGCGGGGGTGACACCCCGCACACCCGCACGTCATTCTCGCTCGCCCGCACTGGGTTAGCACAGGGGCCGTGCGGGTGTGCGTGGCGTTCCCTCCCCGATTGCCATTTCGACCTGTCGCGAAGGTATGGATTGGGTACCTATTAAGAGTAAAATTTAAAATTTAAATCAATCGAGTTAAATACAAGCTATACCCTAGTTCTCGACCTTATTGACGGTTATGAGAAAGTTGTTTCTTGTCATATTCTTGTTCAGTAGGTATCATTCATAGATTGTTAAAATGTTGTTCCCTATGTCAATAAGGTCGGAAATCGCTTGCACCCATTTATCTGCTTGCGCCTCACGGTGAAATCGGTGCAAGCAAATCTCGACCTTATAGACGGTTATGAGAAAGTTGTTTTTTGTCATATTCTTGCTCAGTATAATTCATAGATTGCTAAAATGCTGTTTTCTGACGTATGTCAATAAGGTCGAAAATCGCTTGCACCCATTTTTCTGCTTGCGCCTCACGGTTCAAGCAATTTTTTTTTGTAACAAAATAATGTAACGTTAATAATTATTAAATATTTGTCTGTAACACGTGATAATATTGTGATACACACATGAACCTGTATTTGACACCTCTAATCCCGCTATAGAACGACCTTCACCGAGCTGGTTAATGGATGAAACGTATTTTATATTCAATTTAATATGTCAATAAATATATTGCATATGGGTTGCCTAAAAAATTTCAACTCGGTTTTCAGTAAATTAGGGGTTTTATTAAACAAAACATCTTCAAAACTACTTCATAATCATATCCATCATATCTTGGTCTGGTAACTGAAGATATTACATATTACATTGGGGAAACCGGTTGGAATAAGTTGCAAGTGGACAATTTGTGTCCTATACAATATACATATATTCATAAAATTATTTAAAGAAAAATAATTAGTAATAGGTACGTTATTGAAATATAAAATAGTGTAATGAAAAGATGATGTTGATTGATGTCGATGATGAACAGCAAATAGATGCTCGCGACTTAAGACGGCGTGGATTTAAGTTTTTAAAAATCCTGTGGGAACCCTTTTCCGGACAAAGAGTAGCCCATGTCCTTCCCCGGATGTAAACTATCTTGTACACCAAATTTCATCAAAATCGATTAAGCGGATGACAAGCTAGCAGACATACAGGCACACTTTCGTATTTATCATAAGTATTAGTATGGATTGTATGACCATAATATGGAAGAAGGCGTAACAACATTATTGGAATGTTGTGTTTATACAGTACTACTGGCAGTTAGTGCAGAAAACTAGAACAATCCAATATGTGGAGGATGCCAAATATGGTGTCCGAGGAATGCGAGCTACAGACGACGGGAATACTAACCATTACCACGTGATCTGATCTTAGATACTCTAT
Source organism: Maniola hyperantus (assembly GCF_902806685.2). Lineage (NCBI taxonomy): Eukaryota > Metazoa > Arthropoda > Insecta > Lepidoptera > Nymphalidae > Maniola > Maniola hyperantus. The sequence continues at coordinate 4,238,231 of NC_048552.1, read as the reverse complement.
AGACTATCCCATATAGAACGCGACAGGTTGAGATGGCAATCGGGGAGGGAACGCCCCGCACACCCGCACAGCCCTCGCGCTAACCCGGCACGGAAGAGCGTGGGTGACGTAGGTTGTGCAGGGCGTCCCCCCGCCTCATATCCCAAATCCCAATGCCATCACGACCTGTCGCGCACTATATATTGTTCGAACTTCAAACATTGTTCTATTTATAAAAACAATTTTCATTCCTGTTTGCGCAACTCATCAAGCCATCACGTGTCTCGACTTGCACAGCAAAACAAACACTCGTAAAACGAAAGTGAAATTATTATTGGTACGGTAAAATATGTATTATTCGTTATTGGTATTATCTTTCAAAGCAGAAGCAACGTCTACTCATCGTATAGAGATAGTGAAATGCAATAAATTGATTAAGATAAAAAAGAATTTCAATATAACTGTAATAAACAAATGGACCTCATAAGAAAGCTCAGAGTCACTCAGGAGAGAGCTATGCCACATGCTTAGAGTCTCTCTACGTAGGTAATCAAATTGAGGAGATCCGTAGTAGAACCAGAATGGCAATGGGCAGGGCATATAATTGGGGCAACCGAGGTCCCAAGATGCTAAAATGGCGACCTTCAATACAAAAGACCTATGTTCAGCCGTCGACATCTATCAGTTGACGATGATGATGAAACAAAAGGAAAGTGATACAATCGCTTCTATTCCCATTTTCACACACAAGCTGCAATAAGCAATAGATCAAAATAACTGCACAGCTTATGTTGGAAATATCACACGCGAAATAAACCGATTGTTTTGCAATAGTAATCATGTTACTGTTGGCACATTTTACGGTTGATCAATATTTGACCGATTTAATTTTTACCTTCCATGCATTGTGCGGGTTTTGCAACCACGAGTAAATACTAGAACTACGTTGCCAATAGGCTACTTGACTCATATCTAATTTCGTCCAATAAATGATTATTTATTATAGTATTTTGCTTAAGACAACGAAATATATCAATAACAATTATTAAAAACGCAGGATGGATATATAAATCCAATTTAAAAAAATACAATTTTTATTTTTATTAGAAACGCAGAAAACACTGTCAGCCATGATGTGACGTCATTAAATATGTAAACAAAGAAATGTCATCCCTATGTCACGCGGAGACTAACGTAGTATCCATATATATAAAATTTAGAGTCCTGACTAACTTATATATCAACGCACAGCCTAAACATCTAAACAGCTGGTCCTAGATACATGAAATTTGGTGGGTGTGTTCTTTGTAGGTAAAGAGAAGGTATCCACTAGGAAAGGATTTTTTGAAATTCCACCCCTGAGTGGGTTAAATGGAGGTTTGAAATTTATGAAGTCCACGCGGGCGAAGTCACGAGCATAAGCTAGTTTTTATATATTTCTAAAAACTCATAGTAAACGTAAAAAAATATCGTTTTCTCTTTATAAATTGAAAAAGTTATTAAGTAAGACTTACAACAAAGTGATCTTTGCAAAAATAAATTTGGGTTGAAGTCGTTAGTCATATAGGATCCCTTTAAGCAAGTCTTTGCGTGTTACGTATATTTATTTCACTGGGCACTCTAATTCACAACTTTCCTGTGGTCTTTATCGATGCGTTTTTTACATTCTTGGATGATACAATAACGATAATTACTATATTTTTCATGTAAACTAGTATAGAAGTCATGTTTATTAAACTTTGGGAGGTTATGCTGTTTTTTACAAATGCATGACGTCAGAGCACAGATAATCTATCGGCCAAACATGGCGGACAGTGTTTTTACCTGTCTAAGAAAAAAATATTTTTAAATTAAAGTTTTACGGTTTTTAGGGCGCAAAAAAATATAGTGTTAATTTTTTTGATATAATAGGACAAATATTAACCATTTAAGACCAACTTAAAAAAAGTGTCAAGTAGCCTATTGCATGTCGTGGAATAGAACTGTATTGTTTAAGTAAAACTTCCTGTTTTCTTTGCGGATTTTGATTACGTCTATTTTAGCGTTCGAGGCCGCTCTAACTCGATCGATAAATAAAGTTTTGTCGATATTCCTCACCTAAAAAAATTTTTACAAAAAAAATAAAAACCGACTTCGATACACAAACACTAAAAATTGAAAAATAATTTAATTTATTACCGAATATATTATGTATACAAGAGTTAATATAGTTCCATAATAATACTTTTTGGTGCCGGTGCCAATTAGCTTTAGCTGCGCGAATCGTCTAGACTTCATATTTTTATGAGACTCCACAATGGCACCTTATTGGCACCGACCCCAAAAAATATTATTATGGAACTATATTAACTCTTGTATACATAATATATTCGGTAATAAATTAAATTATTTTTCAATTTTTAGTGTTCGTGAATCGAAGTCGGTTTTTATTTTTTTTGTAAAAATTTTTTATTTCACAATTTTTAGTGGCCCCATGGAATTATGCTACGACTGGTTAAAAATCTACTGTTTACTAAGCTATTACACTGATCGCGAGCAATTTACTCTAATCCGTTGAGGAGTTCCAGTATCTATCTTCGAAGATGTTCATCAGATCTTCACCAAATTTAAATGGAACCAACTTTGAAGTATACCCTTTCAAACAAAAAAAGAATTTTCAAAATCGGTCCAGGCGTCTTCAAGTAATCGGGGAACATACATAAAAAAAAAAGATTCCGACGAATTGAGAACCTCCTCCTTTTTTTGAAGTCGGTTAAAAAGCCTGCGAAGACAGCAAGAGTTCAGCCGTTTTGAGTTCTGCGTTCTGCGTTCCACGTTCTTTGTAACGTCTGGAACGTTATAGCGCCGCGCAGACAGTAGGCAGTCAGACCGCACCGGTCAAGGTGAACGCTTGCGTTCTTGCGTTCTGTTCTCAAAAACACAAAGAACGCGTTTCAAATTGTGTTTCTCCAGTTGAGTTGGTATCTTGTTTTTTTTTCACTTTTTTATATAATTATGTAATTCATTGAAGCTATTTATTGACATGCGAAAGTAGATAAAAAATCGTTCTTCATCTTCAAGCGTTCAGGAAAAAATACTGAATTTTCCTTTTTTTTCTCGCTCAGTATTAATTGGATACACCCAGTATTTTCTTTTTTTATTAGACTCTTGTAGACTCCACAAAAGTTACGCCTCGCCTTCGGAAGATGAACTATCGAGAAACATGTTTCACATACAACTTCTGTAGCGAAAATGGAACGCAAATTTGTTGATCTCCTTTTGTATGCGTTAAGAACTCCTAGAAGTCTGACCGAACGAACGTGAGTGGACCGCTGAACGGTTTCCTGTCTGCGCGGGCTCTAAGCGTATTTTTCTCAGCGACTTATTCAAGTACCAAACGATAACATAATGCGTATTTGAGAAAGGACTCCCCATATTTGCTCTATGTGTCTCAAATTTTCGCATTATACTAAAAATCCAAAACAACTGTTTCTAAACATAAATATTGTAATAACTACAATAATTCAATGTAGCTAAAGTTCTTTCGTGTAGGTCTACTTAACACTTACAGTCGTTTAACATATATGTCAAGACTCTACCTACTGCCGTTTAGAAAATCAGATATTCTTCAGAGAAGAATCCGCAAAAGACAGCAGATTACCTATTCGTTTCATGACATAATAGAGAATCAAATATTGAGTCCATAGATTATAATACCTACAGGCTAGATTAAAGACACCTATGCGATTAGAGAGCTAATAAAAACTCGGCGAATGTGATTATAACTTAATAGATCGCCTCAGCGAAACTTGGTGGCACGGATACCCCATCTAACGAAGTAATTATAGTACAGCCCGGCCAAGCAGATAATACTCTAGTGAAAAATTGCCAATCTAGCGCCCTTGGATTAAATTCTCCACTCTCAGGCTTGTTTCATCAGTTCAGTGATTAGCCCATGCTTGTAAATTGCCAAAGAATTTTTGGCAATTTGCAAAATGAAACGACCAATTAACCTAAAGATACGTAGGCAAGTAGATTTTTTTTAATGTAGAAATTAGGTATGTAGGTGTATAATAAGTAGAAAACGTTATCGCAAGACTTATCATTGTATTGTAGTAATCAGTGAAATAAAATTATTATTTTAGTTTGTATATGGTATGTAGTAATAATAGATAAAATATGTATGTCCGCGTGGGTTTAGGTTTTTTTATAAATCCTGGGAATTCTTTGGATTTTCCGGGGCGAAAAATTGCCTATGTCCACCCCAGGCAAGTGATCTATTTCTGTACTAAATTTCATCTAATTCGGTTAAACGGTTGAGCCGTGAAAAGCTAGCAGACACACTTTCGCATTCATAATATTAGTATAGAAAGTATGGAAGTATGGATTACTGCAAACAAGCTCTATGATTTCCAAAGCCACTATCAGTTTGAAGCCTGTAAGCTTTTGACTCAATGCTCTCTACGTATACGTACGAAAAAGCGTTCTAGAAACGCACATTATAGTGGTAGCTAGTATAGACGGTACGCAAACGTAACAACAGCTCAACGCAACATGATACCTAGAGCAAGAAAGTCTATTCATGCCCACTGAAGGGCAAAGGCTAGCATCCTACAAGAGGAATGAGAGCGTGAAGTTACACACGTCACGTCTTCACGTACCTACCTACTTGACAACCTATATTTGTTCAAGAAATGTTAATCTAATTCGAAGTCTGCCGCTTTGTCGTAAAAAATAAAAGGTTCTCTCGATAGGAAAAGATTTCGAAGTTACTGGTACACACACACACACAGACTTAAAATAAACACATAGGTAAGTTTGGATACATAAGTTAGTGTCATTTGGAATCTTGGAAAATAATCTCCATTCTAGTATTTCATTATTCGGAATAATAATTAGATAAATTGTAATATTTTCTTTACAAAAATCGAATCTTTATAATATTTTCTGACGTAACTTTGGTTAAAATCCGCATGCCCTCAAAATTAAGAGAAATAATATTTCGTAATTACTAAGAGTAATTAGTCATGCAAGAGTAAATAGCAAATTCAAAATGTATTGCATAAGAAGTAGAAAGAATTCAGACATTGAAATTATTAATATTCGTCAGTATCAGTACACATATTCTTACCGGTTATACAGATTTTTACCGGTAGATAATTCACAATCATAGTCGAAGTACACTGTCAGGAATTTCATAATGCGGATAAGAAACTTGGGTCCTTGGAATTCTTCGACGACAACGTTTAGCAAAAATTATATTAGGTACAACTTCAAGAGGGTCTTGGTACTGGCAGTACTGCCTCCACAGTGCGTCTACAATGCTCATCATCATCATCACCATCATGATCAACCCATCGCCAGTTCTCTACAGAGCACGGGTCTCCTCTCAGAGTGAGAAGGGTTTTGGCCATAGTCTACCACGCTGGCCATGTGTGGATTGGTAGACTTCACACACCTTTGAGAACATTATGGAGAATTCTCAGACATGCAGGTTTCCTCACGATGTTTTTCCTTCACCGTTAAAGCAAATGATATTTAACGCACATAACTCCGAAAAGTTAGAGATGCGTGCCCGGGATCGAACCCCCACCTCCGATTAGAAGGCGGACGTCCTAAGCACTAGGCTATCACAGCTACTACGCTCAGTAGGCTCAAAAGGAATACCATTATTTGCATCCTTTTAATAAATATTCGAAAGCGTAGAAGCTGAAACTCAATTAGCTTATAACTGTAGCAGGGAAAATAAACAAAGCTTTCGCTCTTCCTTCTGCCAGGCTTTTAGTTTAACAACAACAATTACTTAGTGCAAGAATGCAAAGATTTTGTAATTTTTATTAAATTACAAAAGACTAATTATTTTACGAGCTATTCTTTAATCTAATCACTGTTAACAAACAGTAGTTAAATCATTACCCATATTATAATTGCGAAAGTGTGTTTGTTTGTTCTTCCATCACGTCGCAACGGGGCAACGGATCCACGTGATTTTTTGCATGGGTATAGTTACCTGGAAAATGACATAGGCTACTTTTTATCCCGGAAAATTAGACTTCCCACGGGAATTTTGAAAACCTAAATCCACGCGAACTAAGTCGTGTGTGTCAGCTAGTGTGGAAATATAATTGAGATTTAATCAACATTGCAAAATAATTCAAAAGGAAAACACTAGTCCCTAGAATATATTGTTGCAAACATACACATAAACATTAACATAGCTCATAGTCATAAATAAGTAAGATAAGATTAGATAGAATTCTATTGTTTTCCAAGCATTCGTGTTATTTTGATAGGCTTACTACGCCCTACAGTAATTGTTTTGTTTAGCAAGAAAAACAGTAATGGTACAAATCGCTGATGAGTAAAAACTTTTTGAAAATTACATTGAAAATACCTAAGCTTTTAATAGCGTAGTCATTCTACCAACGATTAATAGAGAATGTTTAAGTTTTTATGGAACAAGAATGCTTATAGCGTGAGGTGTTATACAATTAGCAAAGACGAGGGGTCGACGCCATGACGTAGTCCTTCCGCTCCGGACATGGCCCACGACACACCTACAACGCCTCAAAGCTGGTTGAAACGCTGCTAGTAAGAACATTTTTATTAAGTACTTAGAGTTAAGTTTGCTGTTATTTAGTGAATAGTGGCGCCGATTCTCTTGTCTTCCTTTACACTTAATTAAGAGTATCTGCATCTTTTTCTTTTTAATATTGCTAAAAAAGGACGGAACATGAATTTTACATTTAAAGACTCTTAAATCCTGTTTTGTTGCACTCTGAGTGAACTCACAAGGACTGCGATGTGGTCTATATGTTATGATAGTAATAAATAATTATATTAGGGTCGTAAGTAATTCTTTTGAATGTTAGTTTAGGTTTATATGTATTTATTTTAAATGTTAGGTCAGTCTTCAGGCTGTGGTAGTAATTAATAACAAGTAGATAAGGTATTTTTTAATGTTACATTAGATATGTTACACACAGCTGTCATGTTCAGAAATAATCATCATGATAAACCCATCGCCGGCCTACTATTGAGAACGAGTTTTCTCTCAGAATCCTCTCGACTCCTTCTCGGCTTTGGACCACAGACTTTGGAACTCGGCTTTAGATTGGCAGACTTCACATTCATATTATGGGAAACTATCAGGTATGCAGGTTTCCTCACGATGTTTTCCTTCACCGTTTAAGCAAGTGATATTAAATTCCTTAAAACGCACATAACCCCAAAAACTTATAGGTGCCCGAGATCGAACGCGCGATCTCCCGAATAGGATGCCAAAGTTTTAACCACTAGGCTATCACTGCTTTTTTCTAATAATAGTACTGTAGCAATTAGGGTAGCGATGTAGGGCATGCATGTAGGCAAACGCAGGCGGTCTGATGAAAGTTGGTTGTGACACCAAACGTGTATTATACCTATTTGTACTGTTTGTTCAGTGGACATCAAGTCACTGTGATTGCCATTACTGCTGATTAAGCAAAGGCTTAGTTTTGTTGACGAAAACACACTAATTACAGATTCTCTGTATCTCTAAATCGCAGATTCTATTAGAGTTTCAAAACAAACACATCAAAGCATTCCCGTCCAATTCCAAGTTAAAAGGAAACTAAATAACTTAAATAAATAAACTAAAAGGATAATCTATATAATAATACGAAGTGTACGAAATTCTAGATCATCATCATGATCAACCCATTGCCTGCTCACTACAGAGCACGGGTCTCCTTTCAGAGTGAGATGGGTTTATCTACCACGCTGGCCAAGTGCGGATTGGCAAATTCACACACCTTTGAGAAGATTTTGGAGAAATCAGGCTGCAGATTTCCTCACGATGTTTTTAAAGCAAGTGATATTTAATTACTTAAAACGCACATAGCTCCGAAAAGTTAGAGGTTCATAAACGAGATCAAACCCCCGACCTCCGATTAGGAGGCGGACGACCTAACTACTAGACTATCACAGCTACAATGCTTACAGCATATAAATTCTAGATGTTAATCTTTAATGTGTGCAAAATTTCTTATCTACCGTAAATATCAAATAGCACAGCAAATAATAAAGTTGGAACATCTAAGGTTTAAATTTTAAAATCTACGTAACATGCTACACGGTTTGAACTCGTCAACCCCAACGACAGCTGACAATACCACGTAATAAGGCATAACAGATGTTACTTTTTAGAAAACCATGACATGCGAGAACTCGACTCCACGTTAGGGCGAAATATCCGTACCGTAGACCGTATAATACCGACCGAAGAAAATAATAATGTTAATGTGTGTTCAGTATAATTTGTGCATATCATTTCTGCAGGTGAAAAAGTGGGTAGGTAAATTTATTCAATGAAAAACTGACATAAATCGTATAAGAATGCATCAACCATTTGATACACCTACCTTCACCTATACCTTGGCCTTAGGGTATCTGTTCACTGAAGTGGAGAAATGTGTTCAGTCGACCAATCAATGTTCGAGATGTGGTCGTGATAAAAAATTGCGTCATCTATCAATAAATCTGATTGGTCTCTTCAGCGGAGACACCCCTTAGTCCACTGATTTTGGGATTATCTTTAGAGTTAGCATTAGTTTGGCTGTAATCGTTGTGTTTAGCTCAATCAGTGCTCTTTTTGTGTGCCTATATGTTACGGCTAAAAGCTGAAGTGCGGTTTCACCTAGTTTTAGCCGGATACAACTATGTGCGACCGGTAAATCGTTAGTTAAACTTAGGCGCATTTCGGCTTTCAGCCGAACATCTTTGTTGAAGTAAAGATAAGGAAAATGTTGATGATTCAAGATACGATTCTTGTGTTTCGTGTTCACATAAAGTTCTTCAAGTCGTTTAAAAATGCTTTTTAACAAAAAATCAATAGCATGCAATACGGTCCATTTTACCATGAACGATTTCGGCTTAAAGAGGAACAGTTATTTATGTTCCGGATTTGAAGGAATTATGCGGGTTTTCATCCTAATTTTAGCGGTTGAAAGGACAAGGTGACATATTCGAGGGTGTATAAGTTTCGCTTTGCACGGGGGAGCTCCCGCACAAGCTCATGTGACGTTGTAATTATGTTCTCCTAAAATGCCAAACTGTTACAAGGCAGGTCATTACGCACGCGTTTGGATAAGCTTAAGCCGGAACGGGAGGATATAGTTCGATCTGCCCAGGCACGTCAAGAGTTTGCGGCGGGAGGAGTTGAGAGATCGTTCGAGGTCGGAAGTAGGGTGTGGTACCGAAACTACGGAACAGGCAATAAATGGTTAAACGGGGATGTCATAGGAAGAAGCGGGAGTACAAATTATAAGCTGCGTACTGGAGATGGAACTGAGATATTTAGACATGTCGATCAGATAAAAAAATGTTCGGAAATTAATTCAAATATCGGTAATTCAATTAACATTGAAACTGGTGATAGACCATCAGCAGCGGGACGGTCCAGGGGCGCGATGGTGGCAGTGGCGTTGAGCTCGGTACCCGAGGAAGGGCCGCAGGAGAGCGGCGGGGAGACGAGCTCCTGGTCGCCCGGTCGCGCGGCGCCTGAGCCCAGCACTAGCCAGCAGCCCGAGTTAGCAGTGGTGGACAGGGCGCCTCGCGAGTCTGTTCGTAAACGAGGGCCGCCAAGACGTTTTGGCATCGATGATTTATATAGTTAAGATAGTAAGGGAAGTTATTGTTTAAGAAGGGAGGTGTGACATATGTAAACCTCTTTTCTTAGTTTATAAAAAGAGAACGATGTCATTGTCATTAATTAACAAATAAATGATTCCTACATATTTTATAAGAATATTTAATAGCAACCTATGAATATTCTATTACTTTAATTTTGACGACTGTGATTAATGTTCAAGTTATAGCTTTCCTAAAATAATACAGCAAATTTGCTCTACGAATGAAACTTGGATTATTCTTCTTTCTAGTACAACATTGGCCGTAACTTAGGATCAAAGTTTTAAAAGGATCTAGAACCTAGTTTTAGAAGAAAATACAGGGGAGATACAGTGTACATGTTTTCAAAATTGTTAATGAAAATAAGCATGTTTTTAATTATTCTTTTAAATGTTTTACATTACTACGGCCTCATGCTGGTTCCTTTTAAGCGAAAATAAAACAGTACAACAATACGCGTATTTGCGGACAATGGCAGAGCATTTAGCAATTAATCCACGAATGACGGAAAATTCTCACGATTTTGTGTGGATATTTTTTTTATTTTGCTTTGTTCTGAGGGCATATACTATTGTATACACGAATGTATGTACATTTAAAAATTAAGTACCAAAGTATAAGCGAATTTTTTAGAGATGATTTGAAATGATTTTTTTTGTAATTAAAACTTTTATTGACATATTGATTGATGAGTTTTTGATATAAGGAAAACTATAATTCAATGAGCATTTCACGATACTGGACATCACAATAAGTATCAAATTCAACGTTTTTCATCAACCATTATCTTTAAGTGGTTATTATTCTAAGCTTTTTTTTACAATGTTTAATTTAAGGTTTTTTCTTTCGCAACATTTCACTCCGTAAGGCATCTACACTTATTAAATCAAGTATAATACAGTCATACGGAAAGACAGATACTGAAACGACTCCATGAGTAATATTAAAGGAAAATATTAGTGCAACACAATATTGGTAAATTGATTAGGGTAGCGAGTTCCCCTAGCCCTGCGGCTTCGGTCGCGACTTCTTATTACCCACCGAGAAAGCTGCACTGTCGAGCAACTGTCTGTTTCCACATAAGTTAGTTAAGAAGATTATATTTGAAAATAAACATTCGAAATATGAAACCACAGGTTACCTTAGCAATGGGGGTTGTGAACAGTGCAATCGGTTCAGCTGTTTGCCCTATCGATCCGACGTCACTTCATTGTAAAGTGCGTTATAATCGGGCGACTGGCATCAACAATAGCTGCTTCCAGTCCTGGCACTTTGATATTGGACACTGCACTACACTCGGCGACAACAACAACCAAAAATAACACTGCTTCAATCGCCACCTGTTAGACCTCCGCTGAATGAATGAAGGTAATTTTTATCGTTATCAGTTTACGTTTCAGCGATAAGATACGTGGATATCGGATTAACTTATCCGCACTGGACGTGAATCGGCATAAATTTATGGAGCGCACCTACGTAGACGAGACACGTGCGTTCGATACGCGGGCGCGAGCTCGACTGACGTAGGCAAAAGGCGATCCCTCGTCGCGGGCGCCCGCCTCAGCTACGGGGTACCTACGGGCCTGAAACCGCCCAATCACCCACTGTGCTACGGAAAATAGAAGCTACGAGCTTTCCCTGAAATACGTAGTTCTTCGAATCGGAAAAGAAACGAGTTTAAAGGCAAATTAATAAGTCAAAAAACGCCGTCTCGTATTGTGAAAGGAAAACCAAGAATGCGGCCCCTTTTAGGGCGTAAATAATGCCGAGGTGACCTAAATAAAAGTGTAGTACATCTAAATTACTAGCGCAAAGTAATCGGAATAGGTCAGAGACTTTTTTTAACATTAAAAGAACTAGGAGTATATAAAACTTAGGTATAAGAAGGTACATAAATGAACTCAATTATGAAGTTGTCAATACAAAAATATATTTAGGAGCTGTTTCACAATCGTCAAATAAACTTTATACCGCTCGGATGTTATCGAGTTTGAATACATATCACAATAAAATAGCAAGTGAACGTAGTCAGTTAATACAGAATTTGAATGTTGCTCCATTTCATATTTATGAGGGAACGTTTTCGTCAATTTCGATTGGGGAAATATTACAACGAGAATTGGAATCAGATACGAAAAGTACATCCACACTTATAATAAACTTCTTCTACTTTAATGTATAAAAGGAAAAGCTGACTGATTGACTGACTGACTGCCTGACCGCCTGAGTGATCTATCAACGCACAGCTCAAACTACTGGACAGATTGGGATGAAATTTGGCATGCAGATAGCTATTATGACGTAGACATCCGCTAAGAAAGGATTTTTGAAAATTTTGTAACTTTGCGACATTGTCCCATAAAAAATTTGGATTCAAACTCTTCAATCCTGATGCTGACCACAAAAATTGATGGGATTTAGAAACTGACGGCCATAAATTGATATTGGAGGTACCTACTACCACAGAATAATATAATAGTACTACTATACTACCTACCAAGTAAAGACTTTTTGAACTCGAGGATCCAACTCTTCAGCCCTGATGCTGTAAGGAATTGCATTCTAAAACGTAATAAATAAATACCTAAGTATTCATAACTTCAATCATAAGTTATGACTGACAATACAGGGAGATATTCGAAGACCAAAGTTATTTGACGACCGAAGTTATGTACATAGATAAGGACAAAATAATAATCGTAAAAATTGTTAAGCTGTTGTGGATGACATTATAGAAGTAGAGATGTTACGGAGGTCCGATTCCAATTCCGAAAGTTCAGAACTTCCGATTGATTTTGCACCTTCGATACCGATAAATTTTAATCGGAAGTTATTTCAGAGGTGGAATATGATAATGCTGCTTAACTGCTCAACTACTCTAATACTGTTAAAGATTTTAAATAAGATTTTCGATTCCATTGTTTTTATTTTCAATATCCAGGTATACATACACCTACATGTATTATTTTTTGAACTGATAATAATAATATAACTGACTAGCGACCCTCCCCGGCTTCTCACGAGAAGCTTATTATAATTTTCATTGCGATCTCTAATTTTTTGAAAATAAAAATTATGTGCTAGCTAAATTATTCCTATTTCACTCAGGAATAATGTAGCTTGCTACTGGTGAAAGTATTGTCAAAATCGAATCAGTAGTTTCAGAGATTACTTCCTACAAACAAACTAACAAACTTTACCTCTTTTTAATATTGGTAGATGAATAATGCGAGTAATTTTATTTTCTTATCCTGTCCTTACCACATATTCTCTCTTCTTCGCCTCCGATTCCGATTGCAATTCCGACAAACCAAATTAAAAACTCCGCTTCCGAATTCGGTTTCATTATAACCACTTCCGTAACATCCCTAATAGAAGTTATTTCGAGTGGTTAAGATCATCCGCCGCCGCAAACTTGTCAATACAAAGGCCGGTAACGACTAACGAGGGATAACTTCGGCGCGCTGAATAATATATTAGACGATACGATGATTTGGGTTAGCTACTTAGTGGTATGGATATCGTAGAAATCAATATCGTCGCTCTATGTATATGTGACACCTCGTAACTACAATAATTGGTAAAGGATAACCGTAAAAAATGGTACTGAACAATACGTTTGTTTAACTTTAAATTAAATACATACGGGGTTTTGTTAAAAAGGTATTTATAAACTGTGCAAAACTTTATCGTTCTTTAATTTAAAGACTATTTAGTTAACTAAGCTGTTGGTTTTATAAAATAAAATAAAAAGCTTTTTTTTTTTTTAAGCGGGAAATCTCATATTATATTTTTTATATTTTTTTTAAAAAAATTGCAAATGTTATGTGTATAAAGGGTAACACCAAATACGTGATTGACTAAAGTGAATGCGGAATGCAGTTTGAACTCTTGACTGTTGGCAGCGGAATCGGTACCTAATGTGCTAATACACTAGTATCATAAACTACAATAAGCTTCCGTACCTCAAATGGAAAAAGAAACCCTTATAAGATCACTTCGTTTTCTGTCTGTCTGCCCGTCGTGTCTGTCAGGAAAACCTATAAGGGTATTTACCGTTGACCCAGAATCATGAAATTTGGTACGTAGGTAGGTCTTATAGCACAAGTAAAGGAATAAATCCGAAAACCGTTAATTTGTGGTTACAACACAAAAAAAATGTGTTCATGAACAAATAATTAGTATTTTCAATTTTCAAAGTAAGATAACTGCACCAAGTAGGGCAGCATATGAAAGGGCTTTACCTGTGCATGCTAAAACAGATTTTTATTTATTTTTATGTGTAATAATTTTTGATTTATCGTGCAAAATATCAAAAAAATACGACTGTAGGTGTGTAGGTGACCTGTACCCTCGGTGCGCGAGTCTGAATCGCACTTGGCCGGTTTTTTGTTCTCATTGCATTAATGTTAAAAAAGCCTCAATAGCTCAATGGGTAAAGGAGTGGACTGAAAACCGAAAGGTCGACGGTTCAAACCCCGCCCGTTGCACTATTGTCGTACCTACTCCTAGCACAAGCTTAACGCTTAGTTGGTGAGGAAAGGGGAATATTAGTCATGGCTATAGGGGAATATTCTGTAAAAAAAAATGTACCGACTAACCAGCAATTAGCAGGTGCAAATTATATGAAACTGTGGCAAAGTTGAAACGCACTGTGATTCAGTAGTGTGTGACATTTTAATGGAGTTAGCTACGCGCAAACTAATTGGCGGGTCCATAACATGTCCATAACTCAGTTTAACTTGGCATGCAATAATTGCTAACGCAATAAATTCTAACATTTAATATCTAACTGCAGACCGCAGGTCAACAAAACCACACCATTACGATTTTGCCGATGTAACGCTTCAAATAAATTGATGCTCGTTAAAATCAGGTCATGCAAAAACTCATTAGTTTTTTAGGGTTCCGTATCTTCAGATTAAAAAAGGAATCCTTAAAGGATCATTAAATGAAGAAACGAAGGAGAAATTTCCTCCTTCGTTATCTGTCTGTCTGTCGTGTCTGTTAAGACCGGTCTAGGGAATCAAAACCTATAGGGTATTTCCCGTTGACCTAGAATCATGAAATTTGGCAGGTAAGATTGTATTTAAGCACAAGGGAAAAATCTGAAAACCATGAATTTGTGGTTACATCTCAAAAAAGTGTTATTTCTTGTACGATGGTACGGAACCCGAGTCCGACTCGCACTTGACCGGATTTCTTAATATAGCTCATACTATCCTATTCATTCTATCTTCAACGAAAAATGCGAAGCAACTCTCTACCTATTCTCTACGTTTCACAAGAGATACAGCCCGCTGAAAGACAGAGAGACGGACGGACGGATGGACAGTGGATGCTTAGTAATAGGCTCCCGTTGGCAACCTTTGGGCACGGAACCCTAAAAACGTACAAATACAACCTCTAACGCTATTCGCATATGCTGTTTCCGTTCAGTCTTAGGTAAAAAGTCGCCATGGCACTGACCTTAAGCATGGTGAGGATCTTCTGGGACAGCTCGTAGTCAAAGTTGGTGTACTTGGAGTCCGTCATGTCGTAGATGAACACCAGCCCCGCGCGCTGCGTCTCGATCGACTGCAGCGCCACGTCCAACTGGTACACCAGGCCCTGGACAAACCATTTTTATTTACTAGCCGACAAAGATCTAGACATATAAAAAGACTTGTCCTGACTGACTTTTTTATATTCCGATACAAGTTAGCCGTTGACTGCGGCGATCTCATTGCATGGTAGCAGTCTAACATAGAAGCGGGCTAACTTGGAAGGGCGGGCTTTTGACAGTAGGTTTTCTTTTTGAGTTGCTACTACTTTTATGAGGGCTACTTATGAGTAAGAAAATACTTTTGAAAATTTCACTTCTAAATGAAAATGGGGACGAAAATTTGTATAAAAGCGAGAAAGTCCGTCATTTTTCAAATCATATCTATTAAAATAAGTGCCTACATATTTATTTGTTTTAAAATAAAAATACGTATTTTAAGGCCTTCCGAGACGTCACGCACCTAGTTTTGTTTTGCTTGATCAAGCTACTTGACGGTCGCATCAACCGCAGTCCGCAAGCAAGCAGCTTGATCAAGCAAACAGCACTTTTCTTATATCTCGAACACTGTCCGAACGTCGCGTCAAGCAAAAATATAAAATCGCATCAATCACCGTCAAGCACGTACAGTACGCGGCAGAAAATAACGTACATCGACCTTTAGAAAGAGATAGCGGTTTTGTAGATAGTTGTCTCTGTCGTTTAGACCAACAAAACGTCACATAGGTATGAGTGACAGAGACAAAGCTCTACACAGCCGAAATCTCATTCTAAAGGTCGATGTACATTATTTTCTGCCGCTTGGTACTGTAAAATGCTTGACTCATGCATCAAGCAAACATTGGAAACGGTCAAAATGCTTGACTCAAGCCTACGTGCTTGACATCAAGTCGCTTGACCGTCTGGCTACCCATAAGGATTGTTAGGAATTTCACACCCAAGGGAGTTAATTGGAGATGAAAGTTTATATGATTATCCAACAATGGCTATTTCTAGACATAGTACGTAACTGGTCATTCAAGTGAAATAATTTTGTGTCTCTTTCTCTGTAAAATAACTATATCATAAGAGATTTTTGGAGTGAAAGTGCATCTTTGAATCATAACAGATAATACTACTTAATTAATAAAAAAAGCAAACAGCATGATTTTCTCTCAATCGCTTCTTTTGTAGAATTTAATTAACCTAATTAAGTGTGCACCCACACCATACTACAACGAAAATAGTAAATATAGCTAGTTAATTTTACCCGATACACCTACGTGTCGACCTGTATACAACTTCGAATAACACGTTTCCCGAAATAACCTTACTTTTACATAACAGTTTTCATAATCCGGCCCCCGGTTAATGTACGTGGGAGTAAGTTGCCACAATACAACACGTGATATAAAGAAAATTGCTGTCTAAAAATGTATAAAAGATTCATAAAGTCACATAAAGGTTTCTGTATAGTACGTGACAAGTTGAAATGGCAATCGGGGAGGGAACGCCCCGCGCTCGAAGTGCGCGCGCGTCAACTCGGTGCGGACGAGCGCGGGTGACGTGCGGGTGTGCGGGGCGTCCCCCCGCCTCATACCCCGATTGCCATCTCAACCTGTCATGGACGACACGTTGTCTCGTATTTCATTATAGCATGATGTTTTAAATTACATTATTATTTAATAAGCCTATTATTATTTACTATAGTCTATACTAGCTGATCCCCGCGGCCTCGCCCGCGTAGATTTAGGTTTTTAAAGATCCCGTATAGCCTATGTCACTCAGGAATAATGTAGCTTTCTACTGGTGAAAGAATTTTTAAAATCGGTTCAGTAGTTCTAAAGATTACCCCCTACAAACAAACTTAACGACATTACCTCTTTATATAATACAACGGGCCGTGCAGCAGAAATCGTAATATTTTAATTTCGCCATAACTTCAAAACCAAACGTCCAATTTTAATCATTCAAAGACCAAATATTAACTCCATAAACTGTTCTTAGTGATGAAATCATTTATTTTGATAAGGATTAATAGCATGAGTAAAATAAACGCGTTTAAATGTAGTCCAAAAAAAATTCAAGATTTTTAAATAAAAAAATGGTTGCTGTGCCTCACTCGACATAGATGGGTATAGTGTGTCGCGGACTTTTTTGTAGATATTTATAAGATCTACAATTAATTAGAACATTTTATGGTTCTATCTTTTATAGTTTAGGCAGCGTACGCAAAATAAGTAACTTTTCTGGTTGATTTTTTACACCTTGTGTCCGAAAAACCCAAATATCTTACGGAACCCTATTTTTTTCCAAAATAAAATATAGCCTATGTTACTCGTGGATAATGTAGCTTTCGAATGGTGAAAGAATTTTTAAAATCGGTCCAGTAGTTTTTGAGCCTATTCAGTACAAACAAACAAACAAAGTTTTCCTCTTTATAATATTAGTGTAGACAGGCTATTTTTTGCATGGAGTGAATGGTGTATTATTTCCAGAACCAAATACATTATACTAGCTTTTGCCCGCGACTTCCGTCCGCGTGACCTACATAGCCTAGATAGATACATTATTATCTATTTATCAGAAAAAGAATTTTCAGAATCGGGTCATTCGTTCTGGAGATAATCCTCTGTCTATGGTTGATTCTACTGTCTACAATCTGTAAACTAAAATTACGGGTCCCAAATCTATTGCTATCCCTTTCATAATGCTTCCCGCGGAAAAGGATAGCATTAGATTTACACCTCTCAATTTAATTTAGTTTAGAGATTGTGTACAACAGAATTAGCCACAATGTTAATTTCTGTAAATTTTAGGGCGAGATCTATATAGAGCGTGCTTTGACTTTGCTCAGACATAAGTTTCAGTTAAAACAAGACAGACTTAAATTAGCGATATGACGTTATCTCGTTTAAACAGTATCTTAAGTCTGAGCAAAGTCAAAATTCGCTCTATAGATCTCAGCTTAAAGTTAAAACTAAACTAATATTTATTTATACTTTGTAGCACACAACACTAAGCAAACATATTTAAAAAATACACATATTATTTGCTTCAGTAGTTTACACAAGTTACTTTACAGAAATAACTTCTGCAAGCTTTATAGCTAGTAGAAACTTGGCGTTAGAATATCGAACGTTAAAATAGTTACTTGGGTAAACATAGTTTAGTGCGTACATTTTAAGTAATTTTTAAGACATGTCAAAAATACGATTTTAGTCCTTAATCGAGGAGAAGTTACCTACTTATCCGATCCGAATCCGTAAAAATACGGATATAAACAACTCGGACCGAACTCGGATATTACTTACGCACTATTCGGATCTCTGATCGAATTCCTAGCTATTCAGAGGACATCTTTGACATATCTACGTCGTATGTTCGATTTGAATCCGAGACACGTCCGAGATATTTTCACGGATGTTGGAGAAAACTCGGATGACGGAAGTCGGAGCTAGTGCGTAAGCTATCATACAAATAGTTATATGACTACTTCGGAACGTATTTTCACGGATTCAGATCGGATGCAGTGCGTAATCGCCCTAAAGGTAAACTGTGCTTTTGGCATGAGAGTTGACACATAGAGCGAATATGGCGAGTGAGTTCCAAAACTGTATGCATTCTAGGTACCTGTAAAGTTGTCTGGTGCGACGTTTGCGTGGGAAAGTGTTTGTTCGCAGTGAAGACCGCTATCGCAGCGCCCGTCGCGTCTCGCGTAGGCTGTAACAAAGACATGGCAGCCATATTACAATGACATCATGAATTGAAAAAAAAAATTGTCAAGTGCGTGTCAGAACACGCAAAAAGTAGGGTTCCGTAGCCATAGTAATTGCTAAAAGCTTCGGCGATCATTATTTCTTAAGCTGTAAGTTTAGTAAGTTTTTTCAAAAAACTGACTAAGAGACCCTCATAATGATTTTAAAATACCATAAATAACAAGGTAAATATCAGTCGAGGCGATTAACCAAATTATTTTTTCGACTCATACTTTTCATGTTCAGGACTGGAGGTAGCCTGAAAATCCTTTTTTTGTCAAGTTTAAATATTATGTTTCTGTGTAACGATAAGTTTCTACAACTGCTAAACAATTTAAAATTTCTTATCGTTAACTTCCCGGATTCAAGCTCGCTTCAAACGATTCGAACTTGATGAGGTCCTCAATGCTTCTGGTGGCCTCGCGTTGTCGAAATAGCGTGTGCGAAATCAGAAGCTGCTTGATAATGCTTACCAATAGCGTAAACTTCCCGGTTTCGAGCTCGCTTTTCAGGGGATCTTCAAAGGGCTCGAACTTGATGAGGCCCTCCCTGCGTCTGGTGGCCTCGTGTTGCCGCCATAGCGTATGCGCGCGCGCGACATCGAACTTGCGCGCCAACAGAAACTTGATCGCGATGGCACGCGACACGCACGCCGCGCCAGTTTCACTTAACGCGTCTAGAAACTCCTTCGTCGCCTAGAATAAAGATAAAAAACCAAATTTTAGCTCAGAAAGAAAAATAATAGGCCTAGTGCTCGACATCTCTATCTACTAAGAGAGAGCTTAAGCTCATTACGGTAATCCAGAGGCTGTGGAGGTCTAAATATATCCCAGAATTTTTCTTAAGATGTTACGTTCTCCCAACGTATTCCTATTTTCTACACCGCGAAAATAAAAAAATGTTTATAGTATCAAAATCATACATACATTCTCATTGAGCTATTGGCTGAGTAAAAGATTGGTCGCTGTAGGAGTAACCTGTGTTACAGTCAACCAGACTCCCAAAAAAGTATTTCAAAATTCTTGGAAAAGCTATTGGTTTTTTCGGGTGATAATGCTTTTATGAAGTTGTATAGCGGCTTTGTGATAGTTCTAATAAGTTTAAGTGATCTTGTAACGTGGTAATAGTAAAAAGAATACCCGGCTGAGTTTGTTGTGGGCTCTTCTCCGACCTGGGCGCGTTTGAAACCCTCGTAGCTTTAGCTTTTAAGTTCGCGTAAAAATCTTCACCACTATATCATCTTGCAAATCCAACTTTCAAAAAGTGTAATTTATTACTTATTTTGAATAAACCGTTTTATTTGATTTGATTTGCTCCTCAGAGTACTCATATATTAAAAGAAATATTAATTCAAGCTAAAAGATTTATCTGGCAGCCAACTCAAATTACTAAATCAAGATTAAGATCCAGCGGTTTATCAAGTGATTTGACAAGATTTCACTTCACGTCGATAACAATACATCTTCATCAATCTAAATCTTTCAATACTCCTGATTTCGGTAGGCAAATTTAAAGAGATCGATTAGGCAGCTCAAATTTCTATTCCCCTAGAACAAGATTTATTGGTTTTCGAAAACGAAACTGTATATATATATTATCCCTACGTTTATAGCGTTTGTAACATAAATTTTGAGAAATATACTATTCGGTATCAATAGTAGGTAAATTAATCCATACTCCATACTAATATTATAAAATGCAGAAAGTGTGCCTGTCTGTCTGCTAGCTTTCACGGCCCATCCGTTCAGCCGACTTTAACGAAATTTGATACAGAGATAGCTTGCATCCCGGGGAAGGACAGTCTACTTTATATCCCGGAAAATCAAAGTGTTCCCACGGGATTTTTAAAACCTAAGTCCACGCGGACGAAGTCGCAGGCATCATTTTGTACTTATTATAAATGTCAAAGTGTACATATCTGTTAAGACATAGCTTGCAATTTGTCCTTGAGACAACCATAGAATACTTTATCCCAGAAAAAGAGTTCGCAGGCATAGCTAGCTAGCATAGGCTAGTTACGAATATAATATGACGAGGACCAAGAAAATTAAGATCCAGTTATTACCACGTTACGTGCTTCTAGGTAGCTTTAAGCTTTAGAAAAGTTTTCGAGATGTGCAAACTTGTACTAGAGGAACTGTTTCCTTTCGTATAGGAATAGAATTCACACGATGGCCGCATTGCTTGACATCCTCCAATAAGAAATTGCCGTTATAATTTTCTCTATAAATACGAAATTAGTCAATACCGGTTCCGACATTATCGTGTAGAGCACTTATTAGACATTAGCTAATAACCATCTAATAACTTATTAAATATGGCTCTACCAACATCAAATCACATGTCTATAGTCTATTGGTAGGAAATCTCACGGCTTCTTCCAATTAATTATCTATGCGAAATTTAAGCTGAGCCTCCCTAAGTCTACTACAACTACTAGAGAGAGAGCCAGCGAGTGCCAGACCTTCATTATTTTATAAAAGCTGAAAGTTTCAAACTTTAGAAAGACACAACCGTATAATGCCTACCTGTAAAAAGCTGAACAAACTTCGCATGAACTGTAACTCTATTTCAGAAGCTAACTTGCTATCCGTTGGCGTCGGTGTCATGTCGATGGATTTCTAAGCAGCCATTTGTTAATACACACGACACTGGTTATTTTATTACTAAGCAGCAGGCGTAGATTTCACCATTCGTCACACTTTCGTGCTATCAGAACATCGGCTAGGGCGTAGGTGAGTGTGTTAATATACATAAAAAAACTAAATACTTTTAGTTATTTAAAATAGAACGCCTTATTTTTGGCCCATTTTACAAATCCAAGGGTATTTTTACAGACGGTAAGATTATGAAAAACTATGATTTTTTTGACAACAAAATTGAACGATTCGATCGAGAAATCGCAAGAAACTAACAAAGTGAAGTCTTGTTTAAAATGGAATTCATTTTATGACATAATAATAATACAGACTTTCCTCGTATAGCCATATTTGATCCCCTTTTAGTCAACAACGATCGGCGATCAAAGAAACAAACATGCACAAGTGCAAGTTTCTATGACTAACGATCCAGATCCCAGTTCAAACGACTACGCAACTACATACGTCAAACTAAAATGGCGCAGTCTAAACTCGTAATTAGACTAAGTTCAACTAACATCAGTAAACATAATAATAATATGTTAGTTTTAACTTCCTAGAGCCAGCAATATAATGTCTACGATAAAAAAAATGCAACATTCGATTAGATAAGATAAAAGATGCAACGTAGGACAAACACCTCATATTATAAAGGCACCTACTTGATACTTCCGTTCATGATAATAATATGGGATATTACATTGACGATATTTTATACCTACTAGTCAATTATATTATTCTAGCTTATGCTCGCGACTTCGTTTACGTGGACTACACAAATTTCGAACCCCTATTTCACACCTTCATTTTCAAAAACCTTTTCTTAGCGGATGTCTTCATCATGATAGATAGCTCTGCATGCCAAATTTCAGCCCGAACTGTGCAGTACTTTGATCTGTGCGTTGATAGATCAGTCAGTCAGTCAGATTCAGATTTCCTCATTTTCTCTAACAGTGCAGATCTATGTATTTACTACCTATCGATACAAAAAATTATGGTGGTATTACTAGCACAACTTAATTTGCGATGAATCATGATTTAGAAATTCTTCTGAGAAATGTTGTAATGTTTTCCTCTAGCGCAGGCCGCAGGGTACGAGATAAAAAAATTACGTTGAAATTCGCAGAAGTTCGTTATTTGACCCGATCGGCAACTTCTTGGTAAGAGTTTTATAGCGTTTACCTTTGCTATTGAGAATTGTAACAATTAATTTATTCAACGAATCTTTGATCGAATCAACCTCACTGTTTATTCAGAGCTTTCTTATTTCAAAAACGTTTTTTCTGGAGATTTCTGAAGTTTCTCAAAATCTCACTGATTTCTCCCAAATCAGTCCTACGGGTCAGGCGGAGCAGAGTAAACATATAATTATTAATTAATATCTACGACATTTGACTGGCAGTGTGATCTAAGTTGGTTTATCTTTTAAAAAGCATTTATTAGATGACGCTTTTGATGATATTTTTCGTCCTTATATTGACATAGGAGTTTATGCATGTATAATGTATATGCTTCTTACTTCCATCTTCCAGAGTACAGCGTTCTATCTAAAATTGCATCATCAAGTGAGATCGCGGTCAAGGGTCTATTGTAATTGAATTTTTGTTGGGAGCCCTTGCAATTACCGTAGACTGTAAAGGCGGCTTAAGAGTCACGTGTGCCGTGTATGGACGCAAATACATTAGAAGGGAGGGGCTAATTCTTCCGGGATGTGTATCCTGTGCGGTGACCGTATTAGTGCCGGCGACCACGCTAGCGGATAAAGTTTAATATGCATGTGTTCGCGTGTATTTCTAGTTTCTACGTTTTCGTTATAGATTCTAGGTTTTCGTCCAACCCACTGATATTACACTTCTTCTTACTTTGCTTTATACACTTCGCCAATGTCACGTGAAAAGAAAGAGTCACACAGGCATGAGATTATACTTCTGAACCTGTATAAATCGTAGCAAATCAACTTTCGCAAGTCTTTCCATTCGTAACTTTCGTAAATTGACTTCTGCAATTAGAATACGATTTCTTTAGTTTGTATTAATGTGAAAATCAATTCAGCTACGAAAAGTAGGATCTGTTGCGCGTAGAAATAAAAACCGGCCAAGTGCGAGTCAGACACCGAGGGCATACTACAGTCGTATTTTTTCGAGATTTTGCACGATAAATCTATTAAGTATGACGTATAAAAATAAATAAAAATCTGTTTTAGAATATACATGTAATCCCTTTCATATGATACCACACTTGGTATAGTAATCTTACTTTTAAAGTTGAAGATACTATTTATTTGTTCATGAACATTTTTAATTATTTTCTTGTGATATAACCACAAATTCACAGCTTTCGGAGATTTCCCCTCAAGTGAAACGTTAAGACCTACCTACCTGCCAAATTTCATTATTTTAGGTCAACGGGAAGTACCCTATAGGTTTCTTGACAGACAGACAGACAAACAACGAAGTGACCCTATAAGGGGCTCCTTTTGTCTTTTTGAGGTACGGAACCCTAAAAATTGTATTAATATTCAAAATTAATGATGGCTAGGTCCAGAGATGGCTACAGAGTCCATTACCATTTATAAAGTGGTCACAGCATGCATTAAGAATATTTTATAATGCAATGCGTACTTTATAAATTCGAATCAACAAAGCTTTAAAGTGGTTTTCCTTTTATTTACCAGTAGGTAACCATAGCTATTGCATTTGCAATTTTTAATTAATATTGCCTTTTACTGGTTATAGGCTATCAGCGTCATAGCCTCATAGGTATTATTATGCTTGTCCTGAAAGCTAGCTTACCGCATGAAAAATCATTCAAGGAAATTTTATGGTAGGTATGTTATGTAACATGACAATAACACACAGCTGCTAATAGGTCCTACAAAATTGAAACATTATTGAGGTTAGATTAAATACTATGAAACTTAAAGGATTTTCTCGGATTATTTTTAAACCGAATGTAATGTAGGCACAAGCGATATGCCTAAAAAACTTATTTAGTGGTTCTTGGGCCTACACCTAGTGTACCGAATTCCAGTTCTCTAGATAGTTTGAATCTACAGATGTCGATCACTTATGGAGTCATCAAATTTAGCTTAGTAAGTAAGTACCTAGACAACTATAGCCTATAAAATATGTGACCATATTATGGCCCGAATACGACAGACATCACTAAATACAAAATATTGTAAATAATCCATGCTAATTAGTTCAATTAGATCCCGGGGAAGGACATCCCGGGACTTTTAAAAACTTGCGCGGACAAAATCGCGGGCAACATCTATTACAATAGTACAACATAAAATATCAGGAAGAACGAAGAGTAAATAAAAGCTTAAAACCATCGAAATATTATATCAAAATCACACAACACGAGATCCTTGACCTGCGTTCTGATAACACGTCCTTTTTCACAACCTACGACCACGATATCGAAAGCAAAACGCGTGCAACCCAAAGCACAAATCAAAACAGATCACTCGTACATGTCCACCGGTTACAATAGTCCTCAGCTGTTACAAAGTACGGAACGCACGATCGTATGAACGCGACCACTAGTAGCAACTGTCATCAGCGAAAAGTATCAACAAAACAAGTGAGGTAGAACGACCGCAACCAATACCAAATACAGTAAACTGTAAGCCACACTGTTACATAAACACTTAGTTCCTTTGACTTCTACATTTTATGCGATTTGATTAAAAAAAACTTTATTATTTTGATGCATAGGTATTATTAACTAAATCCGATTCCGCTTCTCTACGGGCTCAGACTTATATTACTCGTAATTACATATTAGGAAAGTAAATAATTCCCTTGCTCATGGGAACTTCGGGATAAAAATTCCAAGTTCAGCCATCTACTCATTTTCGAGTTTTGTGAACGCAAATATATGCAATGAAAATAATATTGCGTAGAAAGGATTTCAGTTCCAATTTCACGAATAAATATGGTAACGTCAGAGTGAACTAGAGTGAGGGAACTCTCGGTTGATCCTGAATCGACGATGATATGGCTACTTTAGGGCTATACCTGTATCAAATGTAACAACATTGGACGCGACGTCGAAGCCTCGACGTTTTGTTAGAAGTTCCCTAACTGTCGTGAACTGTGGTAATCTAATCCAATCCAATCTCTGATCCGAATCCAAGCTATTCAGTGGACATCTTTGACATATCTACGTCATATGTGCGATTTGAACCCGAGGCACATCCGAGATATTCTCACGGATGACGGAAGTGCAGTGCGTAATCGCTCTGATTGCTTATGGTACGATTACACCTACCGAGTAGTGAAGCGAGACAGTTAAATGTCACTCGGCCGAGACAGTGTTGTGGCTGAGAAATTGTGGCGAAATTTCACTCGTTAAGTGTTTATACCAACCGAGTACTCTGCCGAGGACACTGACTCGCCACTGTACTCGTTAGGTGTAATCGTACCATTAGTATTCAAATGAGAGCCAAACTAAGTTTGTCTGGAGCGCAATGCGAATAAATCCCTCATATGTATCAAAAAGAGCAGTGGTTAATTACCAAAAACAAACTTGTGTTATCACAATGAACTTGCTTAAGTGAATTAATATCATGGCAGGCATATTACGTGAGTCAGTAGTCACGCCCTCGCTGGGTACACCCGAGACTGCGTAGGAGGAGGTCCATATCGAGGTGAGCGTAGGTGCTCTCATCGGATCAAACTGAATTGTTAATTCAAACGTAAAACTTTTACCGCTTATGACGCAAATCGAAGTTAGCAAGTTCGACATCTACCTACGTAGTTAGCAATTATCAAGTAGGTACCTATAATGTGAAAATTTTGCATCACATATTCTTCACTAGATGATGCCCGCGACTTCGTCCGTGTGGATTTAGGGTTTTTACAAATCCCGTGGGAACTTTTTAATTTGTCTGGATAGCCTATGTCCTTCCTCGGGATGTAAGCTAAATTTGTACCAAATTTCATCAAAATTGGTTAAACTGCTGGGCTGTGAAAAGCTAGCAGACAGACAAACACACTTTCGCATGTATAATATTAGTAAGTATGGATGGTTGCTTGGAAGAGATTTTTAGGCCGCCAAATTATACTTTACATCTATTAAAATTTGCTTTACAACACAACAAAGTTCTTAATTTAAAAAAAACAGTGCGGATATCTTCAGCATTTCTATAAAAATCAAATACATAACATGTATGCTGAATTTTTAATGTTATTCAAGCTTAGCAAGCATAGAGTTATGATACTAGATCACTGAAGCTTAGCGTAAGAGATGTGGACACTCTAAATGTTAAATAGCGATCTCATAGACAAACCTCTTTTAAACAAATTCATCCTCGATTAGGCACTACAATTTACACTGCACATCATTATTTACACGACGTATAAATAGTAATTAAAATTACGATACGTATATCAAGAACTATTAAAAATAAACACTTGAGCAGTTGAGAAGTTTCCAAGAAATATCCTATGATACCTATGCAAAAATATGTAGAGAAGTAGGCACTCTATGACGCAACGATTCCAACAATGGGAGGGGATTTGAAAACAATAACAATTTCACTAGCTAATGTTTTGAAGAGTTCATTGATATGACGACATTTTATCACGAAACTTGGAAAATAATGAAACTCAATGAGAGGTGTGGGTTTATAACTCCTACGCTGTTTATTTAACCACTTGAGTAGATAGTGGTTTAAATGCATCCATCACTAGTCTAAGCCTCAGCAAAGACTAGAATTTATCTAGGCTGTAGGTAATCTATGCGCACTTTCCTCAAACTTAGAGTTGAAAGGAGATAGATTTATGTCAAGTTTCGTTTTATTTAAGTCCACCTAGATGTGGCAGTAGGTGTGCCAAATTACTTGTTGCCAATTGAGAGCCTCACGAAGTTGCCGAAAAGAGTTGTAGGAGACAATGAAAAGCGCGGTATGGCCTATAGGACGGAACTTGTTTTAGAGCTAGCGCGCACCACGATGCGGTGACTTGCGGTGCGTTTTAAAATGCGTAAATTTGAATTTAAATGTATAAAAATCCGGTGCGGAATCAATTCCACAGTGCGCGCGCTTCTATGCAGTTCTATAGTTCACAGATTTTGAGGGGGAAAAATGTACGGAAATTTACCGTGGTGCTCTTACTAAAGATACGATTTTTGGCAATTCCGAAAAGCACTGCACTACAACACGTATAGGTACCTATAGAGATGTCAATCGGATTATGACGCTCCGCCCCGCACATCGTGCACGTCACCCGCGCCCGCACAGGGTAAGCGCGGGTCTGTGCGGGTGTGCGGGGCGTTCCCACCTCGATCGTTATCTCGACCTGCCGCGTACTTTATACTTGTTGTAGTGTTTTTCCTAAAGCGTCTGCTCTGGTCCGCCAGCACTACAAAACCCGATTGTTGACACTTTTCAACTTACGGCTATAATACACAGCAATCTTAGCAATTCAGATAAGTTTGGTGCTAGAGGTGCTAATATAAATTAAGAGGAGGAAGAGAGGTTTGATAGATTTCCGTAAAATTATCCAGTTTTAAATCTACACGGGTTTAAAGATTAAATCCTTGAGCCCTACACGATAGAAATAAACATTTTAACGGAAATCTGGCAAACCACAAACACAGGATATATGTTCCTAGAACTTATTTATAATGTTTCATTGAGTTTGATAATGAGAGCCAAAGTAAATAAGTTTGGAGCGTATTACGAATAAACTCTCTGTATGTGTCTGGAAGGAAAGGCTAAATGACGGTGGGAAGAAAGTATTAAACGTTTTTATAATAAAGAAAGTATGGCTTCAAATGGGTAATTGAAACAAGGGTTCAGGGACAATATGGCACGCAGGAGGTGTGAAGCGAGCCTGAGACGCGTCCGTTACAGACGACACGCTCCCAAGAGCACATTGTCACTTTATCCACAGCCGTGAAAAACACCCTTTTCACAATAGACATTATAATTTACCTTGCTAAGAAGTAAAATGCAAATAAAAACAAGTATTTCTATAATTTTATACGTAAAGTAGAAAGCCAGCTGCGAAAGCTTAGTGTGGTTAAGATATCGGCCTCCTACTTCGGGGGGGTCCGTGGTTCACTCCCGGACACGAACTTCCAACTTTTCGGAGTTATGTGCGTTTAACGGTGAAAGAAAACATCGTGAGGAAACCTGCAAATGCATAATGTTTCAAAGGTGTGTTAAATCTGCCAATTCACATTAAGCCAGCGTGGTAGACTATGGCCAAACCCTTCTTATTCTAAAAGGAAACCAGTCCTCAAAAGAGAGCTGGCGATGGGTTGAACACAGGTTGAACATGATGAAATATCTAGTTAGTCACTTTACGACCCACAACGCCAAAAACGCTAAATTTCAAATCGAATTTCATTATTATAATATGTAGGTGTGTAATCCTACACGATCGACCTGACGAACAATGCGAAAAGTCAGAAAGGAAATTACAGTTGCAGTTGGTTTTATATTTGAACGCTCTCGGATAATGAACATAATACCAAAGAGGAAACTAATTTCCTCCTATTTCACACTGAAATATTAATTACTAATCATGTGACTTTATTATTTCCCTGTATAGGATGACCTATTGCCTGTTACGTAAAAATTTTGAAAATATAGGATTTTCACACTGTTTTTAGGGTTCCGTACCTCAAAAGGAAAAACGGAACCCTTATAGGATCACTTTGTTGTCTGTCTGTCTGTCGGTCTGTCAAGAAACCTACAGGGTACTTCCCGTTGACCTAGAATCATGAAATTTGGTAGGTAGGTGGGTCTTATAGCTGGTATTAGGGGGAAAATCTGAAAACCGTGAATTTGTGGTTACATCACACAAAAAAAATGTGGTCATAAACTAATAATTAGTATTTTCAATTTTCGTAATAAGATAACTATATTATCAAGTGGGGTGTCATATGAAATGGCTTCACTTGTGCATTCTAAAACAGATTTTTATTTATTTTTATGCATCATAATTTTTGAATTATCGTGCAAAATGTCGAAAAAATAATACTGCAGTACGGAACCCTCATTGCGCGAGCCTGACTCGCACTTGGCCGGTTTTTTGAGTCAACCTTGCAATCTGACGCACCATTGACCTATGTGTCTGATAACTGCTAAAGAGTAACCGCTTCGTTTCTTACTGGTAAAAACAACATTGGAAAGGATTGCAAAGAATAATTCAGTTAATTTTTGTATCATGGCAACCCCCCGCCAGACAGCAGTCTAGCAGGGGGTTACCACGACTCTAAGTGTCTGGCAAAGTGTGACGTGATTTCTACTACTATCCCGAAGAAAATATAAAAAATTAGACTTTATACATTGACCTAAGATTTATTACACCTTTATTACATGTTATCTCCCAAAGCCACCATTATCCAAACAAACATCCAAACAAACGTTCCTCCCAGGGTTGGGAACAATACGCAGAGAAACTTTCAGCTTTTATAATATAACGGAGGTCTGACACGCACTCGCTCTCTCTCTATAATAGAAATTAAACTAAGCGGATGGCACATTACGTGGCCAGCAGCAAGCAACCTATTTATTCAATACTGAAAATGCGTGCTGAAAAAAACGTCTCACGGTTCGGCTGTTGATCGTTGTAAGTTGGAACGCTGTTCGTACTCGGCTGTTATACAAAATTAAAAATACAGTACGCAGCCGAAAGTAATGTACATCGACCATTAGAAGGAGATAGCAGATTTGTAGAGCGTTGTGCCTGTCGTTGAGACCTACAAAACGACATATAGGTATGAGTGACAGAGACAACGCTCTACAAAGCTGAAATGTCATTCTAAAGGCCGATGTACATTACTTTCGGCCGCGTATTGTACAATACTTTCTGTCGCGTACTGTACTATACCTTACAGGTACAGAAGGCTCACTCCGCAAAGACATTTAAATAAATAGCGACTCTTGCAACGACGCAATAAAGTGCAGTTTAGCTCGCACAGCACTGAGGACTAAAATTTAACAAACGCTTTTCTGCCTATTGCGTGATCTCTATCTCTCTTGCGTGATCTCTTATCTCTCTCTCTCTCTCTCTCTTTTGTGACATAAGATACCGCGCCGTAGGTATATTATCTCGGGTCACGTGACCAAGTGAGCACGGCCTGGAAATAAAAGCCAACAAACAACAAATTCTAAGATTGTGCTTATAACGTGAACGTCTTTATTGACATTGTAGCAGGTCCGGACATCTCCACTGATGCGTGCGTGCACCGCGCCGCTTGGCGCCTGACTGAGCTACATTTTGATCGCACGTTCCTTATATAGAAGCTGTAGTGACTAGTGAGACGAGTGCTCCGATGTATGGACGGGACCTCCGCGCTGCGCCGCTGACTGCTGCTAACTGAGCTGCAAGACAACGGTTCCTTGCCTTATATAAGCCACACCGTGGTCACACCTGTTGCACGAAACCGCTTGCTGCGCATGCGTCCATCTCGTAGTTTATGATGGTTATTTGTTAATTATTATGCTCATGTACTCGTCGGTGGTAGTTATGTCTTACGCGCCCCAAGATCCTATATAGCAAATACCCTAATAAATGAATTCATGATCACAAAATCGAGTTTTATTCGAATTGCCTAATAACAAAGATATGGACGGCAATACTGGTAACTCCGACGTAAAAAAGAAGACCTACAGAACTCGCAGCAATATCACTCAAGTCCTCGTCATTCCGGTATTTTGGCGTCATAGACCACGATTGTGGTTCGCCCAGTTCGAATGTATAGTCGCAAGCCAGAAACTCAGCGATGAAGCTAAATTTCAATTCGCCATCGGTCAGCTTGAATTATTGCGACATCGAGCAAATCGGCGACATCGTGTTGGAGCCCCCCCGCGACTGCGAAGTACGAAACTCTCAAATCGAGGTTAATAGATTCTTTATGAAGAATCAAACACGAAAAGATTACACAAGGTAATACACGACATGGAGCTTGGGAGCCAGAAGCCATCGCAACTGTTAAGGCGAATGCGAGATGTGGCACAGAAATTATTTCCAGAAGATACTTTGAAGCTACTGTGGATAAGTCACCTGCCTCAAGCTGTTCGTACCCCGCTATCTATGAGCACCGAAACGAGCCTAGATAAACTCGCCACAACGGCCGACAAGATGATCGAACAACAAAATTCAGAAGTGAACTCCGTCTGCCAATCATCAACATCAACACAGGGCAATAGTGATTCGATAGTTTTAAACAAAATCGAAGAATTATCGAAGGAAATCACCGCTATTAAATTGAACCAATCACAGTTTTCTCGTCGGCCCCGCCGAGTCAACATTTATCGCCCACCCGTATCGCAAGAACAGAAGTTTAACCACTCAAGAATTTGTTTCTACCATCGTCGGTTTGGAGACCAAGCTTATCGCTGCCTATCGCCCTGTGAATACAAAAAGCAAGTTAACAACCAAAGTACGGGAAACTAACGACGACTCAAGCTGCGACGGGAGCCCGGGTCGAAGAAGTACAATTGAACCGTCTATTCATCAAGGACAAATCAAGCGGATTACGTTACCTAGTCGATACTGGAGCCAACATATCAGTCCTACCACTGCAAAACTTCTAGAGAAAAGTGCGCGATCCTCAAAATTAGCTTTATGCAGCTAACGGGACCCCCATACCTACTTATGGCAGCCAAACAACCGAGCTCGACCTAGGTCTACGACAAACATACAAATGGACGTTCGTCATAGCTTCAGTGAGCCGACCCATTATAGGCGCAGATTTTCTACAGCATTACAACTTGATGGTCGACATTCGAGGCCGAAGATTAATTGACTCAAGAGGTACTTCCATAGCAAGAGGATGTGTATCTTCGTCTCTAGAACCAAGCATACGTACTATCGATGATAGGCAACCTTATCACGATATATTGGCGAAGTATCCCGACATCACGCGACCCAACTCAATGAAAACTTCCCAAAGCAACGTAGAACACTACATCGAAACTACCGGCCCACCAGTATTTGCAAAGGCACGACCACTATCACCACAGAAAAGCAAAATTGCTAAGGAAGAATTCCAACACATGATGGACCAAGGAATCTGTCGGCCTTCGAGCAGTCCCTGGGCTAGTCCACTACACATGGTGGAAAAGAAAAATGGCCAATATCGTCCATGCGGTGACTACAGAAGACTAAATGCGATGACAGTACCGGATCGCTACCCCGTGCCACGCCTTCACGACTTCACGCATTGTTTAGAAAACAAGAAAATTTTCTCGAAACTTGACCTGGAAAAAGCCTACTTCCAAATAAAAGTACGAGACAGCGATATCAAAAAGACCGCGATCATCACTCCTTTCGGGCTTTTTGAATTCACCAAGATGTGTTTCGGATTGAGAAATGCAGGTCAAACCTTCCAGAGACACATCGATAATGTGCTAAGGGGCCTACCAGTATTTCCCTTCATTGATGATATACTAATAGCTTCGGAGACTGAAGAGAAACACAGAGAACATCTAGAAGAAGTCTTTAAACGCTTGGAGGAAAATGGCTTGACGCTGAATGTTTCAAAATGTACCTTTGGTGTACCACAGCTAGACTTTTTGGGTTACACCGTTTCAAAAGATGGCATCAGACCCACAGAAGAAAAAGTCAAAGCCATATCTACGTATCCATTACCTGAAACCATTCAGCAACTTCGAAGATTTTTGGGAATGTTAAATTTTTACCGGGAAAATATACCCCAAGCAGCAGAGCATCAAAAAGAGCTTCATAGATACCTCCATAATACTAAGAAGAATGATACAACAAAAGTACAGTGGACAGACGCGGCTAAAAAGGCTTTCGAAACATGTAAAGAAGATATCAAGTCCGCAGCTTTGCTATACCATCCATCCTCAGGAGTTCCATACTCTCTTATGACCGACGCCTCAGACTCATGTGCCGGCGCCGTTCTACAGCAAAAAATAAAAGGATCATGGGTACCTATCGGTTTTTTCTCCAAGAAGTTTAATGAAGCGCAAAGGAAATACAGCACATACGACAGAGAACTATTGTCAATCTACATGGCCATTCGTCATTTCCGGCATGTCTTCGAGGGTCAAGAACTAACGATTTATACCGACCACAAGCCATTAACCTACGCACTAACTGCGC
Source organism: Maniola hyperantus (assembly GCF_902806685.2). Taxonomy (NCBI): domain Eukaryota; kingdom Metazoa; phylum Arthropoda; class Insecta; order Lepidoptera; family Nymphalidae; genus Maniola; species Maniola hyperantus. The sequence goes on along the minus strand of NC_048552.1, from coordinate 4,204,591 downwards.
AAAGTAAGACTGAGTCTCCGCGCAGAGCACGTTACCTGGATTACATCGGTCAGTTCGCGTCCGAAATCAAATATATCTCCGGCAAAGAGAACGAGGTTGCAGACGCTTTATCAAGAGTTGAAACCTTATTTTGCCCTTCTCCGATTGACTACAAACAGTTGGCCCAGAGTCAGAAAGACGACGTCGAACTTATCAATCTACAAGAACGCAGCAATTTGAAATTCCAAGCAATAACCCTACCTGACACTTCAGCAACTATCATCTGCGAGATGTCTACGGGAATCGCACGCCCATACCTGACTTATGAGTTTCGTAAACTAGCATACAAAGCAATTCACGAGCTTAGTCATCCGGGCGTTAGAGGAACAAGGAGATTGGTCACTGCACGATTTTTTTGGCCCAGCATGAATAAAAATGTGAGCGAATGGACTCGAACCTGCATACCCTGCCAGAAATCAAAAGTGCAACGACATGTCCGTTCACCCCTTGAACATTTCGAGTTCGCAGAAAAATTACGACACGTGCACATGGATATCATCGGACCACTACCCATATCAAACGGGTATCGTTATTGCCTGACTATGATAGACCGAGCTACAAGGTGGACTGAAGCCTGCCCTATTATGGATATAACAGCAGAAACCGTAGCGACAGCATTCTATGAAGTATGGATAAGCCGCTTTGGGACACCGGAAAAGGTCACAACAGATCAAGGGAGGCAATTCCAGGGTGACATGTTTAAGAATCTAGCACGACGTATGGGAATACAACAAAACCGCACCACAGCTTACCATCCGCAGACCAACGGTATCATTGAAAGATGGCACAGAACCCTGAAATGCGCATTAACGACACGCCTAAATGCAGATAACTGGTCTTACGAACTACCTACCGTTTTATTGGGACTTCGCGCAGCCGTCAAAGAAGATATCGGGCACAGTGCAGCAGAGTTATTATACGGACAGACGATTCGCTTGCCAGGAGAGTTCTATGCTGCAGCGAACACTAATTCAACCGAACCCAACCTGAAACTGATGAATAATATAAGTGATGCAATAAGAAAATCGCAAGAGCAAAGGAAGCCAAACTGTCGTCCAATATTTGTTCCCCAAGACCTTTTAAAATGCGAACATGTATTCATACGACACGACGCAGTAAGCAAGCCACTCACACCCGCCTACGACGGCCCGTTTCAAGTCATCGAGCGAAGTGCAAAATTTTTCAAGATCTGTGTGAAAAACAAGATAATAACTATTTCTATCGATCGACTGAAACCAGCATACGTCATAAAGAACCCCGATCAAGAAGAAGCACAACAAACTAAAAACTACGCTTATATAACAAGATACGGAAGAGTCTCTAAACAACCCAATCGCTTCGCTGATGGGGGAGCGGTGTAGCAGGTCCGGACATCTCCACTGATGCGTGCGTGCACCGCGCCGCTTGGCGCCTGACTGAGCTACATTTTGATCGCACGTTCCTTATATAGAAGCTGTAGTGACTAGTGAGACGAGTGCTCCGATGTATGGACGGGACCTCCGCGCTGCGCCGCTGACTGCTGCTAACTGAGCTGCAAGACAACGGTTCCTTGCCTTATATAAGCCACACCGTGGTCACACCTGTTGCACGAAACCGCTTGCTGCGCATGCGTCCATCTCGTAGTTTATGATTGGTTATTTGTTAATTATTATGCTCATGTACTCGTCGGTGTAGTTATGTCTTACGCGCCCCAAGATCCTATATAGCAAATACCCTAATAAATGAATTCATGATCACAAAATCGAGTTTTATTCGAATTGCCTAATAACAAAGATATGGACGGCAATAACATTATCTATAGTATTCCGAAGACGATTAAAGTTCTTTTAAAGAGTAGGAGCTCTGATAGCGCTATCTAATCGGATAACACTCGTAAAATCAAATTAGTAGTTAAGCAGCTACAAAATGCGAGGTGTTCTGATTCTGAGTGGTGCACTCAATAAGCCGACGCGATTGAGCGACGCGCGACGCCCTCTCAGCGTCACTCACACTTAAACCGAACTGATTTATGGGCAACGATTTCCGTTCTCACATACCTAATTCCCATTTCATCTCATACCTGCAAATTACTGCGTATTTACGCTCTTTATTGTAATACAGCTTATGTTCATTGAGGGGGCAAACTTTACGTCTGGGAAGCCAGACCGACGACGTGCCAAATTTACGTCTGGCTATGGTATGGCCATATAGTTAGTTAGTACCATAGTTTTTTTAAAGGATAAACTATAGGGTGTATCGGTGTTAAGTAAGTACCTACTCAAAGCAAGGTGGTTCTAGCTTTCTAAATTTCCTGAAGATGCGGGCAGTCAGCATGACACAGACCACCACTCTTAGGGTGGATTCTCTGTGCAGCATAACTATCTCTCACGAGGTTAGCTGCCTTTGCACACCTTTAGTGTGCAGTTTTGACTTAATAATCTTATTTTATTTTATATACCTAATTAATTTACTTATTATATATTTAAGTATGATTATTTACTTATTTTAATTTTGTATATTTTTGTTTGTGTGCTTTGGGTTTTTAACTTAAATAAAGAAACTTATTATTATTAATATTTGTCTGAGCTCTGCAATATACTCCCTGATGCTTAGCAACCGAGACTTATGATACGAACGAAATAGGATAAAAGGGTGAAGGCCTATATTTGGCAATAATAATAATAATATGTTCTGTACATTTATCATTTTGTAATAACAGATAATGTTGTAGTGCAGGAACCTACTTGGTAAATCATAATGTACCTATAACGGAAGTTTTGGAAGTATGGGCGCCTAATACGTCACGTAGGTGTGCGCACGTGTCTAAATAAATGTTCAAGTAAACAATCGATCGGTTATTGGTGGTGTGACGTCATGTCAATAATTACTATTGTATTATATTTAGTAGGTTCACATTATTCCAATAGCAATCAAGTTACTAAACCAGCAATCCAATCAACCAGTGGGTTAGATAGTCATAACTCCAGTGGCCATCCAATCCAATGTGAGTGCTAGTGCCAACCAGTGAATTGGTTCAGTTAAAATATTATGTGTGTTCAGAACTTTGCCTAAATTACAGTGTTTTTGGCCAACAATTTCTGTGGCATGCAGAGAGTAAAAACGAGAAAGAAATTACAATTAATAGGAAAGACAGAATTTGTGTAGTGAGCGTGAAATTCACTGTGATAAACTACAGAATAGTTTAATGTTCCTCTGGGAATCACTAACTAGTAACTGCTTGAAAGACCCTTACAGCAAAACTTGTGGTAATGTAAACTTAGCATGTGGTTCATGAGACTAACTCATGGAGAAATGTGATATTCAATATTTCAATAGGTATACTTAGTAATTTCAGTATTTGAAAATTATCTGTAGATCTCTGTGTTCAGTAATGGGTCCGAAATATGTGTTCTCTGTGTTATCGTTTGCTGTAAAACTTAATTTTGTGGCCTAGTCCAGTTCTATTCACCAGCTCCTATGCTGTATTTGTTTTCAATAAATGCGAAAGTATGTCTGTCCATCTGTTTGCTAGCTTTTCACGGCTCACCCGTTTAACAGATTTTGATGAAATTTCGTACCTAAAGAGATAGCTTGCATCCCAGAGCCTAAGGACATAGGCTACTTTTGATCCCGGAAAATCAAAGAGTTCCCACTGGATTTTTAAAAACCTAAATCCACATGGACGATGTCGCCGCCGGCATCATCTAGTTCTTCATAATTTCATACCTCAAAGTTACTTAAGAATGTGCAAATGTGTCAATTTATAGTATTACAACATGAATTGTTTTGGCCATTACAATCATGGAGTGACTCATGGTAGAAATGAAAAATTTCTTTATAAAACCAAGTAGTTTGTAACTACATATTACTATTGATGCAGATAGAAAATTCTCTATTGCGCCACATTTATAAAGCATTGGTAAAAAGAAAAAGAGAAATTACATAATTACTGAACACAAGCTGACACATACTGGCTGTGCCTTTTCTATAAAATAAAATAAAATATGGTTGGCCAAGATAATATGAACCTTCTCCAAGTGACATTATCTATTAGTGACAACTTGAACAAAGTTAGTCTGATACTTTTTTTTTCCTTGGGTAGGAGGAAATCCTCATGGATGCCAATTGACATGCACGACTTCACTGAGGTTCCCTCAGTGACCTACGGACTAAAAACCTCCTCCTCCTCCCTTCGCTGGCCGTCCTTCCCGGCACTGCAATACGCAAAACATCAGGAAAAGGGCTGCCCGGTCAGGCCTCGTTTGCCTTTTATTTATTGTGCATTTTTGCACCCATATTCCACTCCTTATACTTTTTAAGACCAGTGCTTTTAATCAGACAGATGTACTACTTGTACTTGTACTTTATACCTTGGTACTTACTAAGTAGGGATAGTAAACTACAATTATTAAATTCTGTAGGATGGCAGTAATTAGGATATATTCTATGCAAACATAGGTAGATGAGAAGCGGATGTCGCAACCGGGCACTGATTCACATGCAATAGCCTTTTCTATTTCTTAAATGTCTACAATTACAACTTCAAATACTTATAGTATAGCTTGTACACTTTTTGTATTAAAATTGAAAATTATCTACATATTTAGTGACTCAATAATAACATCTTGATGATATGCTTGAGAAAAGTAAAAGATATAAGTAGGTAATTCATAATATAAACTCCAACAACTTATTAAGTATACCTACCTACTTCCAGACAAGTTTGAAACTTTCTATCACAATATGATCATCTTTTTGTAAATAACACTTATACAACATACAACCCTACTCTTACATGCTTCAAGGGGTTTACCTACTGTGGGTATACTAGATTGGATTATAAAGTAGCTTTATTAGCAAACGAACTAAGCAGCCACAAGCCGTGGCAGCGCCAATAGGTAGTGCCTCAATCAAAACTGTTTAATTTGTTGCTTTAAGTATAATGTAAACAGATTTTTCAATCAACAACAAATGCTAATAAATAAACAGTCTAAATTATATCAAAGTTGTGTTTTGAAAATATGTAATATGATATTATACTTTAAAGTTATTTTATTCGGCAATTAAAAAGCTTTGCACGAAACCAAAACAAACAGTGATGACATGTTCAACCACGAAAGTTTGCTGGTTAAAAAGTATTCAAAAGTAAAAGTAAGTATTGTATGACTATTCTTTACAAAATGAAATGCCTGGTTGTTTAAAGAAATGTTAATAAGAAATTATTATTTCAAATTAATTTCACTTACCAACTCCTGATCGGGTGACAAGGCCACCGCCATTTTTATGACTGATTTTGATTTGTCAAACAAATCAGCACGTAATGTTGCCAGCACGTTGCCAGAGTCTATAAGACATATTCAATGTATATACATACTCTGAGGCTCAGAAGGCCATGTTGAAGTCACACTGTCTATACTCTAAGGTCTACAGCATAGATTATCTACTAGTCTACAGTGCGACAAAGCCTTATAGTAGGTACCTATGTGTTCTATGGGTATGTGATTAGGCAAAGCTATCGTGGCGCGCGGCGAAAATTGGAACTAACGTTGCCGTCAAGTGTCCCCTTTGTTCTTGTTTGAACATTCGTGGAACATTCTAACTTTCTAGCCTTGTTCTCCAACAGCGCCCCCCTGTCATTCAAGTGCCAAGACTCAAGAGAGCCTTGTCGCATGTTTTCAACACATGGTTTAAAAGGATCAATGGTCGCATGTTTATACAGTGCGACAATCAGCGACAATAGTATCCTCTCTTGAATGACATTGTCAGGGGGCGCTGTTGGAGAACAAAGGTACTACGTTTAAGAGAAGAAGAAGAAGAAGGCACTACGTAGTAGTCGTAGATAGAGTAATAAAGGTAGATACAGGAACGTTTGCTTTCTCATTCACACTAAAAAGAGAGCACAGATAAAGTTCCTAATGTGATAAACAGAGACGCAGGTAACCTATTTTTTGTCCCTTATCGTGTAAATGGTTTTTTTCAAGAATACATACAAGGCATGCAACTTTAGTTGCGAAACAAACTTTGAAAATTCGTGACGTAATTGTATTTCTCATGAGTTATTTCAAATAATAATAATTTCAAATAAAAAACGTTTAATACAAATATTGATGATCGGTTAATACAAATATATTGACTACTAAACAATGGTAATAATTGTCGTGTTATTCATCGTTACGTCGTGCTATCGCTATCTCAAACGCGGTTACACAGTACTTAAATCTACCTATTATTCTATCTACGGTAGTAGTACATGCAAGTTCTTTGACAAAGTTTTAGAATATTCCTCGAATACCTACCTATTCGAACAAGAACAAAGGGGAACTTGACGTTCAACGACGACGGGAGGGCAACGTTATTTCCCATTTTCTCCACACGCCAAGATAGTCTTGTCGCACTGTACCTGCTTTGTATTTCAGAACATAGAGTAGGATTCACGAATCTATACTAAAACGTAGGATTATATTTGTTTCAGAAGTAGGTACCTATCTGTTATTAAGATAGGCATAAATAATGAGCGAATTTTTTTTTTTAAGTAAAAGTCTGTCATATTAATCTATGAAGTCTGTGGAGAAAAATAATCCTGTCAACTTGACAGGATTATTATTTTTCTAGCTTCAATAGGATATATTAGTAACTCTAAAGTACTCTGTGTTCAATAGGTTAGAAATTGGCTTGAAATTATTGGTCGGTGAAATTGGTTACAATAAAAAATTACATACTTTTCAATTAAATAATAACAATTAATGTTCTAAACAATTAACCTATTGCAAAGTAAAAAAAAAGAACTCTAAGGTACAAGTTTTATGAATAGTAAAAATGTCAACTCGCTGGTAAGTACAGAAGCATTTCTAATCTTTAATATTTAGTAGTTAGAGGTGCACCTTTCATTTTGTAATTTATTAACCTTTATCTTTGTAATTTATATTATACAGGTATCCCATATATCAGAGAGGAAACCCTCAATTGAGAGTTTTTTTGCCCAATTTTTGGATGAAGTTGGTTCGCCCTTCTGCTAATCAACAGCCAAACTTGGTTGAATTCCATTGCTCCATGGAGATGACAAAACATGACATTAAAAATTATTTGGAGAAAATTTATAATGTACCTGTAATAGATGTTAAAACTAGAATAGCACTTGGTAAATTTCGAAAGGATATTGGAAAAGGCTACATTGTCAAGGATGATGATATTAAGTTTGCTTATGTGACCCTGGTGAGTTCTGGTTTCATCAATAAATAAGTTTAAATTATAATAGGAGGAATATAATTCATATATATTACGTATATTAGACAAAATTATTATTTCTTACTCCGTTTTTATTCTGGAATTGAATTTTAAAAATTTGTAAGTATGTGAATTTTGAAAAACTAAATCCACAACAAATAAAATCACAAGATAGGTAGGCCTCATTGAGATCACTATTTGACCTAATTCTTGGTAAAATACATCTGCGTATTTGTGTTCACTAGGTACCAATAATTTAATGTTGTTACACAACATAATATAGTTATACTTTAGAAATTGCAATGTTTTTTTAATATGTTTATCATGCAATCAATCCATGGACTATGAGCTTATGTGTATAGATAAAAATTGGTGTTCAGAGAAAACTTACTTGCATAAATGAGAGAACTCCTGTCTTATGTTGCTATATAATGCGACTAAACACCATCTCTAAACTTAACAATAGATCTAAATGTATTGCTATCCATTTTATAATGGTCCTGGTGGAAAAGGATAACAGAATATCAAGACCTGTTAATTTGTTTAGTTTAGAGATTATGAACGATGCCACAATTTGTCTTTTCTTTAAATGAATTGCGTGCTGCATTTTCAACTGCACTACTAGACAATTATTATTATATTGGCTGGAAGCCTTATTTTATTATTACAGCTATTCTAGATTTTGTATACTAAGTCATAAATTCCAAAAATAGTAAAAAAGTTCTCATTTTTAGCCCAAAACTATGAAATTTGAATTTCCTGATATTTTTGAAAAGAAAAAAGGAGACCCTGAAGATGATATGAAGTCATTAGATGAAGCAAAAAAATCATTCAAAAGTTTTATAAGACGCAATAAAGACAGATCAGATGTTCCTAGCTGGTTTTCGATTTAATAATATTATGAGCTTTATTAGTTACTTAGTTCTAATTAAATTAATTAATGTGTAGTATCAATAAAATTAGTGATTACAATAAATAAATTTATACTATAGTTTAAACTTTGGTATTTTAGAATAATTAGTAAAAACACTTGTAGATTCCCTTTAATATTTGTGTAATATTATATCAATAACTTGGTCATAATATAGTTATAATAATATAACAGTGTAGTTATATTATTTACAATACTATTTTGCTTGTTTTGAGATAATATTTTAAGCCACAATGGCTGTGACAATGGCTAAAATATGCACATGCACAGTCAAATGTAGCTGGAGCCAAACAGAGGTGTTTGCAAGCTTTATAGTAGACATAAATAATAGGCTAGTTGTCACTTTTTTTAAGTAGGTCTTAAATGGTTAATATTTGTCCTATTAGATCAAAAAAATTAACACTATATTTTTTTGCGCCCTAAAAACCGTAAAACTTTAATTTAAAAATATATTTTTCTTAGACAGCTGAAAACACTGTCGGCCATGTTTGGCCTATAGATTATCTGTGCTCTGACGTCATCCATTTGTAAACAACAGCATAACCTCCCAAAGTTTAATAAACATGACTTCTATACTAGTTTACATGAAAAATATAGTAAATATCGTTATTGTATCATCCGAGAATGTAAAAACGAATCGATAAAGACCACAGGAAAGTTGTGGATTAGAGTGCCCAGTGAAATAAATATACGTAACACGCGAAGACTTGCTTAAAGGGATCCTATATGACTAACGACTTCAACCCAAATTTATTTTTGCAAAGATCACTTTGTTGTAAGTCTTACTTAATAACTTATTCAATTTATAAAGAGGAAACGATATTTTTTTACGTTTACTATGAGTTTTTAGAAATATATAAAAACTAGCTTATGCTCGTGACTTCGCCCGCGTGGACTTCATAAATTTCAAACCCCCATTAACCCACTCAGGGGTGGAATTTCAAAAAATCTTTTCCTAGTTCTCTTTACCTACAAAGAACACACCCACTAAATTTCATGTATCTAGGACCAGCTGTTTAGATGTTTAGGCTGTGCGTTGATATATAAGTTAGTCAGGACTTTAAATTTTATATATATGGATACTACGTTAGTCCCCGCGTGACATAGGGATGACATTTCTTTGTTTACATATTTAATGACGTCACATCATGGCTGACAGCGTTTTCTGCGTTTCAAATAAAAATATAAACTGTATTTTTTTTAATTGGATTTATATATCCATCCTGCGTTTTTAATAATTGTTATTGATATATTTCGTTGTCTTAAGCAAAATACTATAATAAATAATCATTTATTGGACGAAATTAGATATGAGTCAAGTAGCCTATTAGTATGTATCACCTAAATTGGTTCAGAGAGGACTGAAGTTATAAAGGTTATAGGTTCATATCCCAGCCATTAGATTAACCAGACCCCTAGAGGATCACTTTGTTGTTAGTCTGTCCTTGTATGTAGACCTTGAATACCTCTAACAGCAGAAAAAAGTTAAGTAACACTAAAAATGTTAAGCGAGAAATCGGAAAATTATTAATTTCAAATCCTGGGTGGAAACCTCTGTGGAAATAATTACTAGACTAATATAATTTATCAGGTTTGAATCTCACTGTGTTAGAGGAAATAATAAAATAATTCAACTATTTAAATAACTAGTGGTTCACACCAAACTAAGGCCTCCTACGCACTGGCGACCATGGTCGCCGCGACCTGGCCGCGGCGGCCAGTGAATTCTGGACTTTATATGGCAATCGCTATAGCCCCTACGCACTTAGCGGCCAGCGACCAGCGGCCACCGTTGGCCGCGGCGTCCAATTTGATGCCACGCGACCAGCGACCAATCGTGGCCGTCGAGAACATCACTTCTGTATTAAAATTCATCAGTGCTACCGCATCGGCCGCGGCGACCAGACGTGTAGCTAGCTACAGAGTGATTATTTTACAATGGCCAATTTCGACACGGAAAGGTTCATAATTGAAGTTGAAAATAGAAGAGGTTTATGGGATTTAGCATCAAATGATTACTCCAATAAAGTCCAATGAAGTCGACTGCAAATTTTTCGGCCGTCCACATGTCGCGCTTGCCTACGCACCGGCGACCATAGCCGCGGCGGCCTGGCCGCGTCTATGGTCGCCAGTGCGTAGGAGGCCTAAGACATTGCAGTATCCCATAATTCTCATAAGATAGTTTTATAACTATATATTGGGGCAGATTTACTTGTACTTACACAATCTTTAAACTAAACTAAATTAACAGGTCTAAATCTAATGCTATCCTTTTCTTCAAGCAACATTATGAAATGGATAGCAATAGATTTAAAGTGTCATTTTAGTTTCTAGAGATTGTGTACAATGGAATTGGCCACAAATGTTTAACTTTTAACATTAGACCCAAAAAGACCTAAAGAGCTATTGGAGTGGTTTGTCGAAAAGGTTCGCCTGTTTACAAATAACCACCTGATGTTAAATGATTAACACCGCCCATGAACAATGTAGTTTATTTAAAAAAAAGTGGTACTAAATAAAATCTGTTAAATAATACATTTTGGAAAACGTGTTGCGTCAATTAAAAGCAGGTATGTGTATAAATGTTGCATTTATTTAACACTAATCATTCAGTCTCAACTCTCATTTGGATAAGCTACTAGGTAACAAAACCTTTTTATTATATTTACTCACAACACTAAAGAAGGTAGGTAGGTATACCTAGGTAGTTGAAACAATAAAAGTTTTTCACATAAAAACTTGATTGTTTCTTAATCAGTGGTGTATGTAAACACAACAAAACTTAAAATATATGAAACTGGTAATCAACACCTCTTAAATAAGCTTTGAATGACTCAAACAAAACAAATTGTAATTAGCTACCTATTCAAAACTTAAATAAGCAACTCTTCGAGCAAAAATAAAATCAACTGGTATCAAATATATCAACCAATAAAATCAAATAGTAATCAACACATCTTAAATATTTTTATCACTCAAATAAGATTTGAATGACTGACAAAACAAATAGTAAGTAGGTAGTTAGGCACTACCTACCTACTTAAATAAGCAATTCTTTGAGCAAAACTAAAGAGTAGACAAAATCAAGTGGTCATTTCAGTCACTCAAATAAGATTTGAATGATTCACAAAAACTAATTGTAGGTAACAATTACCTACCATTAGTTGTTTGTGAATCTTACCATTATCAATTACCTACAATTAGTTTTTGAGTTTTTTGTTGTTAATTGCTTATTTAAGTTTACTCAATACTTAAATAAGCAATTCTTCAAACAAAACTAAAAAGTAGAATAAATCAAGTGGTCATATTTTGACCAATAACAAAAATTACAAATCGCCAAAATATTCATTATTTTAATCACTCAAATAAGATTTTAATGATTAAAACAAAAAAAAATGTAGGTAGGTAATCAAAACTTCAATTCTTCAAACAAAACTAAAACGTAAAAAAATCATGTCCATATTTTGGTCAATAGCAAAATTCATCAAGAAATGCGGAAGAATGGCACCGCGGGCACTCGTTTATGTCCAGCAAAAATGTGATCTGCAACAAACACGACACGTTACATACAACTGCTAGTTGCTTGCTACTATTTAAAATATATAAAAATTACAAATAGTAGAGGGATGGTGTCTTACCCGAGGGTGTATCTCGCACTTCAAGCGAACCCGTCCGTGACAATAGTATCCACATGCCCGACAAAATACAGTAGCTTTCTCCCTGCGACAAGAACACTTCTTGTTGTACATCGCTGTAATATCAGGTATACCTCGTCCAACTCGAGATCGGTCAACTTTAAAAGCTTTCCCAGCAGCTGCAGCTGCTACCGGCGTGGTAGACTCCATTTTTATAGTTACAGGAGGTTTTTATAGTCTGGAACTCCTAATTTTATGAGATTAACGTTTAAACTGCGCAGACGACGTCAATTTTCAGTTTCAACTTTCAACGAACGGCGGGTAATGGACTAAAAATACTATGGACTCTATGGACTAAATGGTAATCCACCGAGTACCGACCACCACTGAAGAAAAACACAGACCAGTAACAAGCGAGTTCCACAGACTAGGTATATAAATACTTTGCTTGTTTATACCCAAAGAGTAAATGATCTCGGACTAAGTATACCCGAACGAAAGGGACAAATCAACAAAAGAATCATACTTACAAGAAAGATTATGTTTCATAATTTGCGTTCGCTACAACTGTTATAAGTCCCGCAAATTGCTATTGCACTGGAACAATGTCTCATTAACGTCAATGACGTCATTTTGACGTCAACCGAAATAAAAATATACCTACCTACCATACTAGCGTCCGCGTAAAATTTCTGGATTCAAGCCATGAGATCTGAAATTTTTTCACTGCAAAAGACCTCACTTACCTACTCACTCAGTCTCTAACTTCAAAAACATAGGATTTTCATATAACTGTTCAACCCCCATTTCTCCCCCTTAGGGGGAGAATTTAGTTAGATCCTTTCTTATCTGATACCTAAAAAATAAGTAAAATTACAAAAGTAAAAACCTTTCTATTTTATAAATATTACAACTTTTCCCCCCATTTTACCAGATGGTACCATCTAGGTTAGATGTCGATTTTCACGTCTTTAGCTTTAAAAACATAGGACTTTCATACAACTTTTCCCCCCATTTTACCACCTTTAAGGGGGGAATTTCCCAAATTGAATTAAACAGATTTGTATTATTTAAAGCTAATAACCTAAATGTCGATTTTCACGTCTCTAACTTCAAAAACATAGGACTTTCATACAACTTTCGACCCCCTTAGGGGGAGAATTTAGTTAGATCCTTTCTTATCTGATACCTACCCCCTAGAAAGAACCTACGTTTTAAATTTCAAGTAAAAATAACAGTGTAACACACTGAGGATGAAGTTCAACATTCAACAGGAGGGACAAATTACGAAACGAACTCTTTCTCCAGTTTCCTCGTCGGGACGCCTTCGGAAACTGAGGGGGAGACTGTAACACAAGCGATAACCAGATGGCGCTAGCCAAGGTGTGGATCACGCTAACTCCCTCGAACTTGCCATGTTGCTACTAGATGGCGTTGGCTGTGGGTTGGCCAAAAACGCATTGCGCTAGTGAGATTGACCGGCCTTAGTATAGGATCCCGCCACAGCCAACGGTCGTGAATCCGACTCAATCCGACTCGATTCTAGAGTTCGCCAGTCTTCGGATTCACCAACGTACAACGTACGAGTACGCTGAGTCGTGCTTCCGACTGCGCTTCCACTGCGTGGGACGTTTGTTCGGGACATGGCTATCGGCTACTCGTACAGCACAGTCGCGCTTCCGGCATTCGCTTCCACCGCGTGGGACGTGTGCACGGGACACGGCTGTCGCATCGTACACTACTAGTCGCGCTTCCGACCTCTCGCTTCCACTGCGTGGGACGACGTTGGGACATGACTCTGACTTATAACGCGAAATAAACGTGTTGTTGTCACGCTACGGTGTTTCTCTTGTGCCATCCGGTCCCCGTTAACCAACGTGGAGCAGTCCAGCGATCCAACGTGGGGCATATCCAGCGTATCCCACGTGGAATCTTTTACAACAGCAGTTAAAAGTTTTCTATAAAAACTTTTCCCCCTATTTTACCACCCTTAAGGGAGGAATTTCCCAAATTGACTTATACAAATTTTTATCATTTAAAGCTAATAACCTAAATGTCGATTTTCATGTCTCTAACTTCAAAAACATAGGACTTTCATACAACCTTCGACCCCCACTTTCACACCCTTAGGGGGGGAATTCTACAAAACCGTTTCATAGCTGACACCTACGTCCTGGACAGAACCTACCTTCTAAATTTCAAGTTTCAAGTTTGGACTTTATAGTTCCTGAGATTTCGTGATTATAGTCAGTCAGTCAGTCAGTGAGTGAGTGGTATTATTTCGCTTTTATATATTTAGATTAGATAGTTACCATCAGCTCGAAACTTCGGTCTAGTGCTGACGTCACTAAAATAGAGGCCACGCGCATTAGCAATTTGCGGGACTTATACAGCCGATCACACAGCAACCGTGTGATTTGAGCCGTGTGGATTTGAAGTTTTGCTGGTGAATTGATATTTTAGGTAGGTACCAAGCAATGACTAGGTACTTAACTACACTTAAAAGCTTAAAATTAAAATAAAATAAAAAAACTGACTTCCAAAACCACTACAAAGTAAGAAATAACTTTTGTTTGTTGTGGAAGTCGGCTTTTTTTTAATTTATGCTTTACATAGGATTATGAGTAGGTAGTACGATTCATACTTTTTTAGACCCGGGCAAAAATTTTAGGAAATACTCGTACAGTACGCGGCCTAAAGTAATGTACATCGGCCTTTAGAATGACATTTCAGCATTGTAGAGCGTTATCTCTGTCACTCATACTTATATGACGTTTTGTCGGTCTCAACCATCAGTACCCTTATTATAAATGCGAAATTGTGTTTGTTTGTTGGTTTATTGGTTTGTCCTTCAATCACGTCGCAACGGTGCAACGGATTGACGTGATTTTTTGCATGGGTATAGATAAAGACCTGCAGAGTGACATAGGCTACTTTTTATCCCTGAAAATAAAACAGTTCCCACGGGATTTTAAAAAAACCTAATTCCACGCAGACGAAGTCGCGGGCATCAGCTAGTAGAAATATAAAACTTCAACCACAGGGACAACGCTCTACAAACTGCTATTACTACCTCAGGGACTTCTAAAAGTCGATGTACATTACTTTCAACCGCGTACTGTACACTAGTGTAGTGTCATAGAGATATAATAAAACATTTATTCAAGTAGTGAGTAGTCCATACAAAATGACCTCTCACGGCTCAATTAACCTCTGTCGACTGTTATGTTCACCCTTAACGGTTCGCTCGCCCTTGTTTGAATAGTTTAAAGAGGTACCGAGACGGTCAAGCGGCTTGACGTCAAGCACGTAGATTTGTTTTGCGTGATCAAGCTGCTTGATGTGCCCGTCAAGCAAACGGCACTTTTCTCACACATCGAACATTGTCCGAACGCAGGGTCAAGCAAAAATATCTACATATCACATCAATCACGCGTCAAGCACGTAAACGCTTGACTCAAGCATCAAACAAACTTTGTAAACGGTCAAAATGCTTGACTCAAGCAAAAATCTAAGTGCTTGACGTCAAGCCGCTTGACCGTCTCGAAACCTCTTAAGGGCACCTTTAAAATAAGGACTAAAATCGTACTTTTTTACGCATTATAGTTTAGATTTTTTACGCATTATACTTAGTTTAGATTAAGTTACTTCACCATTAAAGCAAGTGACATTCAATTGCTTAAAACACACAATATAACTCGATTCGAACGATCGATCGTGCCTGGGATCGAACCCCCGATCCCCCGAATAGGAGGCGTCTTAGCCATTAGGCTGTCACGGCTCTAAAAATATTAATATTCTACTGTAAATAGTAAAAGCACAGAATATATTATGATAGTGGTAAAAGTTACACGAGAACAATGTATGGTGGAGTAGTTACTCTCCCGGGCGAAGCCGGGGCGGGTAGCTAGCAACTTTATAATTGCTAACGTTATCAAGATGAGATCGTTTCGATCCTTGTAACTTGTTACTTATTTCGCACGTTTGTGACACGTAGGATAATTGTTTTTATCGACGGTTGCTGCATTTTATCTTGGCAATCTTGCTTGTTCAAAACAGGAAACGCTGCATTCTTTGTCAAAGGTTTGCGTTTAACATAGATCAGTTGCGTGCAGCGTAGGACATATAAAGATGTGGTCACTTCAAAACATGTCAATCAGCAGTGAGCAGGGAAGATGAAGTATACGTTGTGTTTATTGTTTTTTGGCGCTTGCGTCGCTATAAGTCACGGCCAAGATCAAGATATACCATCGTCTCCACGTTTGGTAGCTAATACGCATGAGGATCTTAGGCCTCTGAAAAGGGTGAGGGTTGTTACCTATAATATTCCTACTTCACTAATGTAATCACTTAACTACTTATATAGGGTGACCCTCGATATAGTACCCAAAAGGACGTCAACAAAAGGAGGTCAAACTAGACCATAAATTACTATCGACAAAAAAATTTTTTTTTGAAGAAAAATATATTACTAACAAAAATATTGATTTCTTGCCAATTTCTTGCAAAGTAGGTATTGGGTTAATTTCTTTGAAAAAAAAAATATTAAGCCGGGTAACGGTAACACTTTATCAAGGGTCATCCTTTGTACTTGATACATACTTGGTACTGTTAATTTTGTACTTCAGTTTACACAATATTTACATATTTCTTTGTGTAGAATCTGGCTAATGAAAAAAGAGACTTAAAAAAGCGCGGCAAATTTAAAAAAATAATATCAGTATGACAGACCTGGAATAACCTAATTAGATAGAACCATGGATATAGACTTTTTATTTAAAATTTCCTTGGATAGAACAGAAAAGAAAATTAGTAATTCTCTACAGTAATTTAGATTAGATTATCCAGGTCTGTCGTACTAATTTTGGGGCTGCCATATTGATTTTTTTAAATTTGCCGCGCTTTTCCAGTCTTCTTTCGTAAGCCAGACTCTATATAAGTAATACTAGCTTATTACTGGTGACGCTGTAGCGGCCAGTAGGGCCTATGCAGCATAGTCAATCCGAAACAACATTTCTGGTGGCACAGTGTGACTCGCATGCGACTCACTGTACGTTGATGACGTAGTTCGACATCAATGGATCGCACTATGTAAAAAAACATTTGCGCAAGTGCCAACAACAACTGTATAAAGTTACTGCGCAATCTAATTAATATTGTGCGAACACAGTAATTAGAACAGTGCACAATAATAATAGCACAGTAGAACGTACCTAATCGACGATTTTTTAGATTTTTTATAATACGTATGACTTGCTGTTTGCTTTTGAAATTTTACATAAAAATCAGAATCAGCATCATCTTCAAAATCAGCTCTTCATAAAATAATCGCTTGCGGTTATGCACGCCATACGTTTGGAATACAGCATAATCTCTCCTTTTCTACTTGAATAGGACTATTAGGTTCCTATTGGTGATAATAATACGTCTAAATAATGATGATAAATTTTATCAATATATTAATAATACAGGTAGCCAGACAAAACATGCCTCCACCGCCAGAAGGCATGCCACCACCACCAGGAAACATGCCACCACCACCGGATATGCCACTGATCGATTACTACACTTTTTTGCGTAAGAAAAGGGAAGCTAGAGGAGGTATGGGTTCTCTGCCAACGAGAAAGGGTTGAACAAGATCTAAGAGTAATATATTGTAACAAAATATAAATCCACGACTAATGGCTTATGATTAAAGGATTATATTACATAACTGTATTATGGATTAAGTAACTTTATAATAAATGTTTGCAGCATTTATATCGTGGGTTTTTATCAAATTCGCATAGTCGTACATTTCGGGCAACATTTTTGTGATGGCCAATAATTTTCTCTCCTTAAGAACCATCCTCGTACTTCAGGGAATATTATAAAAAAAGAATTAGCGAAATCGGTTCAGCTGTTCTCGAGATTCGCGATCAGCAACACATTCAGCGATTCATTTTTATATATAGAGATTTGGTACAGAGTTAGTTAACTTACTACGAAGATACGAAGCTACATTTTATCCCGGTAAAACAAAGAATTCATACGGGTTTTTTAAAACCGCAATCCACGCAGAAGTTGCGGGGGCATCATCTAGTGTTAAATTAAATACCTATGTAACATAAACATACTTAACCAGCCAATAAAACGACATTTACCTACAGTACGCGGCAGAAAGTAATGTAGGTACATCGACCTTTAGAAGGAGATAGCAGATTTGTAGAGACCAATAAAACGTCATATGGGTATGAGTTACAGAGACAACGCTCTACAAAGCCGAAATATCATTCTAAAGGCCGATGTACATTACTTTCTGCCGCGTACTGTACCTACAGTTGGCACGCTGAACTCTATCACACGGCATGCACACGCAGTTTGTTCAACAAAGCCATAATAGCATGTGACCCTGTACGTTGTGACTTGTGAACACAGCTTGTGACCAATAAATAAAAAATAGTTATATAAAAAAACGACTTCCAAAAACACTACAAAGTAAAAAATATTATTTGTTTCTACACGTTTTAGGTAGGTACCTATGTATGTTGAAGTAAGGCGAGCTTCACGCTTTGATTTCTAGTTACTCTGCTCGGCCGACTTTATGCATAGGTATTTAGAGTAAACTTATGCAATTATGTGATAATCCTAATTTCGTGACTTATCAATGTTTTGTGTTGCCTTACCTAGCCCCCTAATCACAGCACAAAAACCATTCCTCATGGATCTAATCAGCTTCTTGATAGAATCTTGTGGGATACCTTCCCACTCCTCTAGCAAAGCCGATTTCAGCTCTTCAATACTTGAAGGAACCGGTTTTCTGGATCAAATTCTCTTTTTCAGCTCATCTCATAAGTGCTCGATAGGATATAAGGCGGGGCTGAGCACTGGGTAGACCACTGTGGCGATACCGACTTCATCCATGAACTGTTTCAGCATGACATGTTCCAGCAGAATATCGGCCAAGTAGGTCTGAAGTTAGACCGCCTTCTCGTCCCCAACCAGCTCGGTTTTACCGTCAAATGATATGCCGGCCCACATCATACAGGAACCACCCCCATAGACCACTGTTTCTGCGAAACAGCACTGAGCATAATATCACTCTCCAGACCGGACCCCTTCGATCCCTACCATATTATAAGCGCATTCTGTACTCGTCTGAGAACAGAAATCTCTCCCATTGCTCGACAATTCGACATAAGTTGGGCGCGAGCAAATAGGGTATTTTACCCTTTTTTGAAAAGTGTTTTAATTTGATCCTAAAGAGATAATAAACCACCAACAAAAATATTATTCGATCGATAAGTGCAATGAAAATGCATTTCGAATTTCACCGCGAAAACCACTGGCGAAAACGCTGCCGCCTGCCCGCCATTTTTTTAGGTTCATGAACCGTGATGACGTCGCTTTGATTGATAGACAAGTAATTTAGCCAAAATCTTAAATCAAAGAATTTCTAAGTACCTACTACTTTCCTATGTCGATGTCTTAAATAGCGCCAAGATCGAAGTGTCACTGTCAACCTTCACTCTGTAGTGTAGTCTGTGGTTAACCTAAAAACTAAACTTAACTGAAAACTTTTTACTGGTCGGTGACCCGTATCCTATATGTTATTGGTCTCTGGCATAGATTGTCTCTGGTGACCCGTGCCGGTGACTGCAAATCCTTTTACGGTGCTGAAAATTATAACAATGATATCTTATCAAGAACAGAACAGAAGTGAAAATTAGAAAAATCGCCAAGTTTATCTGAATAGTTCATTAATAAAATTATAATTTTCGTGTGCCTAAAAACTCACTTCATTCATTAAAATTTAAAATGTTGAAATTATTATCGAGAACACCAAACTTCGTTGTGAATCTTCAATCAAAAGTTAAATTACCCGATAAGGTTAAAGGCACAATATTAGAAAAATGGGTAAATTATTGGAAAAATCTAGTCATAGATTACCGACAAATGTTGCAAGATTTACGGACCGATATGCAAGAGGATCCAAGAAAAGCTTTGAAATGGACTACGGGTATTGTGACTATATTCACCTTGGCTCAAAACAATCCAAATGAGTTAGACTTTCAAGATCATATGAAACGTATTACAAACGAGGTGATATTAGTGAGTGAAGAATGTAGAAATCCTGTATCTCTTCAACATCTACAGTACTTGCAGCAATGTCATAATGAAGGTGTAGTTCATTACAGGTCTTTAGGAATTGTATCCTTCATGTACACTTCCAGTTTGAACGATTCCTGTGACTTGTACAAAGCTCACTGTTCATATTTAGAGCCCTCATATTTGAGCATATTTTTACGGATTGTGGATGTGGGCTTTTTGGGCAGGTGGTGGAACATTTACATAAAGACAACAAACTATGATGTTAATGTCTGAACTTTATGAATGAATTATTGAAAGTTACAATAAAATAGCATAATAACATTAATTAACGTAAAAAGATAAGAGAAAACT
Organism: Maniola hyperantus; assembly: GCF_902806685.2. NCBI lineage: Eukaryota > Metazoa > Arthropoda > Insecta > Lepidoptera > Nymphalidae > Maniola > Maniola hyperantus. The sequence goes on along the minus strand of NC_048552.1, from coordinate 4,184,341 downwards.
ATTCTTTGTTTGGATGTAGTCTCTGAAACTAATCATCCAATTTAAAAATTCTTTCACACATAAGGTACCCACATTATCTCTGAGTACTCATTATCATCAACTGATAGATATCCACTGCTGGACATAGGTCTCTTGAAGGGACTTCCACACATCACAGTCTTGAGCCAGCGGCTCCCTGCGACTTGTCTGATGTCCGTCCAACTAGTCGGGGCTCATCCAACGCTGAGCCTTCCAGTACATTAAGACCCCAACGCCAAGTTGAAGTTTATTGGCTTCCTGCAGAATGTATGGAATATTTTAGTATGGTTAAGCTTGTAGTGTTTTCTGTTGGTAAGTACCAAGGTATTAAATAAAAAATATTATTGTTGAGGAAAATGGTTGTATTTGTTTTTTTTACTAATGCTATGAAACAAAAATATGTATAAAACCTAAGAAACCATATTCATACACAAGATCTTTCCTAAAATGCAAGTCTAAAAACTAATCACTATGTGAACCATGAAAATATAGTATACTCTTCTATAAATATCACTCAACATAGAAATACCACTTCCATCTCCAGTTGATTGAAATTTAAACAAACTGAAAAATAAAATCCTGCTGCACAGATGATGAGTTATTGCAAAAAAATAAACTTGTGAAAAGCATTTTACAACTAAAAAGAGAATTCTAAATCAGAAAATTAGAAATAAACAACTTTTTCTGTATTATAAAACATTCAGTGAATTGAATGAAAGACATCAAAAGTGGTTAAATAATAATGGCAAAATGAGTAATTTTTAAATTATACTTTGTTTTAATTAATATTAATGCATTGCTTTGTGCAAACTGATGGTAACAAAATATTCTTTTTTTATCTAAAATAAATTTAACACATCCTCTACCTATACAAAAAGGCTACAAAATATAAATAGTTAATGATTAAATTGTGATTAAAACAAAATCAGTTCTTGATAAAAAATAAAATTAAAAACCACCTTGTTTTATTACAATGCATGAAATTCATAAGAATAACTTACAGGTACAGGTATCTAATAAAACATAAAACATATCAAAAGCATTCTGCAGCTGTATTAATTACACTAATTAGAAACTATATAAAATGTCTGTACTTCTGAGTTCAATCAACTGTGTAACAATCAACTGGCAAAAGTCTACCCAAACGTCAGACTATGCTATGAAAATAATTCCCACATTTTTGCAAATAAGTACAATACCTAGGTACATAAAATTAGTTTTTTGACATCATAATTGACTAAATTGCTTGGAATTGAGGAATTTTATTTGCCTGTGTAAGTGTACCTTAAAGGGCAGGATAAGTAAGTAAAAACAATTATTTTACTCAGTGCAATTATAATTGTAATTATCAGACTATAGTTAGCATTATTATTTCTATTTCAGTAAGATAAGGCAGACAAAATATAACAATTATTTATTATTATCTATAATGTGGTCCATATGGCAGATCTATGAGATCTACAACCACAGCATATTCTGGCATTGTGGCAGACTTATAAATTATGTAACAATCATAATGTATTTTTATACATTCATTGGCACCGATTCCGCTGTCGTTCTCTAAACTAAATTTAGAGTATCTGCATCCTTTTCTTTTTAACAATGCTAAAAAAGGAATGGAACATGACTTTCACATTTAAAGACTCTAAATTTTAGTGCACAATACAAATTGAAACAGTAGGTTCGCGACTGCGCGCTCAAATCACGGGGTTTAACATCTAAAAATTAAATTTAAAACTGTCAAACTGTGTCTGTCCTTTTCATATTACATTAGTAAGAAGAGCATGCGAATACTCTAAAATAAGGTTGTGCTCAGAATCAGTACCAATATATAATTAGGTAATATTTATACTGTCTCAGTATTATAAGTGGGCCTGTCCTATTGTCATAATTAACTATTTAACTATCTTGTGTAAGTGTTTACAAACATTGTTCATAAAGCATATACAATTTAATATACACTTAAAGCAAGCACAAATTCTATATTGTTTTATGAGGCAATCAATGAATATAGTTTTGCAGTCTTCCTGTAATTTAGTTTTCCTTAGCTGACTTAAAATGTCCGTCGTCACTGGTTAAGCATTTATTGATTTCCTTTTAACTCAGTAAAGAAAAATAGATATTGAGTTGTGCAATGTAACCCAAGTTTACAAAACATAACGGACAATATGCTATCTCAGAATTAAGCTGATTGTGTATATTGCGGGTGAAACAAATAGTCCAATCTGAATACGAGGAGTACACTGACTGTGCATTCTACATAGCATATCTGTGCCGAGCTTGTGTATTTAATCCTAAGTCTATGACGGGCACAAACCGCCGTATTGCAACTTCAGATTGGACTACTTGTTTTACCATCACTGTATCAACGATAACGTCATTCGCCATCTTCTGGTTAGAAAAATGCGTCATTTGCGCCGCGTGCTGTTAATACTGCGACCAACATTAACTTACCTTATATTTCAATTTATTACATACATAATATTATACAAAATAATACCAGTTACGAAAAAAGTACATGAACAATTTACATTCTATCACAATGTTTCAGACTTTTTTTTAAAGTATATCAATGTAAATAATCACTTAAAACCAGATTTATTGTATGCTGTGGAGACAATCTCCTACTGTTTTGTTATAAAATCTAAAATAGACATGAATTTCTAGCAAATGCTTAAATCCTGTTAGACCTATATCAAGTTGTACGGATGAATAAGTAAATATTTTATGATAATAAAAATATAAACAAAATAGCGTCCTCTAATTTTCATTAATTTGATCTTTATAAAACAGCAAAAATATTTTTAACATCAACTGCTTTGAACGAAAATTAATAAACAGTATCACTATTAAAATCACGACAAACCAATATAATACTTATATACTTTTATAAAATAATACACCAAAAATCTAAATTCACACACGCGTACAATAGTGATGAAATTGTAGCTGATTAGTAATTAGTACTGTTATCTTAAAGCAGGAGGACGTTAACACCGTTGATTTGCAGGATTTCTTCATAGTCTTCCAGATCATCATCATCATCATCGTCCAAAAACAGTTCCAGGTCATCATCTACAAAAAATATTTTGTTATTCCTAATGACAAGTGGGCAAGACATGGCAACAATGATCTTATTATTTATCTATTAAAATAAATTAAGATTGTGTGCTCCTGTGTGGGTGCAGTACCTATTCTGAGGCAAGTGTCGCAGACCTCGTACAGGTATATCAGCAGCTTCTGTGCTCCTGTGTGAGTGGAGTGCCTTGTCTGAGGAAAGTGTCGCAGTCCTCGTACATATTCACAGTTCAGCAGCTTGTGTGCTCCTGTGTGTGTGGAGTACCTAGTGTGAGGAAAGTGTCGCAGACCTCGCACAGGTGCACAGTTCAGCAGCTTGTGTGCTCCTGTGTGCAGTGCAGGACCTATTCTGAGGAAAGTGTCGCAAACCTCGTACAGGTACATCAGCAGCTTGTGTGCTCCTGTGTGGGTGGACTACCTAGTCTGAGGAAAGTGGCGCAGTCCTCGTACAGATTCACAGTTCAGCAGCTTGTGTGCTCCTGTGTGTGTGGAGTACCTAGTGTGAGGAAAGTGTCGCAGACCTCGCACAGGTGCACAGTTCAGCAGCTTGTGTGCTCCTGTGTGCAGTACCTATTCTGAGGAAAGTGTCGCAAACCTCGTACAGGTACATCAGCAGCTTGTGTGCTCCTGTGTGGGTGGAGTACCTAGTCTGAGGAAAGTGGCGCAGTCCTCGTACAGATTCACAGTTCAGCAGCTTGTGTGCTCCTGTATGTGTGGAGTACCTAGTCTGAGGAAAGTGTCGTAGTCCTCGTACAGGTTCACAGTTCAGCAGCTTGTGTGCTCCTGTGTGGGTGGAGTACCTAGTCTGAGGAAAGTGGCGCAGTCCTCGTACAGATTCACAGTTCAGCAGCTTGTGTGCTCCTGTATGTGTGGAGTACCTAGTCTGAGGAAAGTGTCGTAGTCCTCGTACAGGTTCACAGTTCAGCAGCTTGTGTGCTCCTGTGTGGGTGGAGTACCTAGTCTGAGGAAAGTGGCGCAGTCCTCGTACAGATTCACAGTTCAGCAGCTTGTGTGCTCCTGTATGTGTGGAGTACCTAGTCTGAGGAAAGTGGCGTAGTCCTCGTACAGGTTCACAGTTCAGCAGCTTGTGTGCTCCTGTGTGGGTGGAGTACCTAGTCTGAGGAAAGTGGCGCAGTCCTCGTACAGATTCACAGTTCAGCAGCTTGTGTGCTCCTGTATGTGTGGAGTACCTAGTCTGAGGAAAGTGTCGTAGTCCTCGTACAGGTTCACAGTTCAGCAGCTTGTGTGCTCCTGTGTGGGTGGAGTACCTAGTCTGAGGAAAGTGGCGCAGTCCTCGTACAGATTCACAGTTCAGCAGCTTGTGTGCTCCTGTATGTGTGGAGTACCTAGTCTGAGGAAAGTGTCGTAGTCCTCGTACAGGTTCACAGTTCAGCAGCTTGTGTGCTCCTCTATGTGGGTGCAGTAACTATCCTGAGGAAAGTGTCGCAGACCTCGTACAGGTCACTGTTAGCAGATTGTGTGCGTGCAGTACCTATTCTGAGGAAAGTGTCACAGACCTCGTACAGGTACACAGTTCAGCAGCTTGGGTGCTCCCGTGTGGGTGCAGTACCTTATCCCATATAGTCGTCGAAGTCCTCGTGGACACAGATGTCGTCAAAGGAGCGGTCGGAGACCTCGTCATACACACTGTCCACGAAGTCGACACGCAGGTGCGGGTTGCTGCGATCCTCATACAGGTTCACTGTCAGCAGCTTGTGTGCTCCTGTGTGGGTGCAGTACCTTCGCCCATGTAGTCGTCGAAGTCCTCGTGGTCATAGATGTCGTCGAAGGAGCGGTCGGAGTCCTCGTCGTACACGCTGTCCACGAAGTCGACACGCAGGTGTGGGTTGCTGCGATCCTCATACAGGTTCACAGTTAGCAGCTTGTGAGAGTCGTACTCCTGGAATACAGTCGAGTATTTTAATTGCAGCAATAATACGGAAGTCAGTAATTAAACAACTTCTCTCAAAAAGCGAAAACTCAACTCTCTAAAAGCGCGTCTTCACTGCTTTTTTTTCTGTATCATCAAAAAGAAACTATTGACTTTAATTGATTTTATTTTTAAGACCGAAAATATCGTTTACAACACACAACAGTCACGCGTGTCACTAACGAATGTGACACTATGCTTTAGTCCTGCGGTGGACCGTACTATGCTGACCTGTGGGCCGTCAATGAACGCGGCGGCGGTGGAGGCGAGGTAGAGCGCGACGGGGCGGGGGCGCGCGCGCAGCGCCTCGCTAGCCGCCACGATCACCTCGCCCGTCACGTTGTCGCAGCCGCTTGCGTCGATCTCCTGCCACATACAAACTTATTGAGGCAAAGGTAGTCTAAAGTAAAATCATATCTTCACATGACGTGTGGATTCAGGTTTTAAAGATTCTGTTGGGGTTTTTATAGAAGTCTACGTAACACACCAGGTGCGACAGTCGCGGTGTGTTGTCGCGTCGCTGTGAACGTGTCGTTTAGTTGCAGTACCTCGAGCAGGTGGCAGGAGGCGAGCACGGCGCAGAAGGGCGCGGAAGAGAGCGCGGGGATGCCGCGCGCCGTCAGTGTCACCAGGCGCGGCAGTCGCACCGCCGCACTGAGCCCCGCGTCGCTGAGCGTTGCCAGGTACGACACGTCGAGTGACATCAGTGAGGAGCAGCTTGCGCACACCGCTGCTATGCCCTCATCGCCCACGCCTGACAAACACAATATCGATTCATCATCATCATCAACCGATAGACGTCCACTGCTGGACATAGGTCTCTTGTAGGGACTTCCACACGCCACGGTCTTGCGCCGCCTGAATCCAGCGGCTCCCTGCGACTCGTCTAATGTCATCCGTCCACCTAGAGAACGTCTGATTTGATCACGTAGAGAAACTCCAAGCAATATCGATTAGAAAATCCAAAATCTCCCATTATATGGCAGGTGTCCTCAAGTCCTCAATCATATGAGATTTGCCAATAACAATAGGGATGTTTGAATTTTTTAATAATTAAATATTGGACATATTATAGAAGGTCTACGAAATAAGTAAATTCCTCTGTTGCTTCCGCGTTTTCTTCAGCTTGCCTATGTTTCAACAATATGGTACTAAATGTAGGAATTCATAACTTACCATTATGTGAAAAAGTTTTTCTAGAGTTGCAGCTGGATACATTGAGTGATTCTAATTCTGGGCAAGATTGTGCCACCGTTTTCAACACCGAGTTAGTGATATAAATATTTCTGCTCAAGTTCAACCTCTTCAATTCTGTCAGACTGGCCAGAGATTTGCAGAAGGCTTCGTTCCCAATCGGCAGAATGCACATATCTGACGTCGTATATTCACTGAGAGACAGGTCCTGAAGTTTCGGCAGCTTGCTGAGTATTAAAGGGATCATTTTCCACATTGTGATGGGGCAGACGTCCAACTTGAGTGCGGTGAGAGTGGGAAGGCTGTCTATTGCCGCGCTCAACACGCTACCTTGAAGGCTGTAGCAGTTGAAAAACTCTAACGAGGTAAGTTTTGTTGGATTCGAGCCCGTGAGGAATAGACCCGTTACATGGGTGTTGTTCTTAACTGTCAAACTTTCTATACAAGAGTCTTTTTTCACAAGATGAACTAAACTTGAATCTGTAAGCTGTAAAAAAAAAAACCTCAGTCATACACAATCAGATTACACTAATGCACAATCTGACATGAATTTTTAGTGTAAGAAAAATTCATTAAAATTTTCAAAAAACAGTACCTTAGTACACGAGACAAATGAAAGGCTTTTGAGATTTTTGCATCCATAAATTAACGGATTCCAGTTTTTCGTTTGCATTCCAACCACCTGTTGGGGAAAAAATTGTTAATGTAGGTATTAAGAATTTAATGGGCTTCACAACACAATACAATAAAATCTTGTATTAAAAAAAGTAATTTCTCGTGACGTCACAACAGCACCACCAGCTGTCAGCATCGTAAAACAACGACACCATTATTTGAACTGGATTCATATTAAAACTACAGCAGGCGCCGCAGCACAGCCGCCGCGTCACCGCCGCGCTGAAGGGACTCGAGCTGACCTTGAGTTCCTCGAGGTGCGGGCAGAACTTGCCGACGGTATGCGCGGTGCGGTCGTTGAGCGCGGACACCTGGTGGTCGATGTGCAGGCGCAGCAGCGAACCGCCCAGCCGCTGCAGCAGGCGCCGCAGCACGGCCGTCGTCAGCTTCACCGGCTCGTGCTGCCACCACGATGTCTTGAACATGCGAATGCCTGCAACCGGCCATGCCTGAGTACTGAGTTACCACTCAGTTGGACTACCATGCATTTTTCACAGCACAGCATAGTGAATAGTTTGAGAGTCATGTTGCTAAAAGCTGGAACCCCCCCTAACGAATGAGTCAATTAATCAGTGAGTTAGTCATCAAATGAAGGGGAAGATGTAGGGGATTGTTAGACGACGCACCGCTAAACAGCTAGTCCACAGACAAAGCGCTGAATGCAAATGGTGTGCAGTGCATATTGCTGTAGTAGACTAATATACTAATCGTGGGGTCAGAGCAAAATAGAGTGAGACAGCTCAAGGCTTGATCTTGAATCAATATCCTGTCAATTATGTAGCACTAGGTTTAATTTACTTTAGGCACATGACACAACACACAGTGGACTATACCATGGGATATTTATTATTATCCTTGTCTTAACAAGGTTTTCTTGAACTCATTTGTTTATAGTTTCTTGGCCGAAATAGCAATTAGCAGTCTTGTTTAGTAATGTACTATTACTGATGCTTAGAGGTTTGAATCAGTAAGCAAGTTAGATGTGCGTAACAATATACAGGGTGTAACAAGAACGCTAGCATGATAAACGAAGACAGGTGATAGATAGTACTACTAATGATAATATACCACAAAACAAAAATGCGGGGAAAACCCTGTATTTTTTAAAAGTTTACAATATATTCCAAATAAAACATCTGACTGAGGCTAGAGGTCAGCGAAGGTTGCGTAAATAGGTCACTTTTTTTTTCTTTTTATTCAGATTTGGAGTCAATTACGCGTCGCAGGTAGGGCATTGACTCCAGTTTTGCACACTATACATTGCGGGTTTGATAAATACTAAATCACTAAAAATAAAAGATAAGGCAAAAGGTAATTGGCATTGGATTGTGTTTAGGTAGTAAAATAATGGGGCCGATTCTCTAGTACACAATCGCTAAACTAAACTAAATTAACAGGTCTAAATCTAGTGCTTTCCTTTTCCGCAAGCTACATTATGAAAGGGATAGCAATAGATTTAGACGTGATATTTTAGTTTAGTTTAGAGATTGTGTACAAAGGAATTAGCCACAATGACGCGAAGTTTTTTCTAGCTTTCTGGTTCCCTTGTAAACTCACCTAGTAAATATTCTTGCACCATGTTTTGCCATCTCCTGCTAACTCTTTCAGATCTGATTAGATCATTGATAGGAACATAGGTGAGAATGTGTGACAAGCAGTCAACATTAAGGATATCCAGCATGTTGTATGGTTGGTCACTTTCCTCCTCTGTATTCTGAAAATAAACACATATATTCCTGACTATTCTTAAAAACTACTGTTATATTAAAATGGAAATATTTATTGACATACCGTTTCTTCATTTGTATTTTCAGTATTTTCTGCTTTGATTGTCTCTGAAAATTCTGCATTATCACCTAGGCAAGAAAAAGTTTTGATTAAAGAACTTAGCCACCCTCAAATTTTCATGATTTTTAGTAGTTTTAGATTTATTCCCTGGATAAATGTGGTACTTTTGTCAAATCCAAAAGTTTCTCAATGAAGGTCACCTTTTAAACTGGCTACACATTTTTTTGTTTTTCAAAATATTACTGTTTAATATGTTAAACAAGCAAAATTCAAGTGCACGTTTCGCGTATAGGCCCGTTAACATGTGACATGCACCCATCTGGTGCAGCTGTATGCCATAAAAACAAATTTGAAATTGAATTTATTATAACTTACGCAATTAATAATATTATGTTACATGTTCCATATTCTGGCATAATTTGTGATTATGAAACACATAGGCTACATTTTATCCTGGAAAATCAAAGAGCTTCCACAGGATTAAAAAAAACTAAATCCATGCAAAGTCGCTGGCATCATTTAGTAAGGAGAATAAAAGGAAGAAGTTGATAAGCCTACTTGATTAAAATATATCCTGGGGTGGATATAGTATTAGGTATCCTATGGTTGATATAGTATTAGGTGTCTTATGGCTGATATAGTATTAGGTATCCTATGGTTGATATAGTATTAGGTGTCTTATGGCTGATATAGTATTAGGTATCCTATGGTTGATATAGTATTATGTATCTTATGGCTGATATAGTATTAGGTATCCTATGGTTGATATAGTATTGGTCTCTTATGGCTGATATAGTATTAGAATAGTTACCCTCATGATCCTGCTGAGTTCTATCCCAACTGGATGGGCTGCTGCCATCTTGCCTGCGCCCCTGCTGGGGTTTCCAGTTGACATTGCCGTCAGGATCTTCAGATGGTTGATGCCAACTGTCGGCTGGTGATATTTTGAGATTTCGACCTCGTAGCATTTTTTCATGCATTGGTGCTTGGAGAGCCCTACATTTTATATGCAAATGTAAAGGATGATGGGCAAAGTATGAAAGCTTAGCGTAAAGCCATCAGAAATGTAAATAGGATCAGTTGTTAGGACTCAATACTAGAAATAATAATAATCAACTGTGAACTGGCAACATGTCCTATTGTGGAGTGCATTTCTTTGTGGATGATATTGAATAATAGTGGTAAATTGATAAATAATAATAATAATTAATTGATAGTCTAGTACACTTTTCTTAATGTATAACTGCTTACTGATAAAATGTAAATATATAAAAGGAAAAGGTGACCAACTGATCTATCAACGCACAGCTCAAACTACGAGGCGGATCAGGCTGAAATTTGGCATGCAGATAGCTGTTATGACGTATGCATCCACTAAGAAAGGATTTTTGAAAATTCAACCCCTAAGGTGGTGAAATAGAGGTGTGAAATTTGTGTAGTCCACATGGACACAATCGCGAGCATAAGCTAGTTAATCATATGATAGAAGTTCAAAAACAAATTCCTAAATAGTCGGTTGCGTTAATGCTGTAAAATAGTAAATGCTGATGGCCAGTGGTATTCACTAACATCAAGTGACCCCCTTAATATTTGTATTTAAAAAATCTTAACAATTAAAAAGTCTACCAATCCGCACATGGCCAGCGTGGTAGACTATGACCAAACCCTTCTCACTCTGAGAGGAGACCCGTGCTCTGCAGTGAGCCGGCGATGGGTTGATCATGATCATGATGAAACAATTAAATACTAATGAGCATATTATAAAAAATAATTTACTTATGAGCATCAGCTGGATTACTAAATGTGACAAAGGCATATGTAGGTGTGGGGGTC